>NC_037529.1:39593262-39611882 GCF_001531365.2 Cynara cardunculus var. scolymus
TGATTAGGTCTATTGTAAAAATAAGGCTTTTACTCATTGTTTTACGTTTATGAATCTATAAAGTAAAACGTTTGAAGCTCAAAGTTGTTCTTAAATTTTCATATTTTATTCTTGAAACTTCATAACTTTCTTCATTAAATCACTATAATTTGGTTATTCATAACTAGATTATTAGTGTTATTGAGAGATCTGGAACATATTTTTAGCAAAAGAATGGGTAGAAGAAGACCCAGAACCTACCCCAACTGAACCCTTACTTGAATCTTTCATGGCGGCTTTCTCAATATGACCCGCTTGGGCAAATGTTTCTTCAGCTGAAGTATCCTTATTCCGCTCCATTGTCTGTTCTCTCCACGAGGTGCTTGCTTACAAGTTTGTCGGATTAGGTCCAGACTTCACTTTCGAATTTCTATGCCGTGGGACCGAGGGTTGAGAGTTACCACCAGATTTGACTCGCCATTGTTTTTTCTCCACTCTAATAAACCCCTCTGAATCTTTTTGCTCGTCAACTTACTTTCCTTTGTTCAGATGAGCGGCCTTCACACACAACGATATTTTATGTCCAAAAACATGGCAGTGAGAGCATTGGATCGGCTCCCACATATATTCTACTTGGATTTGCACTTTTTCATCCTCCCCTCCAATGAGGTTTGGAATCTCTACCTCGATATGCCGTTTTAGGTCACCCATAGGCCACACCTCAATAAGAACTTTTGCAAACCCCAAACATCCCCAAGCCTTCTCACACATGGCTGCTGTACCGAAATCCATTTTCTTTGGTACTCCCAAAACACTAGCAATACGACATCACACCTTCCTTATAAAAGGCTACCAGCAGTTAATTATGCAATTTCAACCAGAGAGGACACGACGTGTGCTTCGATTTCTGTAGTCCCTTAGAAGGATCCCAACAATAGACAAATAACGGTATCCCAAGTATCATTAGTGGGCCAGCCTCAATAACCTGGCCACACCTTCCTACATCATTAAATTTGAAAAAGAAAATCCCATTCTCATTCATCATTGTGTCAAAAAAAACCCATATTTTCCCCAAGCAGATTTGACAAATTTTTGCACTAAGGGAAAAGGGATACAGGGTCCCAGAAAATAACCATAAAGCACCGAATTATACGATTTCGCAGCCTCCCTTGCCATTTCAAACAGTAACTTCAAACTCACCTATTTTTTATCTGCCAGCGAGTAAAAGTTTAGATCTGTGGCCACAGACCGGCCAACCGCTTTAGCAAAGTTAAGCTTTCCAAGACCCAAACCTTCCGAACCATTAGACTGGCTCCCATCCAAATTTTCCTCTAGAGAAGAGAGTCTCTCAAAAACAGAGAACCTATTAGGGTCTGTGGGGAGAGTTTCATCAACCGTTCCGATTTCACAAGCTAAGAAGCCGTGGTGCTGAAGTCCTCTTAAAGTGTCCTTAGTACGTTAGACGAAGACCCCGTAGACGAGGTGCTGAATAACTACCAAGAAAACTCTCAGAAAAACAACGAAGACCATATAAATACTTAACCCGCAAAGAGGAAAGTGAAGATGAAAAGAAGAACCCACCACACACCCACAATAACAACTACCTTCGAGCAGAAGCAAAGGAAAGCAGAAAAACACACGAAAAAACCAGAAACTTACAATTAGAACCACAACAATAACGACCCAACAAGAAGCAGCCGAAAATCAAGCAACACAAACCTAAACCACACAGGCGTTGGACAGTCGAGAGGGCAGAAGCAAACAGCAGACAAACCGTCCAGCAACGTACTATAATAGAAGCAATCAAAATAAAAACACTCACCTCCAAACACCTCCAAACCAGTAGCAGCAGTCGTGCAACAAGACAGATTTGTTGCGTCAAACCTAAACTATAGTAATCACGGGTACAAAAAAAGGTAAGACAATTGTCCACATGCACATAAAAGCACAAGTAAACATGAACAAACAGCTGCAACCAACAGTCCGAACCCGAATCCAGCAGATAATAACCCCCAGCGGCCTAGACGACCCCGACATACCTAGAGAAAAGCTATTATCCAAGAGCAAACAGGAGTAAAAAGGCCAACAACAACCAACAGCAATGATAACCCAAAGGAGTCCAAAAATAGCAGCAAAATGCAACCAAAATCAGAATCAGCAGTAAATGGCAGCACATAGGAAAAACTGAAAGGTCGTACCCAACCAACAATAAACAGACTGCAAATCAACAGCAAATAACAAGGAAACTCGTTGTAAAATCCCAAACCCTTCCATAACCGGTAATCCGCATACACATACTCATAAAAAAAATATAGTATTGTTTACAAAAATGAGACTAACAAAAACTTTCTTCAATACATTTGTGAACAACTAAATTTTATCATTTCTACACTTTTCCCTTGCCTTTGTCCTGCGAGGTATGTTGACCTGCAAAACCGGTTAGTCCAACAACTAAGCATTAGACCCAAAAGGTCTAGTAAGTGTACAAATCTCATATAATAACTTGCATTCCACATCATCAGTTTAGAATCAAACCTGTACAAATACAAACATTTTATCTATATTTATCATAGATCTTTAATTCTCTTGTAGTTACACCGCCATTACATCTCTCTCGCGGTTACACCGTCATTACATCTCTCTCTCTCGCGGTTACACCGCCATTACATCTATTTCTCGCTGTTACACCACCATTACATCTCTCTCGCGATTACAATGCCATTACATCTCTCTCGCAGTTACACCGCCATTACATCTCTCTCTCTCTCTCTCTCTCGCGATTACACCGCCATTACATCTCTCTCGTGGTTACACCGCTATTTTGAAAATCTAACCAATATCGATAATGAAATTCAAGTATCTTTAGCCGGATTTGATGTTCGGTCATCCTTGTCCGGATATGAAATCCGGACAATTACTTAGGGTACAAGAGGATAAATCGGACATAGCATGAGCGATTTAGCTCTAATCTGATTAACCCTTGGGTGATTTAGAACATTTACTGGATGACACATGAGCGGTTTAGTGGAAATCCGGTCACCCCTTGACCAGTTTAGGGTTAATCCGGTCACCCCTTGACCGATTTAGGTAGAATCCGGACATCCCTTGTCCGGTTTAGGTAGAATCCACACAATACATTATAATAAATCATAATAGTCTAAATCCAAAAATAGTGAAATTGACATACAAACAGTTGATACATCAACCACATAACACTCACCTTTGAATGTTGATAATGACCGGATTTCTGCCTGCGACTTAAATCTCCAAATTTGCTCCCAAACCCTTTTTCTTTCTTAATGTATGAGTGTGTAAACTTTTTCTGGTAAAACCATTTACTATTTATAGCAATATGGAGAGTTGTGGGGCAGTGCATACCGCCGACTCCCCATTTTTCCCTTCAAAACTTTTAATCAATACTAAATACACATACACTCACACCCATACTCTTACCTCAACCACCACAATTTACCAAACAAATTTAAAACCTTTAAAATACTTAAACCGCATATTACAATATACCCTCCTTTAAAGAATTCCGTCCCAGAATTTTTTTAAGCAAAAACGTAGGGATATTTCATTGGCATTTCTGATTCTGATTCCCAAGTGGCATCCGATCGTTTATGATATCACCACTGAACCTTTACTAATCCAATCTCTTTATTGCGCAACCTCTTTACCTTAAAGTCAGTCATGAGTTTAGGGTTTTCTTCAAAAGACAATCTTTCATCCACGTTAATTTCAGGTAGCGGTACTACCACATCTAGACTTATTAGACACTTCCTTAAATTCGACACATGAAACGTGTCATGGATTCTGCTTAACTCTAAAGGAAGCTCTAACTTGTAGGCCACTTCCCCAATCTTTTCAATAATAGGGAATGGTCCAACATACCTAGGACTTAACTTCCCTTTTTTTCCAAAACGAACTATTCCTTTCCATGGTGATACCTTTAACATCACTCTATCACCCACTTGAAACTCAATCGACTTACGACGGTTATCTGCATAACTTCTATGTCTATCCTGTGCAATTTTCATTTGTTCCTGTATTACTCCAATTTTATTTGCATTTTGTTGAACTAACTTAGGCCCAGCTAACTGTTTTCACCAATTTTGTTCCAAGATAAAGGAATTCGACATTTTTGTCCATACAGAACCTCGAAAGGTGCTGCCTAAATACTTAAATGGTAGCTATTGTTGTTCGCAAATTCCACCAGAGCCAAATTACTATCCCATGACCCTCCAAAATCAATAACACATGCTCTTAGCATATCTTCTAATGTTTGGATAGTTCGTTCACTTTGTCCATCAGTCTGAGGATGATAAGTTGTACTTAACTTAACTTGTGAACCCATCTCTCTTTGGAAGCTCTTCCAAAACATAGAAGTGAATTGACTATCTCGATTAGAAACAATTGTTAGAGGAACACCATGACGTGTCACTACCTCATAAATGTATAGTTTTGCCAATCTCTCCATTGAATGTGACTCTTTCATAGGTAAGAAGTGTGCAGATTTGGATAACCGATCTACTATCACCCATATACCATCATAACCTTTTGATGTTCTTGGTAATTTGGTTATGAAATCCATAGTGATGTGATCCCAAACACACTGGAATTTCTAAAGATTGCAACTTACAATAAGGGCGTTGGTGTTCAACCTTTACCTGAAGACATGTTAGACATTGCTCAACATGCTTAGCTATATCCCTCTTCATACTTGGCCACCAATAGTGTTGCTTCAAATCCCGATACATTTTATTTGTACCTAGATGACTTGCAAAACGTGACTTATGAGCCTCACCCAAGATACATTTTTTGAGATCACCATAGCATTACCCAAATTATGTTCTGGAACTTCCAAAACTCTCTATCACCTTTCACAAATTCAGATATCAATCCACCTAATCTTTCTTGTTTAACTTTATCCTCCTTCATAGCCTCATGTTGAAACTCTCGTAACTCTTCTTGAATATTAGTTAACAACTCAACCCGTAGAGCTATAGCTTTGATAATTTCACTCTTCTCTTGTCGACTTAAAGCATCGGCCACTACGTTTGCTTTTCCTGGGTGATATATAAAATTTCACAATCATAATCACTTACCAATTCCAACCATTGTCTCTGACGCATATTCAGATCTTTCTGATGAAACAGATGTTGCAAGCTCTTATGATCTATGAAAATTTGACATTTCGTTCCATATAGGTAGTGCCTCCATATCTTCAAAGCAAAAACTATCATCGCCAATTCCATATCATGAATAGGATATTGCCTTTCGTGATCTTTTAACTATCTGGAAGCATAAGCTATTACCTTTCCACGTTGCATCAGTTACAACCCAAACCCACCTTTGACGCATCACTATATACCACAAAATCTTCCATTCCATCTGGCAAGGATAGAATTGGTGCACTGCATAACTTGACTTTTAATGTCTGAAAGGCCTGAGCTTGTGCTTCAGGCCACTCGTATTTCACATTCTTCTTTGTCAACTTTGTTAATGGAGTAGCGATTCGAGAAAAATCTTGTATAAACTTACGACAATATCCAGCTAAACCCAGAAAACTCCAGATTTCATTTGGAGTCTTTGGGGCTTCCCACCTTTCAATGGCTTCAATCTTGAGTGGATCTACTTTACTACCTTCTTTTGAGATAACATGCCCCAAAAATTGCACTTTTCGCAGCCAAAATTCTTATTTTGACATCTTCGCATACAATCTTTCTTGTTTTAATAATTCTAAGATTAATCTCAAATGATGAGCATGTTCTTCTTCTGACCGAGAATATATCAAAATATCATCAATAAAGACAATCACAAATTTATCAAGATAGGGACGACATACCCTATTCATCATATCTATAAAAGCTGCAGGTGCATTTGTGAGTCCAAATGGCATAACCAGAAATTCGTAATGACCATAACGTGTACGGAATGCCGTTTTCGACACATCCGCATTCCAAATCTTCAACTGGTGATAACCAGACCGTAAATCAATCTTCGAAAAATAAGTAGCCCTAACCAACTGAACAAACAAATCATCAATTCTCGGGAGAGGATACTTATTTTTGATTGTCAATTTATCCAGCTCCCGGTAATCAATGCACATTCTCATTGATCAATTTTTCTTCTTCACAAAAAGCACCGGTGCACTACACAGGGAAGTACTTGGTCAGATAAAACCTTTATCCAACAATTTTTTCAATTGAGACATTAACTCCTTTAACTCAGAAGGAGCTAATCTATATGGTGCACGTGCAACGGGTGCTTCTCTAGGAAGTAATTCAATTCGGAATTCAATTGTTCGATCCGGAGATAAACTTATCAAATCCTCTGGAAATACATTAGGAAATACCTCAGGAAATTCTCTTATAACTGGGATATCCTCTATCTTTCCCTTTTCTTTCTTCATATCAATAGCAAATGCAAGAACACTAACACATCCCTTCTGTACATACTTTCGAGCCTTTAAAACTGAAATAAAGCTAGAGTAACGATCCCGTCGATCCCCATAAATCACAACCTTTCTTTTCTTCGGTAGGTCTATATGGATCATCTTCTCATCACATACTATGTTAGCTTGGTTTTTATATACCAATCCATGCCTATAATTATATCAAATTCTCTTATGGGCAAAGGAAATAATTGTATAGGCACCTCACATCCTTCTATACTTATAAAGCATTCACCTGTTCTTTCCTTAACCAAAACTTCCCAATCGTTTGCTGTTTCCGTAATTAGATCCTCACTCAATGCTTTAGATTCTAAATATGCACAGTTAACAAACGATGGTGACACAAAAGAATGATTTTCTCCCGAGTCAAATAAAACTTCGGCATATACTAAATTAACAAGGAATGTACCTATTACCACTTCAGGGTGCTCTTCCACCTCGCCTCTCGTCATCTGAAAGGCTCTCCCTCTTGCAGACTCCCCACGTCTTATGTCTCCTCGACCACTTGAATTAACACGATTATCCATTTGTCCATGACCTGTTGGCACATAACCAGATCCTCGGCCCGCATAATATCCAGATCCTCGACCTCCAACAAAAACCAGGCCCTCGTCCCTTAGCTTGTGGACAATCAACGTTTACATGTTGAGATGAATTACAAGTAAAACATCTTTGTGTCATCCGACAGTCTCGAGCTATATGTCATGGTTCTTGACATTTAAAACATACTCGTGACTCTGTATTGCAGCTTCCCTAATGTATTTTATGACATTGGCTACATGCTCTATAAGCAAACCTTGAGACTGGTCGATTCAAATTTTCCATAAACCTCGGTCTACGAAAATCAATCATTGTAATTTCCCCCTTTCTTTTCTCTCCAACCTTTTCTTGGGGTTGTCGATTAATGTCTTGCTCTAGAATTTCAGTGGCATCAACTGCTGCTTGAAACGTCGTCGGATTCCTGGATATTACATACTTCCGAAGATTTGCCTCCAAACCCCAGATATACTTTTTTACCTTATTGTTTTTAGATATGATATAGGATTCAGCAAACCGAGATTGTTCCATGAAAACTTTTGTATACTGGCGGACTGACATGTTTCCTTGTTCAAGACGAAGGAAATCATCTTCTAACTTTCATACTGCAACTTTAGGACAATACTGCATTTTAAACTTGGTCACAAATTCTTCCCACAACATGGTTTTCAAAATATTTGGGTCTGAATTTGACAAAACTACCCACCAATACAAAGCACTTGATCTCAGACGAGATACAACAAACATGACTTTGTCCTCTTCTGCACTTTTACTGATTTGCAGACTCAGCTCTATCTCTTTAAGCCAACACATGGCTTTAATAGGGTCATGCTCACTAGAAAATTTTGGAGGTTTACAAGCAAGAAACATTTTGATATCACCACCTTTGTGAACAGAAGACGAAGTAAGGGGTACAGAAGTACCAGTTACCGGTGTACTAGCTCCAGCTTTTTCCTGCTGCTCATATTCCCTTAAAATTTCTGGGTTATTTGGAACCGAACGTCCCAACAAATTTACCAAGATCTCTTGGAATTTTCCTAACTCAGCTGCCAACATTTCCTGAGTAATAAATCCTGGGTCAGAAACATTGTGCCCACCCCTTTCTCTTCCTCTACCACGACCAGACATTGAACTTTTTTGGGCAGACAATTCCTGTTCCCCATGAGTTTCTTGTCTACTCTACCTCTTCTTCGACCCCTGCTGCGAATTCATGTTTCTATTGTCATTACATTTTCCGGGTCCTACCCTTGAGTTATGTTTCTTCTTCCCGGACCTCTTCCATAACCGGTAGAGATCATTTCTGATTGATTTGGATTATCTGCCATTTTCAGTGTATGTCTCTTTCTGCACATTTAAACACATTTGATTATTCACATAATCAAAACATAATAACACGTTTATCCTCAAGTCTATCCACAACTCAGATTATATCAGTCATATATAATCTATTTCTCTCATAACAGGTTCATCTATAACATATTTCCCATGTTCATAGTCCCAGTGAAACCTATTATCATAACTTTCACACCTCTAGTTTAAGTCTAAATATTTCGCAAATACTCAGATCCCTTAAACTAAGACTCTGATACTAACTGTAACAACCCAAACCCTTCAATAATCGGTAATCCGCATACACATACTCATAAAACAAAATATAGTATTGTTTACAAAACAGAGACTAACAAAAACTTTCTTCAATACATTTGTAAACAACTAAATTTTATCATTTCTACACTTTTCCCTTGCCTTTGTCCTGCGAGGTATGTTGACCTGCAAAACCGGTTAGTCCAACAACTGAGCATTAGACCCAGAAGGTCTAGTGAGTGTACAAATCTCATATAATAAATTGCATTCCACATCATCAGTTTAGAATCGAACTTGTACAAATACAAACATTTTACCTATATTTATCATAGATCTTTAATTCTCTTGTAGTTACACCGCCATTTTCATTTCTCTCGCGGTTACACCACCATTACATTTCTCTCTCGCGGTTACACCGCCATTACATCTCTCTCACGGTTACACCGCCATTACATCTCTCTCTCTCTTTCTCGCGGTTACACTGCCATTACATATCTCTCTCTCTCGGTTACACCGCTATTACATCTCTCTCTCCCGGTTACACCGCCATTCCATCTCTCTTGCAGTTACACCGCCATTACATCTCTCTCTCGCGGGTACACCGTCATTACATCTCTTTCATGGTTACACCGCTATTTCAAAAATGCAACCAAGATCCATAATGAAATTCAAGTAGCTTTAGCCGAATTTTAAGTCCGGTCATCCTTGTCCGGATATGAAATCCGGACAATTACTTAGGGTACAAAGAGGATAAATCGGATATAGCATGAGTGATTTAGCTCTAATCTGATTAACCCTTGGGTGATTTAAAACATTCACTGGATGACACATGAACAGTTTAGTGGAAATCTGGTCACCCCTTGACAGGTTTAGGGTTAATTCGGTCACCCCTTGACCGATTTAGGTAGAATCCGGACATCACTTGTCCGGTTTAGGTAGAAACCGCACAATACATTATAATAAATCATAATAGGCTAATTCTAAAAATAGTCAAATTGACATACAAACAGTTGATACATCAAGCACATAACACTCACCTTTGAATATTGATAATGACCGGATTTCTGCCTGCGACTTAGATCTCCAAATTTGCTCCCAAACCCTTTTTTCTTCCTAATGTATGAGTGTGTAAACTTTTTCTGGTAAAAATAAATAGTAATATGGAGAGTTGTAGGGCGGTGCATACCGTCAACTCCCATTTTTCCCTTCAAAACTTTTAATCAATACTAAAGCACACAAACACTCACACCCATACTCTTACCTCAACCACCACAATTTACCAAACAAATCTAAAACCTTTAAAATACTTAAACTGCATATTACACTCGAAGGCAAGAAGCAGGAAAACTGACAGCAATTGGCAACTAAAACAGCAACAAGAAAACCCGTTTTCTTAGTAGCAGCAAGACAGCAAATCACAGGTTTAAGGAATCTCAACAGCAGTAACAATAAAACGTAACCACAAATAGCAGCAGTTAAAAGCTTCTACTACCTTACACATAGCAGTATGAAAAAAAAACCCCACACCTCAACAGCAGCCATGATGAAGAACAACACAGCCAGAAGCGATCGACAGCCAAACAACCAGCAAATAGAAGCGATCTTAACAAGTGAGCGATATACTCACGCCAAAAGATCGACTAAGACTGCACCTAAAGGCAAACCCTAATGCCGACTTTTCCATAGAAGCAAACAAAACTAGAAACTAACGATCGCAAGAAGCAGGCACTCAAATAGATGTGATCAAAACAACAATTTAGAATAAACCAAACCCTAAAAAAACCTAGCCGAGAACACAACAACCAGCCAATCAATCGCAAAGGGAAAATACCTTACTAGCGAAAAGAAGACACATGAGATCTTGTAGAAAATCCAAAGGCTCGAGATCCAATGTTTGTCTTCATCTTCAAGCTCTCAACCCTAGAGAGAAAAAGTCAATAGTGGGTCCAAATGGTGGTAGTGGATATTAGTTTGATCAGAAGTTAATGGGTATAATGTGCTAAATTCCTTAGAATTAGTCTAATCAGACATTAATTGGAGTGATTGAGGGTCCGTTTGGTGTTAGTGGATGTTGGCCTATTTCTCCTTAAGAAGTCCAAGTGGGTCAACACGACTCAAACTAGGTTTAATGGGCCCAATTATCCATACGGAGTCTAATTAGGTCAAAATGACACTAAATGGGCCATATTTGGTTTGTTCAGACCCTAATGGTTACCACGGGCTTATTTCTCCTATTCGAGTCTAATTAAGCCACAATGGTACTAAATGGTTCATGCTATAACCAGGTTTTCTACAAATCTGGGTTAAGGTAAATTTATGTGTTCATTGTGTGAAATATGTGACAACATGCATAGTGATGATAATATTTGCATAGACTATATGTACATGTGTGGAAAATTGATATTACGCATACATGTGAAAATATTATACAAATATAAATGGTTATGTGATAAAGGAATAATAGTACATATATATAAAATTCAAATACTTCATGGTGAAAAAATGTTGATTTTAAAATATTATCCTTCCCCGCCTAATGATTTTATAAGATATCTATCACCGCCTCATCCTAAGTATAAAAGAAAGAGGATAAGGTAAAAACCTTATCAGTTCACTATCTTACAAATTTTACAAGAGAAATTTAAAAGGCAGTGAAAGCATTCTTGAAAGTATTCTTGAAGAATATTGCGGTTTAAGGATTCGGATTATTTGCTGTGCACTATTATCTGCAGAAATCTGTAATTTCAAGGTGAGTTTTATTAACCTTTTTATTTTAAYCGTGAGTTTATAATCTGTTGTTCAATCCTGTAATTTAATAATTACAAATGATTGAGATTTGGAAATAATCTGGTAGAAACTGTTTTTAACTAGTTTTGAAAGAAATATTTTCTGGTTCAAAGATTAGAACCTGTTTTGAGAAGATTAAACATAAACTGTTCTTTAGAAACAATTTTTGAAACCATACCCTGTTTGGGAAGAACAAGATGAGTTGAGGTATTTGATCTAGAAAAAAGTGTTCTTATGATTTGAAAGGTTTGAATATAAACCTGTGTTAAGAATATGATTTGGATAAAACTATGAACGAAGTTCACTCTGACAGAAAGGTCTGCAGCATGTCATTGGATGAAATAGTTCATATGATTTTAAGGGGAAATAAGGATGGTCATTTTGTGTGATGGACAGCTATTGCTATAAACAGGGGATTTATGGATGTAATAAGGATGGTCGTTGTGTGTGTATGCATGGTATAACTCTTGCTATTATATCTAATAACACTACAACAGATTGGAGTTCTCTCTTCTTGGTGATTTGAGGATACAGAAATGTTGTTCTTATTGGAAATAGTAGTATTGATGTTATGGTTATGGGAAAATGTGGCCTATGGTCATTGGTTTTGGCAAAAAGCATTTTGGAATAGAATGTACATTTTATAAGGAACCAGAGGAGCTTTGGTTGGTCCTCATTATTGGACCAGAGAGATCTTGTTATTGATTTGATGAATATGCAAAGTTTTTACTAAGCGTACTAGTTGGAGTAGAGGCTCTGTATCTATTGATAAGAGCTTCTGTGTCAAAATCATGTTCTAACAGGTTTTGAAGAAAAATGAATTTTATACATAGTATTTTATACAAAAGGAAGACCAGAGGAGCTCTTGTCGACTCACACGTTGAACCAGAGGCTCTGGTTGGTCGTAACTTTTGAACCAAAAGCTCTGGTTAGTGCAACCAGAGGCTCTGGTCGAATATGAACTCCGTATAACTATTCTTTTATCGAAATACATTCTGAGTTTGGTTTGGAACCAGAAGCACGATGGACCAAGTCATAATGTGATTTTCAGTCTTTACTACATGAAATGGATTATTTGAAATAGATGTTTTGGTGATCTTCTCCCTGCATTACATAAAAAGGGAACCTCACTAGACATTCATGTCTAACCCTTATTTTGTGTTTTAAAAAATATATGTACAGGTAATGATAATAAGGGAAAGAGCATTATATGATAAGTTAAGAGATCAGTGTGTAAGGTATTTTGGGATTACATCTAGCCAATGTAATTTTGAATTTACGGCTACATAACTGAACTTGGAAACTTTATTATATTTGGGAATGTGAAAATATGTTTATTAAATTTTGAAATCCACAGATGACAAGCAGATCTAGAAGGTCAGAAAGGATCACCCGCCCCAACCCCACTAATGAAGAGGGAGATTCTCCTATCCTTGCTCCCATTGGCACCTCTGGAGGTAGAGGCAGAGGCAGAGGAAGGGGCAGAGACAGAGGTCAAGACCGAGGACAGACTAGAGGTAGAATAAGTCAACAAGAAGTTAATATAGATCAAGCCGAATCTAACTCTGAAAACATGAATCAAGAGCATAGACCACTACCAGAATATGAGACTAGAGATATGCTTGCTGAAGAAATGGAAAAGCTAAGGGAAACCTTGACTTCCATTATGAGAATTCCTGTCAGAATCGAGACTGGCAGAGTTGAAATTAATCCAGCAGTTCCAGTTATCAATAATCGAGAAGGAGATATAAAGATGTTCTTAACTTGCAAACCACCAACTTTCTCGGGAGMCAGAGATCCAGTTAAAGCCATGTGTTGGATCAAAGAGATAGAGTCTGTATTCAAAACTATTCTATGTGCATAATCAGATAAAGTCAGATTTGAAGTTTCTGTTTTGAAGTCAAATGCTTTGTTTTGGTGGGAGGTAGAATCATTGGCCAAAACAGATATTCTACAAACTATGACATGGGCAGAGTTTGTGAATAGATTCAAAGAACAATTTTGTCCCAAAACAGCAGTCAGACAGATGGAATGAGACTTTTTAAAACTGGAACAGAGCTTTGAGTTAGTCAGAGAATACACGGAGAAATTCATAGAATATTCAAGGTTTTCTAAGCATTACATCTCAACAGAGACTAGAAAAGTAGAACGACACATTTTGGGTCTAAAACCATCCATTAGGGAGTTTGTTATAGCAATGAACCCTGCTACCTTTCCAATGGCAGTAGATGCAACAGAGATCACCGAGAGGAATAAGAATAGAAGTGAAGAAGGGAAGTAGACGGAAAAAAGACAATGGGAAGGATCTTCGGCCAATTATTGAGGATCAAAAACTGCTAAGTTTAATAATAAAGCAATGTAGAGACCAATAGAAAGAGCCTGTCCCCTGTGTCGAGAGTATCACCGAGGGGAATGCCGAGCAGAACCCATAAAATGTTTTAATTATGGTGAGATTTGACATAGTTCGAATTTCTGTCGAGAAAACATAAAATGTTTTCATTGTAATTCCCCAGATCATTTCAAGAATAATTACCCACAGTTGAAAGCTCCACAACTCACGATGGGAAGTAATACTTCGACCGGCCGTGGGAGACCAAGTTTGGGCAGAGAATCGGGTGGGGCGCGGGGTCGATCTTTTCAAATGACCAAACATGAAGCAGAAACTACACCTGATGTAGTGATAGGTACATTTTTCGTGAACTCCTTACATGCTAAAGTGTTATTTGACTCGGGTGCAAATTTCTCGTTTGTATCCCCATCATTTGCTTTATGTTCTCGTATGAATTATGTATCACTTGATGATAAGTTTGTAGTTGACACTACTAATGGTCAAGTATATGTGGATTATGTGTTTAAAAACTGCATCATTATGGCTGAGGGATGTAAGCTACCCATCAGACTATTTCCCATGCCTATGAAAGATTTTGATGTAGTAGCGGGAATGGACTGGTTGGCCGAACATCAAGCCAACATTGTTTGCGATAAGAAGATGATTAGAATAGTATTGCCAGACAGAGGAACGATTGTTATTTTTGGTGATCATGAGGGTCATTACACCAGGTTGTTATCAATAATGAAAACCAGAAGATGCATGCAAAAGGGGTGTCAAGGATTTTTGGCCTATGTAATCAATGCCAAAAAGGAAAAAGCAGAACAGAGATTGATTCCTGTGGTCAGTGATTTTCCATAGGTATTTCTGGAGGATTTGCCTGGACTTCCACCAGAAAGAGATATAGAATTCAAAATTGACCTCTTACCTAGGGCAATGCCTGTAGCCAAAGCACCATACAGGTTAGCCCCACCAGAGCTGAAAGAGTTGGTCACGCAGTTAGAAGATCTACTTGATAAAGGCCTTATTAGACCAAGTACATCACCTTGGGGATCCCCAGTTCTGTTTATCAAGAAGAAAGATGGATGTATGCGAATGTGCATAGATTACCGAGAACTCAACAAATTAACAATCAAAAATAAATATCCATTACCCAGGATAGACGATATGTTTGATCAGTTAGTAGGGGCAAGCTACTTTTACAAGATTGATCTACGATCTGGATACCATCAACCAAAGATAAGGAATTAAGACATTCCTAAGACTGCTTTCAGGACAAAGTACAGGCATCATGAATTTTTTTTTATGTCTTTTGGATTAACCAATGCACATGCAGCCTTCATGGACTTAATAAACAGAGTATGTCGAGAATATCTTGATAAGTTTGTGATTGTGTTTATTGACGGCATTCTAATTTACTCAAAGACAGAGGAAGAACATGCAGAGCACCTCTGTCTGGTCCTGAGTCTTTTAAAGAAAGAGAGATTATATGCTAAGCTGTCAAAATGCGAGTTCTGGTTATGAGAAGTTTAATTTTTGGGGCATGTAATATCAGAAAAAGGGATACAAGTTGATCCAGCAAAAATTGAAGCAATTGCAAAGTGGGAAGCACCAAAATCTCCCTTTGAAGTCCGAAGCTTCTTGATATTGGTAGGTTATTACCGTAAGTTCATACAGAACTTTTCAAATATAGTTGTGCCATTAACCAAGTTAACCCATAAAAATTTTAATTTCCAATGGGAGACAGAGCAACAAGAGGCTTTTCAGATATTAAAAGATCTTCTCTACCGCGCTCCAATTCTATCACGGCCTGATGGAACAAAAGACTTCATAGTATACAACGATGCATCAAAGTTAGGATTGGGTTGTTTGTTGATGCAGACGGGAAGAGTCATATCTTATGCATCTCGCCAACTAAAGGATCATGAAAAACAATACCCCACCCATGACATGGAATTAGCAGTTGTGGTCTTTGCATTAAAGATATGGAGACACTATCTTTTAGGAACTAAATGCCAAATCTTTGCAGATCATAAAAGCTTACAACATTTGTTTAACTAGAAGGATCTAAATATGAGACAGAGGCGATGGATTGAACTTGTTAACGACTATGATTGTGAGATTCTCTACCATCGAGAAAAGGCAAACGTAGTGGCCGATGCTCTAAGCCAAAAAGAAAGAAGTGGCACGATCAGAGCAATGAAAATCTGCTTAACTCCAGACCTTCACCAAGCAATTTTGAAGAACCAAAAAGAAGCTGTTAAAAAAGAGAACCAGAAATCTAAAAAGGTGGGAAAAATGATTTCTACCATGGAAACCAACAACGAAGGAATTTTATGCTTCCAAGGCCGAATGTGGGTACCAAGCTATGGTAATGTACGAGAAACCATCCTGAATGAAAGTCACAAGTCTCGTTATTCAATCCATCTAGGTACCAATAAAATTTACAAAGAGTTGAAAGTATATTATTGGTTGTCGGGATTAAAGAAAGATATAGCGGCCTATGTGGAACAATGTCTAACTTATTTACAAGTCAAGATTGAGCATCAGAGACCCTATGGAAACTTGCAATCATTAGAGATACCAGTCTGGAAATGGGATCACATTACGATGGACTTCATTATAAAATTACCCCGAACACCAAAAGGATATAATGCAATATGGGTAATAGTGGATCGACAATCAAAATCTGCACATTTCCTACCAATGAAAGAAACTTATTCATTGGAAAGATTAGCTCAAATTCACATCAAGGAAATTGTGACTAGACATGGTGTTTCATTATCCATTATTTCTGATCGTGACAGTCGTTTTACTTCCAAATTCTAGGAAAGTCTACAAAGAACTTTGGGATCTCAAATCAGATTGAGTACAGCTTATCACCCACAAACGGATGGACAAAGTGAAAGAACCATCCAGACTTTGGAAGACATGTTAAGAACATATGTCATTGACTTTGGGGGATTATGAGATGAATATTTACCGTTAATAGAATTTGCCTAAAATAATAGTTATCACTCCACCATTCAAGCAACACCTTATGAAGTCTTGTATGGAAGAAAATGTCGAACACCGTTATATTGGAATGAGGTAGGTGAAAAATAGTTAACCGGGTTAGAAATTGTTCAAACAACATCCGAAAAGATTGAACAGATTCGAGCAAGAATTAAGACTGCCCAAGATCGACAGAAAAAGTTATGCTGACAAAAGGAGAAAACCGATTAAGTTCAACATAGGTGACTTTATAATGTTGAAGGTATCTTCATGGAAGGGTGTTATGAGATTTGGAAAGAAAGGAAAGCTCAGTCCAAGGTATATTGGACCCTTCAGAATCTGCAAACGGGTTGGGCCGGTAGCCTATCAATTGGAACTACCATAGCAACTCAGTCAGATCCACAATACCTTTCATGTATCAATTCTGCATAAGTGTTTGGCAGACCAAAATCTAGCAATACCATTTCCTGAGATCAAACTTGATGATAAGTTAAATTTCATTGAGACACCAGAGGCAGTAACTGATAGAATGACCAAAGTCTTGAGGAATAAAGAGATTAATCTGGTAAAAGTATAGTGGCATTTTTACAAGGGTTCAAAAGCAACATGGGAACTAGAAACTGACATGAGAACCCGATATCCTTGGTTATTTGAATGAATTCCGAGATGGAATTCTTTTAAGGGGGAGAGAATGTTATAACCAGGTTTTCTAAAAATCTGGGTTAAGGTAAATTTATGTGTTCATTGTGTGAACTATGTGGCAACATGCATAGTAATGATAATATTTGCATGGTCTATATGTACATGTGTGGAAAATTAATATTAGGCATACATGTGAAAATATTATACAAATATAAATGGTTATGTGATAAATGAATAGTAGTACATATATATAAAATTCAAATACTTCATGGTGAAGAAATGTTGATTTTAAAATATTATCCTTCCACCGCCTAATGATTTTATAAGATATCTATCACCGCCTCATCCTAAGTATAAAAGAAAGAGGATAAGGTAAAAACCTTATCAGTTCACTATCTTACAAAATTTACAAGAGAAATTTAAAAAGACAGTGAAAGCATTCTTGAAAGTATTCTTGAAGAATATTGCGGTTTAAGGATTCAGATTATTTGCTGTGCACTATTATCTACAAAAATCTGTAATTTCAAGGTGAGTTTTATTAACCTTTTTATTTTAACCGTAAGTTTATAATATGTTGTTCAATCCTATAATTTAGTAATTACAAATGATTGAGATTTGGAAAGAATCTGGTAGAAACTATTTTTAAACAGTTTTAAAAGAAATATTTTCTGGTTCAAAGATTAGAACATGTTTTGAGAAGATTAAATAGAAACTGTTTCTATAGAAACTGTTTCTATAGAAACTGTTCTTTAGAAACTGTTTTTGAAACCATACCCTGTTTGGGAAGAACAAGATGAGTTGAGCTATTTGATCTAGAATATAGTGTTCTTATGATTTGAAAGGTTTTAATATCAACCTGTGTTGAGAATATGATTTGCTTAAAACTATGAACGAGGTTCACTATGACAGAAAGGTCTGCAGCCTGTCATTAGATGAAATAGTTCATATAAATTTCAGGGGAAATAAGGATGGTCGTTGTGTGTAATGGATAGTTATTGCTATAAACAGGGGATTTATGGATGTAATAAGGATGGTCTCTGTGTGTATGCATGGTATAACTCTTGCTATTTGTGACAGCAGTCAAATTCGAAATCCCAGGTTAGCTTTTATTAAGATTATATTAGTGTTATTGAAGTTAATTTATAGATTAGGAATTAGTTAGCTTAGTTTAGTCAAAAAAATTTAAGAATTTCCGGCAGTTGCTTAGAAAGTCCGGTTCCGACCCGAAATTATCTGAAACTTCCTATACAGTACCAAATGCTCTAATTTATACCCAATATATATAAAACACTAAGTTTTAGTGTTTTAAAT
>NC_037529.1:39612713-39613896 GCF_001531365.2 Cynara cardunculus var. scolymus
TAAATTCCGAAAATGTTGAGTTTTAAGGAGAGATTATACACCAAAAACATGTAAAAATGTTTATATGATGGTGGTAATCTATGACCCAAACATTAGAACTCAAAAAGATAGGTAAAATCATGATTTTATGTGATTTTATTTCTTAAAAATCTTATATTTTGGTGGTGACATATTATGTGCATGTGCAAAAATCGTCCATATTTTGTAAATGGCTTGTTCAAATGTTATGAGGTTTCTTTTAAAAGTTTATTTATTGAGTTGGGGTTGCAATGCATTTGGTTTCACTCAAAAACATTGAGTTTTGACCCCCCAAATGCTCAAAACATTGTATATATGTATCTGAGAGTTTTTCAGTGCTTTGAACAGTCATAACTCTCTAGATAATCATCCAAAATTGTTTATTTTTCTTCTGGATGTTAGTTTAATGAGTTACCTTTCAAATGCCACYGATTTCACTCAATATTGTGGTGATTTGAGGTTTTAAATACTCAAAATAAGATGAACATGCAATCTGTCCGATTTTGACAGATTTGTATATATATGTTCCATCGACCATATCTCTCTCATAACTCAATGAAAAAGAATGATTCTTCTTTTGAGAGTTAAATTTATGGGTTGTATCCTACATGCAAGTGGAATCACATAAAATTATGGAGTTTTGATCTCCAAGCACCTAAAACTCTATAGGTGTGCAAACTGTRAAACCACCAGTAGGTAACTCTTAGTTTGAATGTTAATATCTTTCTATTTACTTGTTCTCAATGTATAATTCTTCTTCTAAAACGTTCTTTTATGAGTTAGGATTCATTTGAATCCAGTTTCACTCAAAAATATGATGTTTTGAGGCATGAACCTATTTATTTAMGTCAAATGTGCAATCTGTCAACTAATGACAGATGTGTGCATGTGACTTTAAGGTGTCATATCTTCCTCTCAACTCATTCAAAATGAGTGATTCTTAGTTTAAAAGTTTTGTATAAGTGTTAGGTTTCCAATACAACTTGAATCTTTGGAGAAAACCAACTAGAATTCTTTTTATGAGTGTTTTAATAACATGGTGCAATCTGCCATTTCAGTTGTGATAAGTTGCATTGCATGAATTATTTGAAGCATCATCTCTTACCCAATCTTCATGAAATTTGGTCACGATGGCTATAACTCAGTGCTATAAACCATATAAAAA
>NC_037529.1:39613996-39615876 GCF_001531365.2 Cynara cardunculus var. scolymus
TGACCGTTTGACAAAATCAGCTCATTTCCTACCTATACAAGAAACGTACCCTGTTAGTAAACTGTCTGATCTATTTCAGCGGGAAATCGTGAGGTTACATGGCACGCCAGTTTCTATCACATCGGACCGAGATCCGCGATTCACTTCTCGATTCTGGAAGAGTCTTCACCAAGCTTGGGGTACGCGATTGACTATGACTTCAGCATTTCATCCACAAACAGATGGTCAGACTGAACGAACTATTCAAACTCTAGAAGATATGTTACGGGCTTGTGCTCTTGAGTGGTCTGGTGGTTGGGACGAGTTCCTATATCTTGTGGAGTTCGCTTATAATAATAGTTRGCAAGCTAGTATTGGCATGGCCCCGTACGAAGCTTTATATGGTCGRAAATGTAGAACACCGATCTGGTGGAATGAAGTAGGGGAACGAGCTATTGATGGACCTGAACTTGTCAGGATTACTACTGAACAAGTCGAGATCGCAAAACAGAAAATGAAAGAGGCTCAATCTCGGCAGAAAAGGTACGTTGACAAGCATCGAAAACATGTAGAATTCCAACCGGGTGATCACGTCTTTTTAAAAGTTTCACCGTTACGAGGTATTCGTAGGTTTGGAATTAAAGGTAAACTTAGTCCGAGATATATTGGACCTTTTGAAATCCTTGAACGGGTTGGAGAGGTGGCGTATCGTCTAGCACTACCTCCTCAACTCTCACATATCCATAACGTTTTTCATATCTCGTCGCTTCGCAGATATCATTATCACCCTCTCCATGTGATTGATTATCCTTTGGACAAAGTTGAAAAAGATCTCTCTTACATCGAAGAACGAGAGGCGATAATTGATAGAGAAGAGAGATAAATGCGACGAAGGTCAATACCGTTTGTTAAAGTTTTATGGCGAAATCATTCTGAGCGAGAAGCCACATGGGAAACCGAGGAATCCATGCGAAAGGAGTACCCTTATCTATTCGAATCACGTAAATCCTTTAACCCTATCTAAATTTCGAGGACGAAATATTCTTTTAGGAGGGGAGGATTATAATATCCGTGTTTTCGTTAACTCGTACAAATTGGGTTAAGAAAATTTTGGTAGAATTATGCATGATATATTTGTACCCTATGCTTAACCAATTTGTACCCTAGACTAGTTTTACGTCAAAATGTGTTTATACCTATATTGACGTAAAGTTGAGAATTTAACTTAAAGGGTAAAAACAGTCAAATAGTTAAACTATATATATATATTTTATATATATAAATATTATATATTATATATATATATATATATGGCGGTTATGAATAGTAAAAAAAAAATTTAAATATATATATATATACGTATGTATAGAGGCGGTTCCCCGCCTCTCTCTCAACTCTCTCTCATTCTCTCTCTCTCCACAATTCTCTCTCTCTACAATTCTCTCTCGTCTTCTCTCTAGATTTTACGTCAAGTTAGTAAGGGGATCGAGGCAACAATTATATATTCGGAATCCACTCTCCGTGCCCTTCTTAAAGGTATAAGTTTCATTTAGTTTCATTAAGGTGTTTATTTTAGGATTGTTTAGATCGGTTTATAAACTGTGTTTATATCTAAGTTTACGGATTGATATTGTCATATTTATGATATATTTGATGTTTAGAATGCTAGAACTGGTTATATTGATTTAGAAATGAAAAGGGTATATTATCGWTTCAATATGGTTAGATTGTGGGTAAATGTTTAACCGTACACCAATTGTTCGGTTAATGTCAAAAGGAGTAAAAATGCATGATTAAGCTTGGGTTAACGACCGTTAGATTTGTTTTACTGTTTAGTATGTTGAAGTATGTTTATAGCATGTAAATATAGTGAATCATGAAAGTTGGATCATAAAAGTTAG
>NC_037529.1:39617071-39628543 GCF_001531365.2 Cynara cardunculus var. scolymus
TACGGAGATGACAATATTGAAGATAACTCATTAAGTCACATTTTTGTTAAACTTTTGATGACTAATGTAGACATGTTGATATTTTGGGACCGTAATTTGAGACACGTTATCTCCGTTTGTGGTTATGTAATTATCTTTTGGTAAATTTTAATTAGCCGCTCTATTTATATAGCATGTTGGTTTTATTCCAATTGTGACATCACCCGTCTTTGACCACGCGGGACGGGGGTGTTACAGACATGCCCTCTGAAATACCAAATAATACCAGAAATCCTTCGCGGACATCCGATATCTTATGCCCTTTCTGCCCATTCTTCTGTCCCGATGATTTATCTACAGTAGTTTTGGAATGCACTAAGGCTTGCCAAAGATGGTGACGTCTATTACTTTGAAGGGAGCGTAGACGAATATGTAAGTCGTCTGAATCTAAAACGACTCTGCAGAATACTACGTCTTCTGGGACCGGGCTCGACAGGATTTGAATCATTGGTTACCGACGACGAACTCTGCCGTGATATCAAACGATTAGGATACTCGCAAGAGTTGACTAATCCGTTGCAGTTCAAACGACGATTCATTTCGTCAATATGGCATCTTTTGTTTTCAATCCTCAACCGATGCCTAACATCAAAGACTGCTGGAATCGATACCTGCACCAGTTCGTTTCTCAAAATCCTCCATGGAGTTGTGTTCACGCGCAAGTACGATTACGCGTTAATTATATGGAATGAATTCTTCGAGCTCGTCAACGCTAAACGGTTTCTATCTAAAGCAAGAAAGTTCGTGCCGTTTCAAAGATTTCTACAATTGATAATTAAGGATAAACTCCAACGATGACATTTCGGCCAGGGCAAACAGTGAAGTTGGGCCATCGTTCGTCATGACGCGTATTCGGCAACACACCAAAGTTGAAGATCTTGATTCCATTATGGAAATCCCACCCGAGCTTTTGCCTTAGCTGATCAGAGGGCTCAGTGCGTAATAGACTATAGGAGAGTGATAGATCCTATAGTTCAACCAGAACCGGTTGAACTTGCCCCGGGATCACCCCATGCGTTAGCTGAGGGAGAGGGTATAGCTTTAGCTGAGAGCGTTCAGGAACAAGGGTTACCTGAACAGGGTTGTGAGCTGAGAGAAAATGAAAATGAGAGGGGTGATGAGGAGTGGGGAGCCTCTGATTAGCACAATACTTCAACAGAAAGTACTTCCACAACTTCTTCAAGTTCGGAAGATACTATATCTGATAATCAGGCAGCTCAGGGTGATGATCATGATGATGATGATAATGACGATCAAAATGATGATGCTGATAATCCTGCTCAACCGATGCTTTATCAGAATATTCAAATCAGAGCAGTGATTGAGAACATTGAAGATATTTTTCCAAAGATAGAAGCTACACAGACTTGCCCAAGTCTACAATCACTATCTTTCAATGTTGATGATTTTGGTGGCAGATATGATGATTTTGATCGCATGTTGGAAGATGTTTTAGTAGAAGGTGATGAGGGAGCTCAAGTTGAAAATGTTGAGAGGTTGAGTGTAAGGGACGGACAAAAGGATGGTGAGTGTGAGAGTGGAGCACAAAATGAAGAACAAGCTCCTATCCCAGCCGAAACACAGAGCCGGGCACCCACATCTACTATCGACATTCATCCATTGAATGTTGGTATTAAAGAAGACATAGCTAGCCCAGCTATGCATTTGCACACCCATCCCGACCATTCAACTGGTTCTCAACAACCAGTTGTTTCAATTCATCACGGGGATTTATCACATTCTCTATCTACTTCTCATTCGGAGAATGTAGATATTGAAATTAGTAGGCCACTGTCCCAGTCTACGACTTTGATTTTGTGCACCTCGAGTATAGAGCCCATAAACATAGGTACACATGAGTCTAGAGCATCTGTTGCTCCAATTGCGGTTCTTAGTAAACCCGTCGGAACGACCAGAGTGGTGTCTATTGATTTACCACAAGGACCGGTCGGAAGTCCTACCAGTGCTACCATTATGCCAACACTGAACCTAGGCATAACAGTTTATTCAACTGTTGTCTCAACTGGCAATCTAAGTGATCCAGGAGTGATCTTACCCGACTTTATGTCAAGGGAATATCTGGACGGCGTCCTAAATGCTGTTCAAGATCATATGGAAGCACAAATTTCAAGTCTCAAAAAGATAATGAAAGGGAAGGAGCCAGTAGTAGAAGATCAACCGTCTGTGCCGTCACCACCGCCTGTACCTGAGCCTCCGACGGTACAAGAGCAATCGGTGGATGAGCTTAAATCTCTATTGTACGCCAAGCCGATGTCAACACAAAACCCTGATACGGCTGATGCAGACCTGGTTGGGCTCCTCCGATAGCTTGTTGATAATGATCCCACAGTTAGAGCCTCATAGTTTTTGGCCTTTCAAGATGTGGTTGCTTCTAACTTCTCAAAAGTTAGTAAGTTAATTACATCAAACACTCAAGCCCTGAAATGTTCAATTGATGCCTTGTCCGAAAGGGTATATATTTTAGAAGAGATGTGCCGAGCTCAAGTCACCTCACTGAAAAGAAGACATGATGATCCGGACGATCCTGATCATCATGAGGGGGAGAGAAAGAGATAGAGGCTGGCTGAGTCGTCTACTCGTGCTCAAAGTGTTGAAAAAGAGCCAACTTCTCAAGCAGTTAACGTCGAAAGTCCTGTTCCTGAATCTACAAGAGAAAGGACTACTGGCCCAATAATTGTTGAAGATGAGACAGTTTTGGAGACAAATCCAGTGATCGAGCCAATGGTTGAAAAGCCGTCGGACTCCACGGTAGGAACAAGGTTGCTACTAGATTTGTCTGCCAATGTGGGACTCAATGAAGCATTTGCTACAGAACTGGGTGGAGATCAGGATCTCGGTGAAGATATTGACAACATTGATGAATCATCTAGGATGTATTTTGACTTTGAAGCAGATAATAATGAAGAAGATCCTGTCTTTCCATTCCAGGGTGATCGTCAGACTTTGCCTGAACCTTCCATTACAGTTGATCTTGGTGCATATGAAACTCCGAGAGCGGCATTTGATTCGACTGAGATATTTACAAAGAACTATGTGCCGTTTGCAATTCGCGGCAATGTTCCAGGTTATGATCGTGCAATGATCAGAGAACCTTATCTGGAGGACATTTACTTCGGTATCTTCCTCCGGCACCGCAAAGCTCTCAGTGCTGACAAGATTCTTGGTATTTATAAAGAATCTCGAGACTATCGTTTAGAGTACAAGCACTTTCTCAAGGCAAAGCGTCTCCCAATCAGCCAAGTTCGGACCCGACATCGAGTCATTTCTATCAAGAAAATTGATGCCCAAAGACTTCTTGAAGTTTGGTATCCGGTGTTCACTGTTACACGACAAGATGGGAAGGTCTAGGTATTTAGCAAAGCTGATTTCTCTAACCTTTATTTAGAAGACTTGGAGCTTATGTACGATGAACTGCGAAACATGACGGTCAAAAGAGAAGGAGCACTTGTTGGTCTTAGTGCTATCAAAATATTTTTGCGGAGTCATGTCAAATTGTCTATGGTTATTGATATCCAAATGGGTCTTGAAGACAGTTAGAAGATCATTAATCTGAAAAGACCTGATCAAGAGCTTGAAGATATTGAAGGCTACCCTCTGTATATAATTCTTGAAGAACCGGAGTTCAGGGTGGTGTACAGTGTCGAGGGTCGGATAAAGAAGTTCATGAGGTTCAGTGAGCTGAATAAATATTGTGATGGCACGATAAGGATGGTGAGACGGGCACTTGAGACGAGAAGAGCTGATAACGATAGAGCTGCGGAGTCGGAGAGGATGAGTCCAAAGGATAAGTATTTGTTGATCAATGCCTTGAATCTGCTTGATGATAAATTGCAGTATCAGAATGCACTAAGGAAGCTAGAGACACTGCTCTAACTTAGAAAGACTAGATTTATAATGTCTCAACCTTGAATCCAATAGGGGAGATTGTTGGATTCAAGTTTATGCTTAAATGTTGTATTCAAGTTCTCCAATTGTAATGCTTTTGTAATAGTTAGTTTTTACTATTTCCTTAGTATAAATAGGATTTAGTTCTCTAATTGTAATGAGTTCAGTTCATAATTTCTGATTAGTGCTATTAATCATTTGTACTTTCTCTCAAGAAATTCAATATCATCTTTGGTGAAATTCTCTCTCTATTCATCTTGATTCAAGTTCTTGAACAATTATTCTGATTTGTATGATTTTGGGAACATCAATTTATTTAAAAAACCTTGATTAAATAAGAAAATATTAACGAATTTTTTTAAAAAATTGAATTAAATTAATTCGTCGGTAAATTTCACCGTCGGAAATTTGATTTTTTTTAAATAATTTTTTTTATTATTTAAATATTTCCGGTTGATATATCCATCGGCAATCCACCGGAATTTTTTATATTATTTTTAAAATAATTATTTTTATTTTTTAAATATTTCTAGCGGATTTATCCGTCGAAAATTTATTTCATATATTTTTAAAATAATAAATTTTAAAATAATTTTTCAATAAATATTTAAAACTTGTATATAAAACTTGTAAATTTGTAAATATTAAAAAAAAAGCTAAAAAAATGAAATGTCGTTAAATATCACACAGTAAACTAAACAACAATTATCCCAACTAATTTAAAGCAGCACACAATTATTACAATCAAAAAAATAAATTGTTCTGAATAAAAAGACGATATTTAATACTGTGGGTGGGGGGGGGATGTTGAGATTGACTGAGCTGCCTGATCAAAGCAACCATATATTCAAGTTGTTTATCTCGTCTTTCATCCAAAACCTGTCGACGCTCCTCCTCCACCCGTCAGCGCTTATTTTCTTCCTGTAAATCTCTATGTTCGGTGCTTGAGGCTTCAATTTCCTATAAAATAACGAAACATTATAATATTAATATCATCAAAGAAAAAGAGGTACACAACCGACTCTCTGAAGACGATGGACCACCCTGTTTATAGTTCCCAGTCAACACTAGAGCTGTTTATGAGTGTGATGACTCGTTAGACCCGACCCATCCGACCCGCAAGAAATACGGGCTTGAGAAACCATTATCGAGAAAATGGACGGGACCCGTGGTTTATTCGTTAAAATTAACGGGCGGACATGGGCAACGTAAAAATAAATATAGACAGGCCCGTCCGGCCCGTTTATATTTTATAATTAACATTTTTTACCATTAACTAAAATTATACTAGTATATATTAAAATAAAATTGTTAAAGTTATAGGATGGGAGTTGAGACTTTTTGGTTTTTCTTGAGAACCCAAAAGACTCTACATTATCTTTGTTAGCATCCTGTTAAACCCCACAATGCAAAATGTAAAAAGTAATGAAAAACAAGTGATGAAGAACCAGAAGACCGATGAAGACATCAAGGCAAAAACGACTAAGTCTGGACTTCGACCATTGGATCGATGGACGGACTAACCAGCGGATCGATGGACAAAGTTCAACCATTGGACTGATGGAAGAGTTCAACCAGAGGATCAATGGATGATGTGATGGAAAGAAGCATTCTCATTGATACTCTGGACAAACATCACTTAGAAGATTTTCTATCAGTTCATTCAAGCAGGCCATGAAGATTCAAAGATAAAGATGAATTAATCACATCGTTAATGACAGCTGGAGATGACAAGTCAACAGCTGGAATTAGAGTTTATCTTGATAATAATGCTTATCCATATAAAAGATAAACCTTATCTGTTTATTAGAAGATTTGCTAGAAAGTAGCAATAGATAGTTATCTTCTAAACAGCCGACTAGTATAAATAGATGATTAGGTCTATTGTAAAAATAAGGCTTTTACTCTTTGTTTTACGTTTATGAATCTATAAAGTAAAACTTTTGAAGCTCAAAATTGTTCTTAAGCTTTCTTATTTTTTTCTTGAGACTTCATAACTTTCTTCATTAAATCACTATAATTTGGTTATTCATAACTAGATTATTAGTGTTATTGAGAGATCTGGGATCAACACATCCTTATGTCAAAACCATAATCGATCAACAATGGATGTTTGAAATTGGCAGTAGCATGATGGAGCCATGGAAATGCATTATTGATTTTATGGAAGTCTGAATTTTGTTTTTCATTTCTTTCTCCACTTGTTGAGATCCTTATATCACTTTAGTTGCTTAAAATTTTAATTGCAACGGTGTTTTTTTTTCTTATTTTTTGGTTCCACATTTTTTATTTAATTGCTAGTGATCATGTTTATAGATTTATAAGAGTTACATCTTTTAAGCCTGTTAGCCTATGGACAAGCCCGACCCATTTATAGGGAGGGTGATGACAAGTTGTCAAGCCCCAAAAAAGAGCTTGGTTTACAATATTAGGCCCATTGGACAAAAAAAACTAGTTAGGCCCGGCCCTAGGCTGGCAAATGATCACCTCTAGTCAAGACCCAATTGGGATCCTGGTTGTACCCAAACCCAAATAGACGATATTTCTTGCTTCCCCCAACTGCCTGCTCCCACAACTCTGTATCAACTAATGGATAGGTTCAGGGATCATTGCCTTATCTTTGGTTGAGACCCATTGAATAGTCATTCTATATATGATTTAAAAAAGATTATAAGTCAATTTTGATAGCATGACGGTTGTAAATGGGACATTTCAAAACAAAACAATAGTGATACATACGAAATTTGTAGTCAAAACAATCCTAACGTTTGCCCAACAAATGGCATCCCAAACTAAATAGTGATACATGTTAGGACTGAATTTCAGTGTAAATTGTATTCGTCTTGAAACTTAATTTTGTCTTTAATTATAAAAGACATCATGTTTGACTTTGTATTGTTAGTTTGACTTTGACTAGTGGGTTGTTATTAGTCCCTAAAATGATAAATCTTCATGTAAGTATCAAATCAACAATGGCAGAATCAATGTTTCATGTAAGAACATAGAAGAAGGAGAGAGAGAAAGTCAATGCACTCAATCTTGGTCAAACTCTCAATCCGTATACTGATATTACAATTAGAATCCTCTCCAAAATTACAAACAACATACCCTTTATACAGGGTCAAACATGACACAAATAGTCAAAGTCAAACTTTCTAAAAAAAAGTCAAACACGGTGACTTTTATACAATTATAGACAATTTTATCTTTCAAGACGAATACAATTTAACACTGATTTTCGGTGCTAACATCCTCCCCCTTTGTATTCAGACTTGAAAGAATTTCCGTGCTTTGAGTCTCGTTTTAACTTTGTAGCTTTAAGCACTCTATGTCTTTTTCAAAAACAATCTTCAACATGAAACTTCAGATGATCGTTTGTTGAGAAAGATCTTCTAACATTCTCCCCCTCGAATGGATGATCTTCTCTTTTGACAATGTAGAACAAAAACAACAACAATCTTCAGAATTGATCTTCAGTAAACTGTTGTAAATTGATCTTCACATTCAATAACTCTCAAACATTGTAGCATCGGAATAATCTTTTGTAATCATCTCTAGTCGCACTCCTTTTGAGTCTTTTGCCGTCATTGAAGTTACTCCCCCTTGATCTTTACAACAAATTCCCTTTATAATGTTCGAAATTGAACATTTCATTCATTATTTCATACTCCCCCTTATGATGAAATGAGAATCATTACATCATACACAAGAATGAATGAAATCTTCTGCGAAAGCCGTCAATTCAAGAAATTGTAAGTAGATCTTTTCAAATCCACTTGTTTAATCTTTTCAGTTTAAGGGAATGGAAAGATGACAACCAATTTCAACGTATGAAATTATTCTCAATCTTATGAAAAGATTGGCCTGTGAGTATAACAGATATACTCAGTACAACGGATGTACTGTATATATGAGACTTTATGAGGTTCATCTCACCAAGTCTTCCATTCAATCATCGATAGCTTAATAATAGCATATCTATGAATGTTTTGGCAAAATAACATATAAAATGCAAAATCTGTGTAGTGTAGAAAGATAAAGCATCGTATGCTTCTGTTTGGGCTCAAAAAGATAAACCGTGTGAACTTCACACATTTATCAGACTCAATTCGTTATAAAAAAGACTTGAAGGGGGGACATATATCCTTCTGATTCAATATCAACTTTCTCCGAATGAGAAATTGATAAATGATGAGCGGCGTGCCCCAAGTGTTATTGAAACATTTATCTGTTGAGAGATAAATAAGTAGCTGGTGGGGTTGTGAMAAGAATTGGCTTGGGCTTTGTCTTTTTCAATATTAGTCTCGAAAGAATTGAGAACTAACAGATTGTGTGGTATGCCCGGATTTTAGAAGTTTGGAACATGATTCTTATGTTCTTTTAATCCTGACACAACTCTTGTCAATTTTTTTAGCTCACAACAACTACCCCTCCCTTTTTCATTTTAAGCTATGCACACAAACCCTTTTGTATTTAATCTAACTCAAATATGATTGTCCTCTTGGGTAGGTCTGTCGGTTCTGACATTCCATAGAGGTATTTCTGATAAGCACTCAGTCCCTCCTAAATTTAACAATATGCTCAGTTGATCACAATGATTGATCAAAATGTTATTGCAAATAAAGCACAATGATCATATAAAATTTGATCAAAATATATGGCTTTTAAGCACAATCAATAAAAGAATGATGCAACAATGATTAGATTATTCGATATGCGAGAGAAATGAATGAAGATCTGTAAGAACAAGTTTACAGATTCTGATTAAAAAAATGAAGTGTATATCATTTAAGGTAAAAAAAATCAGAAAAATCAACCTTTGAATACAAACGAGCGTATTATTACCAAAAATGATTTTCGTATAAGAGATGTGATAATAACAGTTTGAAGAATAGCTGAAACAGGTATTGGAGTTATATACGATGAGAAATTACGCAAGTAAAATCTCAGAAAATGTACTCGTTTAAAAAAAATCACTTCCCGAAAACATTTATTAAACTTCTAGAGACTCCCCCTAGAAAGTAGATTATAAAAATGATTCAATTCAGCTCAAAAATTGAAAAAGAAAAAAAAAGAAAGGAAACATTTTAAGCACGGGTCCTAAACTAAGTGTTTAGAAACCACACTCGGTAAAGCACGGGTCCTGAACTGAATTGTTCAGAAACCTCTGTTGGACAGTGTACAACTTCCCTTGCATTAGTGTATCAAAGAAATGATTTTCTGATCAGTACAAACTTGACACACCTGCAAAACCAGATTAAATAAATTTTGGTACCCAAATGAATTTGGGTCCTATTTTGTTAGTATCGGGATGGGGTATGTTGTGAAACACCCCATACCACACATTGCATGTAACATATACTTCATACGAAAGAAATACATGTTTATATACCACTTAGGTCCCATAGTACAAGAATCTACCAGTATAAAATACATGGCTAAAAAATTCAAAATACATTTCTTGTACTAATCATCGTTCATCAATCAAAACTATACATCATTAACAATTCTTTATGTAGATAAGCATTCAGGAAAATATCACATTTTCCCCTACCCCTTACCGTCCGCACCTCCTGCAATACATAGTTAAAATCACAAAACGAGRGTTAGACCGAAAGGTCTAGTGAGTTACCCTATTTAAGTTATTGCAGGGTGATAATCACCAAAACTTTTTAAATAAAACAACTTTTCACATATATAATCAATATATGAACAAATGGGGCATATTACCAGTTCCTTCCCCTTTTCAAGCCAAGCATTCAACTTTTAAACCTTTTCTAATCAAACAAGGTTTATTTAAAGTTTCAGGCCAAACCTGTTATTGTCTCCTCAATAACATCCAGACTATGATTTCCAATAAGAACCTTGATCCTAAATCTTTAAATCACAAAGAAATAAAGATTCCAAACCACGGTAAACTTAAGAGATATAATAGAAAGAGTTATATCATTCAACACACATACAGATGCCACCCTTATATCAAATGTACACCTCTCTTTGATATGCCACCCTTATCCCTTGGTACACCTCTCTTTCATATGCTACCCTTATCCCATGGTACACCTCTCCTTGATATGCCACCCTTATTTTCTCATCAAAACATTTTACAAAAACAATTCCAAATAGACCGCAGTCAATGGAATTATTATCAATCCAAAATCATTTATATCAAATTTTCTATTTTATGATAAAATAACAATTTTTATTAATCAAGCACAAGGCATAGTACAAATCCGGTTAACTTGGCTTGGCCGGACTTCATCTCCGGTCAATTCTTGGCCGGTTTACCAAATCCGGACAACACATCGCTCAAGGCTTGTCCGATTTAACACAAAGAATAAATTCCAACACTTTTGTCCAGATAACAAGTCCGGGCAATACATCGCCTAAGGCTTGTCCGATTTAAAAATAATTCGGACACCATTTAGTCGTATTCCTACTTCTCCGTTCAAAATACTTGGTATAAACTCAATAATCATAAATCGCTCAACACTTGTTCGGTTTAAGACTAAACCACTTAAGCCTTAACCGGTTTAGGGTTTAAATCGCCCAACCCTTATCCAGTTTAGGGTTTAAATTGCTTATGCCTTGACCAGATTAAGACCAATCCGTCTAACACTTGTCCGGTTTAAGGCTAATCCGGACAACACTCCAGTGAATAACTTTTAAATCAAAAGTAAAGTTCTATACTCAGTTATACAATTATGAAGAGTTAAAAAGTAGTAAGAATCACTCACCTTAAGCAATTTCTTTTGAAAACCAGATACTTGAAAGCAACTTGAATACTGATCAAAAAAATTCCAGTCAACACTTCTTCACTTAAATCGCTCACTTGAGGTTCCAAAATGGCAAGAAGAATAAACTGGAGGCTAAGCCCTCCTTTTATACCCTTTCCTACTTAGGAAAGTCGGCTGCCTCATGCATCTTTCACATGCATGCATACATAATTTAATACATACATTCACTTAAGCATACTCTCATACATACATGCATATCATGCATATATATTTCTTATGCATAAAATTCACATATTTGTTGCATACTCATTTATGCACATAATTTCATCTACTAACATGATCAAAAAAAAAAAATTTATCATGCTATCACGTAATCACTTATCAAATAATCACACACATTAATTACCTTGGGTGATAACCAGGATCTAGTTATCACATTATCCACCCCTCAAAAGAATTCCGTCTCGGAATTCCTTTAATAAAAAATCCATGGGTACTCTGATCTCATCTTTGACTCCAATTCCCATGTTGCTTCTGGTCCTTTGTGAAACTTCCACTAAACCTTAAACCAGACTTATCTCTTTATTTCTCAACACCCTTGTGAGTCCTATTTTACTGATCAATCTTCATATCTTCATAACCATCATGGCAGATCTGATTTATCATGTAAGAACACATTAAGAACTTTGAGAGGAAAAGTCAAACTCTACAAATCAGTCAACTCTCTTAATACGTATGAATATTACAATAATGCTCTCCTACCCTAATTACAAAACACTAACCACTATTT
>NC_037529.1:39631826-39640229 GCF_001531365.2 Cynara cardunculus var. scolymus
TAAAACCTTTTCCTTTTCTAATTCCAATAATCTCCTAAACTCAGTCAGCTCATKCTCAGTCTTGTGGAACTTCTCAGTTAAATCCTTGATATCTGAATTGCTCCTTGGAGAGTTCCTTTCAGCAATTAGTTCAATTTGAACTTTATGGAGTTTGTTGTGCAAATCTTTATAAGATTGACTCGTTTTTCTTTCTTTGTCAAATTCTACTGTGATATCATCCAAGGATTTGTTAAGTTTTTCTAACTCATATTTGGATTCATCCTTAACTTTTTCTATCTTTTCTTTATATTCTCGATGCAAAGTTTCATTACATTTCACATTAACATAATTCTGAAGTTTAAAGTTCTTTTCCAGCTCAGCATACTTTGCTCTCAATTCTTGATTCTCCTTCAAAAGAATATCTACCATTTAAACAAGTAAAATTGATCAGTTAAGGATCTATGCAGTGAAATCAGATAAAAGAAATATGAACAGTTAAGCTCAAAAAGAATAGAAAAACACAAACACTGAAAACACACACAAAACAGATATACAATGATCCAAAAAGAAATTCTAAACACAATCAAACTAAGAAACCAAAAACAGTCCAAAACAATAATCCAAGTCCAAAAATCGGATTCTAAGTCCAAATCAAAGAATATCAACTCTTTACAATACAGATATTACACTTTTAAAAAAAAATGATCTATCTGCTCTCGAAAGTCTATCCAAAAATTCACTTGTATGCTTCTCGTGTGGATCCACTTCTCACTACTCTTAATTGGGCAACACCTTCATATCAGTCACTTTGGACCAACCAGCTCACTTACTGTCATAGCAAGTATCTAAACCAGATCATGCTGTTGCTCTTAGCTTCTCCTATGATCAGCCTGTCACACTGTCAAGACTGTTGCTGTCACTAAACTTTCTGTTTCAAAGAAATCTGTCACTAAACAAAATCAGTATGTTAAATTCAATGCTGCATACGTGAGAGGTCTTAGCAAATGCAATGATCAAAGATCAATCAAGACAACCAAACAAATTACCAACCAGATTACCAAACAGAACCTTTGTATTTCCAATCCTGTCAATATTAGAAGCTTAAACCGAACAGCGTGAAGGTTAATCCTGTTAACAGTCTAAACCGGACAGCATGTGTAAACCTTTTAGCATATATGAAAACAAATTGGACAGCATAGGAGCAATCAACAATTTTGTTGGATCAAAATGAATCAAGAAATGATATACACCCAAATTGAATAATAAAAAAAAATAGTAAGTGATAGGTATCTGGGTAAGATGAATCAAGCGGATTAGAAATCTGGACAACTCTATACACAGAATTTCTAAGTCCTAAACCGGTCAAGAGTAAATCTAATCCGGTCACAAATCCGTTAAAGAGTTAATCGGTTTAGGAATAAACCGCTCAAATGAAAAACACTTACCTGATTTGTGCAAAACGTCCGGTGTATCTTAACCACTCAAGAAATCCGGTCAAGAAGTGGGCGGTTTACCTCTTCTCCGTTCAAGCAACGTGCGGTGTAGATGAATACCGCTCAAATGGTGTGCGATTTAGATGAACACCACTTGAATGGTATGCGGTTTAGCCTTAGACTACAAATCCGAGCACTAATCTGGTCAAGAGGTGACCGGTTTAGATGAACACCGTTCAAGAGGTGTGCGGTTTACCTCTTATCCGCTCAAGTTTGAGAAGAAACAATGAATCAAGTTTGAGAAGCCCAAGTCTTATATGAATACAAATCCGGTCAAAACAAAAATGGGCTTAAAATGAATTTTGGGCTTAAATGGACGGATTAACAACGAATTAAGAAAAACCAAAAAATAAAACCATATTAAACACTAACAAAAACTAAAAAACTAAAAAAAAATTAAAAAAAATTGGATCAAAAACACTGATTTTTAACAAAAAAATTTCAAGAACACGAAAAAATTTAAAAACACAAAATCCGATTAAATCTTGATAAAAAATGATCAAATCACAAAAATTTGTGAATAACAAAGATTCACAACACGATTCCGAGCATTTTGATCATGTTTTTAACACAAATACACAAGATTTTTATGAAAAATCGGATCAAAAAAAAAAAATCAAGAACATTAAGAATAAAAAAAAATTCAGAATTTTTTTTCCACTTATCTTCAATTTCTTCCTCTGATTTCTTGCATCCTGCTCTGATACCAATTGTGAGTCCTATTTTATTGATCAATCTTCATATCTTCATAACCATCATGGCAGATCTGATTTATCATGTAAGAACACATTAAGAACTTTGAGAGGAAAAGTCAAACTCTACAAATCAGTCAACTCTCTTAATACGTATGAATATTACAATAATGCTCTCCTACCCTAATTACAAAACACTAACCACTATTTATATGGTCAAACTAACTAAACAAAGTCAAAGTCAAACTTCTATAAGAAAAGTCAAACACGTTGACTTTTACAAATATAGACTATTTATAAACTTTCAAGACGAATACAATTAATACTGATTTTTCAGTCCTAACATYCYTGATCTTTTGATCAATTACAGCTTCCAGTGTTTCCACAAAGTTCAGCTTACTGTGTAATTTAATCTCTGGCATTAGTATAGCTAGATTCGGATCGGCCAAACATTTCCGCAGATTCAACACGTGAAAAGTGTTGTGAATCAGATTCAATTCTTCTGGCAGCTCTAACTGATATGCTATTGGCCCAATTCGTTTACATATTCTGAATGGCCCCACATACCTTGGACTGAGCTTACCCTTCTTTCCAAACCTGACGACACCCTTCCATGGCGAAACTTTTAACATCAGAAAATTTCCTACATCAAATTCAATCGGCTTTCGACGATTATCAACATAACGTTTCTGGCGATCTTGTGTTGTTTTGATTCTTTCGCGGATCTGTTCGATCTTCTCAGAAGTTTCTTGGACAATCTCAGTACCCGTTAACTGTCTTTTACCTACCTCATTCCAACACAACGACGTTCGACATTTACGTCCATACAACACTTCATGCGGTGCCGCTTGGATGTTGGAATGGTAACAATTGTTATATGCAAACTCTATCAATGGCAAGTGATCTTCCCACGATCCCCCAAAGTCAATAATACAACTTCTCAACATATCTTCGAGAGTCTGGATAGTTCTTTCACTCTGCCCGTCAGTTTGCGGATGATAAGTTGTACTTAGTCGGATTTCAGATCCCAAAGCTTTCTGCAATCCTCCCCATAATTTTGAAGTAAACCGACTATCTCTATCAGAAATAATAGATAATGGAACACCGTGTCTGATCACAATTTCTTTGATGTAAATCTGTGCTAGCTTTTATAGTGAGTACTTCTCTCTTATTGGTAGAAAATGTGCAGATTTAGACAAACGATCAACAATTACCCAGATCGCGTCATACCCCTTTGGAGTTTGAGGTAACTTCATAACGAAATCCATGGTAATGTGATCCCATTTTCATACAGGTATCTCTAAAGATTGAAGACTTCCATACGGCTTCTGATGTTCAATCTTAACCTGTAAGCATGTCAGACATTGCTCCACATATCTAGCTATGTCTTTCTTCAATCCGGGCCACCAAAAAAAATGTTTTAAATCTCTGTACATCTTATTGGTACCTGGATGGATAGAGTATCGGGACTTATGGCTTTCATTTAATATAGTGTTTCAGATATCTTTCCAAAACATGGTACCCAGATTCGCCCTTGAAAGCACATTAGTCCTTCGTCATTCTGTTCCAAGGTTGGGATCATCTTATGTTAGGACTGAAAGTCAGTTTAAAATTGTATTCGTCTTGAAAGTTACTATTGTCTATAATTAAAATAGACATCGTGTTTGACTTTGTTTGTAAGGTTTGAATTAGTCATTTGACTAGTTGTTTGACCCTATAAATAGGGTGTTAGTCTTTGTAATCTAAAAAGGAGCTTCATTTGTAAATTTCATTTACGTAAAGAGAGTTTGACCAGATTTGTAAATCTTGACTTTTTCTCTCTATCTCCTCTCAAAGTTCTTAAAAGTTAAATTCAGAGCTGCCATGGATTCAAAGATGATTCTTAAAGATTGATCAATTATGACCTAACAATTGGTATCAAAGCATGTTTGCAGGAAGAATGATTGAAGAAATAATCATAATCTACACAAATTTTCTGGAGATTTTTTTTAAGATTCTTTGTGTTCTTGATTGTTCATCCTAGATCTTAAATTTTTTAAATTTTTTTCCCATTTGTGGATGTTTAGGTGTTAAAATCATGTCTGTTGTGTTCATTTTGTTTTAATTATTTGTTATTCTTCTGTTTTTGCTTTTTGATCATCAATCTTTAAAGATCTGAAGAATTTTAATTTTTTGATGTTCTTCGTGTTCTTGCTAAATTCTTCAAAAAACTAGATTTTGATCCAATTTTTTTCTGAGTTTTTGTAATGTTTGTATTTGAGGGCTGTCTTTGATCTTATTTGATTGTCTTTTACAATTGAATCTTGTTAGTGAACCGGTTTAGAATCTGCAGGAAGTAAATTGAGCGATCTATACTTGGTGGATGTTCAAGATTTGAGGCAGTAAGTATTTGACCGGATAAGATCATCTAGACTAAGTATTTGAGCGATTTAAGAGAATTCGGACACCCCTTGAGCGAGGATTGACCGTATTCGGACATCAAGTGAGCGGTTTAACCAGCGGATTTAAATAGTTGTGACAAGTGGATAAAAGGCAGTTGTTTGACCAGCAGTTAAAAGCTTTGTACGATTTACATACAAGCTGTGACCGGATATATAGAATGCATTGAGCGGATAAGTTGTTATTGTCCTATAGAGAATAGCTGTGTATTGTCCAGTGGCTAATAACTTTCTTGAAATTTACAGCTGTGTGATTTGTAGCTGTAAATTGTCTGTGTGTTGACTGATTTCTTATTCGTGCAGTAAACTCAATTTTAAGAAAAGCTTTTGCAGTAATCATGCTTAGTCCATCTCAAGTGAATTCGGTCAACATAGAATGTAGTCTCAAGCGAATTCGATTATCTCTTAACCGGATTTCAGAGCGATTTAGACTTGTAGTAAACAGTTTATAGATGACTGTTTTAGAAGACTGTGCATAACGTACTTTGAGTAGATTGTGAGCAAGACCTTCTCAGACATCAAGTGATTTGAATTTGTAGTTGTGAGCAATTTATAGACTGCTTTGTATCGTCTGATATATAAACTGTTTTGATTTTTTTTTGTTTTCATTGCAGTGACCAGAAGTTAGAAGTCTTATGCAGTTTTCAATCAATGTTTTGACCGGACAATAGACTTTGCAGTGAGAGATTTAAAGTTAGTGGTGACTGACTTAGTTTTTCATTGAGTGACTTAGTTCTTCATCGTACATTTCTTGTGCAGACTTGAGCGATTAGAGAAACAGCCTTGACCAGTTTAGATCACTTCTTGAGCGGATTCTTTCATTCTTCTTGAGCGATTTAATTACTGCCTTGAGCGATTTAGGCAGTAAGTTGATTGTTTTATCTCATACTTTGAACAATTTAAGAAGCTGTCTTGAGCGGATGTTGAGTGTACTTATAGTAGCAGATTATGAGTCTCATGAAGTGAGCGAATAAGTAGCATAGCCTGTGCAACTTAGTTGAATGGTGAGCGATTTAGGATCTTTTCTTGAGTGAGTTATAGTTTGAGCTGTGAGCTGTCTATTTTTAAAAGATTGTGCAGTGAGGTGATGATCAATTTGCTGTTCTGCTTTGTCTGGTTTAGCAACGTACAGCAGGTGATTTAGTTGATCATGCTGTATGTGTAGTGAGCTGTTTTTACTGCTGGTGTGTTTTACCACTGCTATGTGTGAGCAGTTTTCTTCTATTGTATGTGAGTGTTTTACAGCATCTTTTGAACATATTATAACTGGGTTTTAACAGGTTTTGGCAGCATGCAGTATGTAGTGAGCATGCAATAAGCAGTAAGCTGCGATTGTTGTACTATTGAAAGCTGGTTTTGCTGGCCTAGAATAATCTTGAACAGTTTGTTTATTAAGAGGATATAAGCTTGTCTTGATCGGATTATTGCATGTGCATGGATATTTCTTATTTACTTTGCATGGATTGGTATTGGTATTGATTCATATTGATTTTTTCATCTGTTTGTGAATTGTGTGAAGTGTGATATTTTAAAGAGTGATTGTGTCGTATTTTTAAAATTGTATTTCTTTGATCATTTTTCTTAAACTGCATAGATCCTATATCTGATCAATCTTATTTTTTTTTAAAATGGCAGATATTATTGAGGAGAATAAAGTGTTGAGAATTCAGATTTCCATGCTGGAAAAGAGTATAGTGGACTATAAAGACAAATATATAAACATGTTTTTTGAGAATTATGCTAATGTGGAACTTATTGCAAGTTTACAAAAAGATCATAAAGCAGCATTGGAAAGAGTTGAGAATGATTTGAATTTTAAGATTAATAAACTTGAGAAAACTTTGGATTATGAGAGGAGTGAGTTAGATGATGAAATTAGAAGTTCAAACAAAATAAAACAAGATTTAGTCAATAAACTTCATAAAGCAGAGTCTGAACTGAATGCTGTAAGAAATTTTCCAGAAAAGAAAATTAAAGAGACTGAAAAGCTTACAGAGAAACTTTTAGAAGCGGAAAAGGATATGAATGTTGAGAGGAAGAAACTTGAGAAAGAGAAGAAGAGAGTGATTGAACTAGAAAGTAAATTTGGAACGGAACGTGTATCTTACGAGAAAAGGATTAACACTCTAGAGCTAAATGCAAAAATGCTTTTAAAGCAAATCTCKGATTTTGAGCAGCTAATCATCTTGGAACGAGCCAAGAATGATAAAGAAAAGAAAGACATCTCCGAAGACTGTCAGAGTCAATTACAGAAATTATCTGAAAGTATTGATCTAAAACAGAAGGCTTTAGACGAAGAGAAGAAGCAATTTGCTCTTGAGAAAAGAAATACTTCAAAGAAGTATACAACAATTGCTAAAGAGCTTGCAAATAAGAAGAAGTGGCTTGACATCGCCTCGGACAATGACAAGAGCAGCTCAGATGAAGAGAAACGAGAGTTGATAAATCATAAGAGAAAGTTTGAAATGCTTCAGAAGGAGTTAGAAGGTAAACTCCTGGACACTACAAGCAAATTGTCTGATCTAAAGACAGACCTTGAAACTGAGATGAAGATGAGAATTGAACTTAAAATTAAATTTGATTTAGTTACTGCTGAAAGAGACCAGCTTTTACAAAAAGTCAAAGACTTTTCTTGTGCACAAAGTTTARTTGGTTCTCCTTCACAATGTAAAACAAGCTCCCATAATTGTGGTAAATCAAACAGTTATTCGAGTAGTCCTAAATCTATTGTTTCTAAGAATTCTGGTTCTTCTAATCATTATTATCAAGGGTACGTCATTAGATCACCCAATTATCATTCAAAAGGTAAAAGCATTTGGGTTAATAGAGCAGATTCTGTTTTATCTCATACACCTGTTGTTACTAACTCTGTTCTTCCTTGCATTGTGAGATCCATTAATGATTTGATCAATCTTAGCAAGAGAAGAATTATGTTCTCAACATGCAGAACCAATAATTTTGTCAATAACAAAAGGTTCAACAGGTGGCATGGAGATAACAGCTATCAGAACAGTAGAAAAGGTAAGAACAGGTATGATCACAATTACTGGTACAGATCATATTTCATTCCTGATAATCCTGTTCACAGTGCTAAAAAGAATATATCTTATAGGAATAGATGGTTTGGAAATTACAACATACCCCAACCCGATACTAACAAAATAGGACCCAAATTCATTTAGGTACCAAAATCTACTTAATCTGGTTTTGCAGGTGTGTCAAGTTTGTGCTGATCAGAATATCATTTCAATGATACACCAATGCAGGGGGAGTTGTAATCTATTCCAAACAAGGCTTCTGAACAATTCAGTTCAGGACCCGTGCTTTACCGAGTGWGGTTTCTAAACACTCAGTTTAGAACCCGTGCTTAAAATGTTTCCTTTTTAATTTTTGAGCTTAACTGAAACATTTCTGAAATCAACTTTCTAGGGGGAGTCTCTAGAAGTTTTAATAAATGTTTTCTGGAAGTGAATAAATTTTTGGAAACGAGTACATTCTCTAAACAGGTATTTCCTTAGATCTTATAAGAAAATCATTTTCGGTGATAATACGCTCGTTTGTATTCAAGTTTATTTTATGATATTGTTTTTCGTTGATGGATATGCATTCATTTTTTTTAATATCAGAATTTGTAAACTTGTTCTTACAGATCTTCATTTATTTCTCTCATATACTGAATAATCTGATTTGATCGTTGTTCATTGTGCTTAAAGCTAAATTTTTGATCAATTTTATCTGATCTTTGTGCTTTATATGCAATATTATTGTTGATCAACTCTTGTGATCAAATGTGCATAACTA
>NC_037529.1:39640329-39643278 GCF_001531365.2 Cynara cardunculus var. scolymus
TTAGCCCAATTCAAGTTTCCAGCATTTTCAATATATAATTTGGTATATTTWTCTTTTTGCRTTTTTAATTGATCTTCAAAATTATTTGAACGCAATTTTTCTTATTTTAGTTATTGCTGGAAAGTTTGAATTTTGAACATCATCTTTTGCATCTGTTTAATGCATGATTGATGTAATACCTGTTCATTCATTTCAGCAGTATACTCTTCTTCTTCACCTGACAAACCTTTATCTGTTCTAGCCATCAAGCACACCTGTGCAACAACTTCAGTTTCTTCTTCTTCATCAGTCAGATTCAACCAGTGTTCATCCTCAGCCATAAGTGCTTTGCCGGCATCTCTTTGTTTGGATAGAAGAAATTTATTTTTGTAGTAGTCGGTATCTCGATTTACCGGCTTCCTACAATTTACAGCAAAATGGCCTAGCTTACCACAGTTATAACACTTTGTGTTCTCATCAACTACACCTTTGGTAAATTTCTTCTTTTTTTCCGGCTTTTTCTCATATTTCTTCTCGAACCTCTTTTCTTCATATTTCTTCTTCTCGCCAAATTTGTCTTTGTATTCATATTTTGAACCTGACGAGAATCTTTGGTTGTTCGAGTGTGGCCTTTTTGAGAACTTCTTTTGGAATGCTTTAGTCAGCATTGCCATTGCCTGTTTGATCTCTGACATTTCAAAATCTGAATCTGAGCTGTTACTTTCTTCTTTTTCAGACTCACTTGACTGGCTAACTTCTTTGACTTGCTTTCCAGATCTGCTTTTTAATTTCTTCTCCTTTCTCTCCGATACAAGAGCCAAAGGATCAGCAACTTCTTTTTATTTCTTCTTTGCATTTCGGATTTCCAAAACATCTTACTCATTTTGTTTTAGAGTTTCATAAATTTCATGAATATCGATATCAGATAACTGTTTATTGAATCTGATATGATTAGCAAATGGTTTCCACTCCGACTGGAGATTGTTAAGAAACTTAACATTAATCTCTATTGTAGTTTTAGAAATTCCATTCTTTGTCAGCTCATTAAGAAGTCTAGCAAGCCTATTATAAACATAATCAAGAGTTTCACCTTCTTTAGCCTTGAACTCTTCATAAGCTGAAATACAGTTAGTAATCTTCAGCTGAGTTCCCACTTTCGAACCCATCATCATCTTTTCAATTCGAACCCACATGCTGTGACCTGATGATTTATGACTGTCAATACTAGTGTAAATATCATTAGTCAGTGATTGCATCATATAAGATTTGCAAAGCACATCAGCATGGGCTCTCTCTTTTTCTTCAGAGAAATATTGATGCTTTTGTTTAAGTACTCTCTGTGCAGGTATGCCTTCTACTACATCAGTAGGTATCTCTAGAAAGTATACAGCAGGACCTTCCAGCAAAGATTGCATAATCCGATCTCCTTCTTTCATTCCCTCAATGAAGTTCAGAAATCGATCTCTCCACTGATTATAATCACCATGAAACAGAACAGGTGGCTTGGTATCAGTACCAATAGCCATTGCTTCTCGTGAACTCATAGTATCAATTCGTATGAAGTAGGATCAACTGCAGTTCAAAGTTTGAATTAAAGGATCAGTTTACGAAAATATATCTGATAATTTCAAAACAAAGCTTTGCACACATTCAACACTTAGAAAAATTTAGGCACTTATACTTATCAGGATTAGGAATCCGGTCAAGCTTATCCGGATTGAAAGTCTGGACAACAAAGATAGACTTTTTCAAACAAGTTATCCGGATTAGAAGTCCGGACAACAAGCAATTCTAAATCGCACACAACAGTTAACCAGATTTAAACAATTATGCAAAATTCAGACGGATTAAGCAAAATGTAATACGGACAAGGCACAAAAATCACTTTGAATTAAAATTCTCAAATCGGATGTTTTCAACACTTAGTCAAAATTTCAAAATGAAAATCGGACATAAAAAGTCAACAAGTCAACAAGTCAAGGTCAACTAAGTCAACAAGTCAAAGTACGTATAGGTCCTTCTAAAACAAATCGATCAAAAGTCAAATATTTAAATCGATCAAAAAGTCAAAATCCGTTCAATCACCAAAGAATGTACGATCAAAAATATAAATCACTCAAATAGACAAATGCACCAAGTACAAGTCTTACCAAGCGGATTCTTTAAATCGCTTACCAAATCGCACAACACTTAAACGACTTACCAGTCGGATTGTGTAAATCACTCACTAATCCGTTCAGGTTACCAAATACTTACCAGCCGGATTGGTAAAATCGCTCAATAATCCGTTCAAGTCATCAACGATTTACCAGACGGATTGACTAAATCGCTTGATTATCCGCACAAGTCTTGTTCGGATAAACCTATATCAAACAACTCAAAAATCACACGGATGTTAAATCGCACAAGTATTAAGCGGATAACACCCTAAATCGCACAAGTTTTAAGCGGACTAATATTCAACCAAAAACACAAAATTTCACACTTTTTACCAAAATTTTGGATCAAAACATGAAAAAATATGAATTTTAATTTTTTTTTCCAGAATACGAAAACTCAAAATTCGACTAAAACAGGTTTAAAACTTGCTTAAAATAAAAAATATTGTGAATCAAGATTGTTCAAAATACAAAAACGAATCTAGCGATATAAATATTTTCAATTAACACTCAAAAAATAACCAATTTAGGCTCAAAAACCCAATCTGGACGAAAATACTCAAGAACAGTGATGAACATTATAGACCCAGATCGATCAATCTTCAAAAATTCATGCAAAAATGTGCAAAAATTGTTTAATCCTCTAATCGAAACTGCTGCAGTCTGCTCTGATACCAATTGTGAAGTCCAAGATTCATACAAACATGATAAGATCTTCAAGAATCAAGATGAATAGAATAGTAGAGAGAATATCATCAAAGGTTGATTTGATTGAGAGAGAGAAAATTACAGCTCAAATCTTGATTACAAT
>NC_037529.1:39643333-39660343 GCF_001531365.2 Cynara cardunculus var. scolymus
GTAAGTAAACTAAGGAGAAACTTGAATACAACATTAAAGCTCTTACTCAAACCCAACACACTTAAGCTTTTTGGTGCTTAAGGCTTGATCATCCACGGAATAGAGCACAGGCTCTGTATGTGAGACGCTTGGCTCATTGAGTAAGAGCTTTGTCTCTTGATCTCTTCTGCATGAGAGCTCTTAGTCCAGACAGCTTCTAAAGACTAAGTCTTATGTACTAGAGTTAGAGGCTTCTTACTTACACTTTCACAAGATGGGGTCTAACAATCTCCCCCTAAGTGTAATTAAGACATACTCTTACTTGAATGGAAAACACAAGTCTAATTGAAGCCAGAGGTTGAAAGTAACCTCTGTTTTACATTTTCTATCTAAAGTTTACAATACAAAGGAAAGAAATTAGAAGTCTTGAATTGTAGAAACAAAAGATAGAAAAATTGATCACAAGGAGAAGGCCAAGATGTGTTGAAGCTTATTGAACCTCCTAAGAAGCTCGCGAAACTCCAACAAATTGTTGATAGATCTTATTATTATATTCGACCTTTCCTTTGCACCAGGGGTGTTATCTCTGCTTCTGAGTAGATGATTCTTGATATAGAGCAGAGTAGAGTTTGAATATTTCAGGCCCTAGTCTTCACGAAAGAAATTTTTCCTTCCTTGCTCATTTCGAAAGACCACCCCTACTTCTGGTTCCACCAGCACCATCCACGAGGGAATGTTCTTGATGCCTTCTAGATCTTCATTAGGCGCAGTGACATTCAGCTGATCTATTCCCATGTCCAGAGCCAATTGGAAGTCGAACTTGCATCTGAAATCTAGGAGGTTCGTCATCGTTTGCCTGATTGCCGAGTTGGCTAGAGCATACTTCATCCCCTTATCCCTCTTGTTATCAGTATAGAAGTATAGAGACAAAAGGTCCCATTGATTCAGATTTATGAGATCACAATCTGTGAAAGAGCTAATTTGTCCATGGGTCCTCTCAACCGTATACTCATGGAATATGATCTGGTTATGCGCGAAGGTTCATCTTCTGATGTCGAGGATTTGTTTGATGCCATCACCTGAGTGGACTGCTGAGACAGGTTGTGTGTAGCGTTGCAAGAACCTCTGCCTAATGTGTAACGCCCCATTTTTAATTACACAATTAATTAATTATTTTGTTAGGAAAATATTAAGGGCTTAGCAAATGACTAAAATTGATAGCTTGCATTCGTAACATTAAAATGTTAGGGTTAATTATGAGAGACTAAAATGGAATCTTGGATAACCCATATGTTACAAGTTTTAGTCAGGGTGTTTTAAAAATAAGAGAAGGAATTAGAAGGGCCTAAAGTGTCAATATATAGAAGTTGCAAGTAGCTAGTTGATGATTGGCTAACCTTGAGGAGTTACACTTATTGAATATCATGATTTAACTCACTTAACTACCAAGACTCATAGTCTTTCTCATAGGTTTCTTCTTCTTCTCCACTTATACTCTAACACACACATACCATAATCACATAGAGAGAAAGTTAGGGAGAGAAAAAGCTAGAGGAAGAAGAAGAACGGGAAAAGGGAGAGGGATTTGGTTGAGTTTTTTCAAGGTCCGATCATAAAAGGTAAGCCTTTCCTCCCTTGGTATTTCTAGGCTGTAAAACAGCCCCTATGCATGTCAAAGAAAATATCACCATAAATCGTAGGGACCTTATTAAGTTCTACAATTTTTATAGAAGAACCATCTATGTGCGTAATTTATTTTGTTAGAAGAAACCAAAACCTAGTTCGGATTTGAACTAGGTCAAAAAGTAGGGTTTTTACCCGACTGTCAAATACGTTTCTGAAATCATCCACTGTTTTGTTAAAATCACGGTAAATCGCTCGTTTAACCAATGAACATGAGGCTTACATTTCTGAAAATCTATGTGAGTCTAGTTTCTTCCAACAGCAGACCACTTTTCCTAAAAACAAAGTAAACCAAAGCCAAAGTCACCATCTATACAGGTCTGTCCAGGTGACTTGTATTATGGTGACTGCTGTAAAGCATCGACTTTGGAATTTTACTGAGATTCGCATGTTTATCCTATAGGGCTTATTTTTGGATACAACATACCTTGATGTGTCTATTTTGTGTAGTTTTAGTTTCATGAAATATTACTGAGTTTAAATTGGTCAAATCAAAGTTTCCACAAACTGGTCCGAAACCGTAACTGTAGAATTGTAATGAACTTTGAAAAATCACATAAAATCATTCGTGTTGAATTGGATGATGTACTTTATATTTCCGAAAATCCCAGAGAGTCTATTTTCATAATCTTTAAAAATATTATGGACTAGAAGTCAATAATTGGCTCAAAAACCCCTAATAAGAGAAAGGTGTCGAAGTTAAAACTAGTAAAGATAGGTTAATATGTTAGAGTTTTATCCCTAGAGGCTAAGTACATTATTAAACACTTGTGTAGGTTTTCAAGCCTCAAATATGAACTTGGATAATACCCAGAATTTCTTTCAAACAGGTGAGTTTCACTCCCCCTATGTATGTATGATTATGTATACGATATGCATGAACACAACTCCTCATTTCATGAGACTCCCTCGTAAATGAGACTACGACTTGGTCCAAAAGGGCTACTATGACTCTGGTCCGGAAGGGCTACTACGATTTGGTCCGAAAGGGGCTGCTACAATTGGATCTTGATAAAGATCACTATGAATATATATGTAGGACCGTGTTACTAACTAAGCGTTATCTTACCGTCCCATGTTCATCCCTTTCAGGTACTTCGGTTGATAAGGGGAAGGCTCCTGTGTGATTACGACCTCTGCCGCATTTATCACCAGTCTTTGAGATGTCGTTTATTTACAGACTTCCGCTACGTTATTATGGTTTCATAATTATCACGTTGAACTAGTTCTAACCGTTTTTATACATCATGTTACTTTTGAACATGTTTGATTGTATTGAGTGAAAAACTTGTTTTGCCTTTTGTTTAACGATACGAATGTGGTAACACTCCCTTATTTCCCTTATATTATTGTTTTAGAAAAAAATTTGGGGTGTTACATAATGTGCTCTTGAGCCGTTGGATGAAGATTGATCTTGACGACAGGCGTCTCATTCCACAAGCTGTAGAGAAATTGGTAGACTTCTTCGCTTTCTGCAGTGTCCTTTATTGGCTTATCATGGGGTGTGGGCATCATCATCACATCCATATGATCCCTGATCTCTTGTACTCGATCAATGGGTCGTTTGGAGCTCTGAGGCCTGCTGCTGGTGCCTGCCTCTGGCTTACGAGTTCTGAAGGGGACCCATTGCCTCATAGTAGGTGTGACAACTCTGGTCCCTTGAACAGGGACCTTGCTCTATGCATGTTTCGGTGTGGTGGTGGTGCAGCAACAGTCACTTCAAGTGGGACATCCATTGGAATAGCCGTTGCAGTTCTAGATCGGCTACATTGAGTGCCACCACTTCTTCTTCTTCATCCCTCCTTGTAGATGTAGCAGCAGTCTCCATGCCATATTCTGTGGAGGATGAAAGGGGCTCTGATTCAGATGAAGAGGTGTATACAGAGAGGAGTTGGATCACATCCTCTTCATCTTTCTTTCGCCCTTCTGGCTCTGTTGTGGATGCAGTAGGCATCTTCCCTTTCCTTTTCTCCTCTGTATGTGCCTGCACATCCTTTGATCTGTAACTCGATGGTGCTTGCGCTTGTTGGTGAGGAGCAGAGGTAGAGGGGGAAGCCTTTGGAATGGAACTTGTGGTGGCTACTGGCTAGTGCTCCCTTCTTGACGACTTTGAGGGCTAGACAGGTCTGGGTCCTCATCGTCGTCAAGTCTCCTCTTTTTCGAGGCATCGGCACATGCAGTCGATGGCGCCATCTTCTTCTTTGGTCTTTGTAAGTTTGTTGGAGGCATGGCTTTGATCTTTACATCAAAGAGCTCAACAATCTCTCCTGTAGTCGTTGTGGAATTTAGGAGCTCCACATCCATGTGGTATTGAAAAGCTGCCAACGAATGATGCACCTCGGCTGCTGCCTCCTTGGCTGTTCTATTGAAGTCGGAAGTGAAATGGGCCACCTTTTGTAATAAACGGTCACCTAGAGCATTCATTGCTGACTGGGTGACATAGTCAACTGGTACATTAAGAGGAATGAGCGCCTGAGTGTCTTGAGATGAAGTGGAAGCTCCATCCCTCTAAATGTGTGCAAGGACCCTTTGCAGGGTCTCTGCATTGCTTGCCGTCAATTCCTGGAGGTGATGGAGGCGCGAGACATTTGTCTAAGACTTAACCCTCAATAGTGCTAAGGATGATCAAACTTCATCCAAAGCAGATGCAGAAGGAGATGGCTCTGCACGGGCCATGTTGAGTTTTAACTCATCCAAGGAGAAGAGCACAGAGGTGGAAAAAGACTTGAACTCGTCCTTTGTGACATATGCTGTTGTGGTAACCTTTGGCTCAACACATGGGCCAGATTGAGTCCTTGTTTCTAGAACACCTTCTGTCTCGACTTGTGGAATGTTGGTCGAGGAAGAATTTCCAGCGGATCCTTGTGGCTCTCTTGGGGGAGAGGGCACTACCGCTGTTCTATCGTGCAGAGTTTCCTCAGCAGGTTCAGAGCCTGCCAAAGGACCCTCCACGAGTGGAGTAGGAGACTGGTCGAGAGTCTCTAAGTCTTGTGCACCTATTCCTTGCTCTGAACAAGGTGGGGAAATAACTAGTGTAGAGGAAACAAATTCCTCTGGTTGGGAGAGTAGCATGGTATGGGGAGATATACCACTTATCTTTTCAAAGGTCTCACCCTTTTGAGAGGATGATCCCTGGACTGTGGCTTCCCCTTGGTTGTTTTGGTTAGAGACAGATGCGACCTCTGGCTGGTTTGGCTGGTATAGGATCGAGGCGTGCACCTCTTCTTCAATGATCTCTGTGTCATGACCAAAAGAGTCAGAAGATGTGGTAGCACTTGGAGTTGGGCTGAGAAAGTATATGTGCCTATTCACAGTCCTAGGCTGCTCTGACTCGTCCTGAGGCAGAGTAGCTACTTCTCCTTTTCCTTCATCATCCTCTTCATTCTCTTCAAATTCCACCACTACGCCCTCATCATCATCAAGGGCGTCTTCCCTTTCATTTGCTGCATTTGACCCAGCAACATCATCGTCAAAAGCGTCTTCCCCATTATTTGCTGCATTAGACCCAACAGTATCTTGACGCTCTTGTTCATCTTCTTCTTCAGAACTTGAGAAAAGCCCCAAGTCTTATTTGGCTTCTTCTCTTCTAATTCCTTCTTCTTCCTCTATTCGAGCAATTTCTTCTTGTCTCTCTCTCTCTCTCTACTCTCTCCTCTTCTTCCTTCCTCATCTTTTCACTTTCATCTCTCTTCTTCTTTGCCTCCACCCTCTTTCTCTTTTTCTCCCTCTCCTTCTCCTGCCTTACTCCCTCATCCTCAGCCTGAGGCCTTTGTGCCTCCTCTGTTTCCTTACCCTATTGGTTCAACCCTATGTGTGCTGGGGTTCGAGGCACTAGTTCTAGTGCCTCGAGTACACGTCTGTGTCCCTTCCTTATCTCCTTCGTCTTCATGTATGCTTGCAACTTTATTGGAATTGGCCTCTCTGTAGCATACCCTTCCTTGTTCACGGTAGGCTTGTATGTTGAAAACACATTTACCTTTTGCACTGGCAGATTGCCCACATCAAGATTGGGCTCCTGAAAGCTAGGTCTTTTAAGAAGACCTAGAAAATGGGGAAATAGAAGTGCCGACAGGTCCTTTCCCTTTGCGGCCTCCAGGAACTTCTTGGCGACTGTGGCCTTAAACTCCATGTACAGGATCAAGACTCCCAATTTTAAAGGATGTTGGTTGAACACATATCAAGACTCCCAATTTTCCCTGTCAAAGAACGGTTGGCCAACGTGAACATCGTGTTCCACATTGGTGGCAGGTACTGTCTTTGATATTGTGAGGGTACTGGATTGCCTTGTTCTACCCCAACAACTTCAAGAAGTCCACCAGCTCATACCCAAATGGGAGAGGCGCATACTGGCTCAAACCAAGGTCAGTCATGGTTGGTATTTGAAGAACACGCGAGAAAAGTGTTGGTCCTCTCTCTCAATGATTTGATGATAATCCCTTTTCACATATACGGTGTATTTATGTTTCTGTCTTTTCAGTTCCAGCGATCTTCACTGAGTATGTTCAGTGATCGCTGAAGAACTTGCATTGTAATTCTATCAGAGACAGCAATGCTTCAAGAAGACAACACTCACACCAAAGAACCTTCAGCAAACGTCGAAGACTGAAACTGAAGATTAGAGACTGACGAGTACGCGATCTGAAGCAGTATTTAGTGATTACAAGTCTGTCTACATATATGTGAAGACTGCTAAAGCTTCAGCGAATGATGATGAGACTTTCAAGTCATTCCAGCATTCAGCGATCAAAGGAAGCTTGCTTAGCACGATTGTTGTTGTCTTGTCCTTATGCACACAAAGGATAAAACCCATACCCTTATGAAAGTTGGTACGGTACGAAGCCAACTAGTTGACTCTATTGTCCACCAACTTTAGGTAAGGATGTCTACTCATGAATAGTGCTTTTTATACTATTCACTATAGCAAATGACAAGTCTTCCTCTTAAGGCTTGACACACACTCTAACCCTATCATATTGCATTAAATATCCATTTAATGCATTGGGTATAAATAGAAGTGTTTCTTCTCCATGCAGAGTGCGCGAAACTCACTCTCTGACCCTAATTCTTACTTCAAGCATTTTCTTGCTTAAGTAAAGGATCTTCTCTACAACATTTCTTTTCTTGTATTTGCTAAGACTTAGTGTGTATCTAAAGATTGTTTAGATAGGTTTTTTCTACCTTATCTTTCCACAAACAATCTTGTAAAATTTGTATTGATCTTCTTTATCAATATATATTTTAAATTTAAAAATATTGTGTTTGTATTCATCCCCCCTTTCTACAAACTGTTTCTCTTCTTGTAGACCCTCTCTGGACCAACAAGTGGTATCAGAGCAGTGTTTTCTTTCTTTCCTTGTGTTTAGATGTTTTCAGTATTAGTTTATCTCCTTTCTTAGATAACTTTATCGCTTACAAATGGCTTTACAAATTACAAACACACATACAAGATAATGGCTCTCTTGCCAAACCTCCCCGGTTTGTCCGTGACAATTTTGGTCTCTGGAAGAACCGGATGTCCCTTTTTCTGGAAGGTGTGGATCCTGAAATTCCACATTATATAGAAAATGGACCATATATTCCATTTTCTATTGCTCCGGTTGTTCTAGCAACAGCTACGACTGCCGCGATTCCAGAACGACAGATTCCAAAAGCTTCCACATCAGTGGAGTGATGAGGACAAGAAGAAGATATCTATAGAAACACGTGCTCGGTCTATAATAGCTATGTCTCTTCCTGATGAGATTTATCATGTAGTGATGAAGCTCAAAACCTCTAAATCCATGTGAGACACACTTTGTGTTCAATATGAAGGAACCACTCAGGTTCACGAGACCAGAAAGATCAATCTAGTAAGACAGTATGAAAGTACATCAAAGATTTTAGGGCTGTCGGCAGGGAATATTCTAATTCTGAAACTTTAACCAAGTTTCTAAAATGCCTTCCTGAGTCTTGGGACACCTTTTCCATGTGTCTCAAGATGTCAAATGACATGTCCACTCTTTCTCTTTCTACTTTATACGGGATTCTACTTAACCATGAGCAATCTCGTCAACTGAAAAGAAATCTTGTAAAAGAATCCAGGGAAATGAAAAGCTCTCCTTTAGCTTTGATCTCTGAAGCTTCTTCTACCCCTTTTGTCTCTTCTCTTCCTCCCGTGGCCATCACGGAGATAGATTCTTCTGAGGGTATTCTAGAATATGATTTAACAGATTTTGATGAGTCCCTGACACTCCTGACTAAGTCATTTAGGAGATTTGCCAGTAAGAGCAAATTCCGCAGATCTCGTCAGCTATCCCTTAGGGAGAAGCCAAAGTCTGAAAGAATAGACAAGGCATCAGTTGTCTGCTACAACTGTCACCGGCCCTGACATTTTGCAGGTGAATGCAGATCAAAGAAGACTGTGACGCCATCTTCTAAAGCTCCTTCCTCCTTCAGAACCAAAGATGAAAAGTACTTAAAACTGAAGGAGACGTACAAGAAGGTGAAGAACAACTAGCGAAAGGCTAAARGYCTTATTGCTGAAGAGTATGACTGGGCTGAATCATCCGATGAATCATCTTCGGATGAGGAGGATAAAGCCTACGTCTACTTGATGGCCATAGATGCAGATGAAGGATCTTCTCAAGCATCTACATCTTCTACTCAGGATGTCAAAGTCATATGGTATCTGGACAGTGGATGTTCAAGACATATGACTGGAGATAAATCTCTTCTTACTCACTTCAAGGAAGAAAGAGGACCTTCCGTAACCTTCGGTGGAAATGGAAATGGATATAACAAAGGTTTTGGTATATTAACCAATGGTGCAACAACTTTTAAACATGTTGCATATGTTGAAGGACTGAAGCACAATCTTCTTAGTATCAGCCAACTGTGTTATAAAGATTATACAGTTAAATTCTCAAAGAATTCTTGTCATGTTCTTGACAAAGATGATAAGGTTGCTCTAACCGGTTCTCGTCTTGAGCACGTTTATATCATCAACATGAATTCTTTTCTCACCGAGAAATGCTGATTCTTCTCCAAAGCCTCATCAGATATTAACTGATTATGGCACAAACGGCTATCTCATCTCAACTTCAAAACACTCAGTGAGCTGTCAAGAAATGACCTTGTCACTGGTCTTCCTCAACACTCGTTTGCAAAGGAATCTCTTTGCTCAGCTTGTGAAAAAGGAAACACACAAGAGCTAGCTTTAAGTCGAAGCAAATCTCTTCAGTGACTGCGCCTCTTCAGCTATTGCATATTGTCACACCCTGCTAAAGTGGAAACACGAGGTATGACAGATAGAGTCTCATAGCAATAGAGTATAAATAACACTACCATACATTAAAATTTCATTACATCACAATCCAGCATTTACAATCCCAAAACGACAAGTTTGTAAATTATGTATAATTTTTTTCCGAAGGTGATGATTGAAATGCGGCTTCTTTTAAATGCCACCATGTGCCTTTCTTACCCCTGAAAAGCATGTTAAAACAAGTGTCAACTACAAGAGTTGGTGAGTTCACATGTTTTCAATGTACAACAAATCTTTATGCAATATTTAGTTCGAGTAAGTCTTTTACTTTCTCGCAACAACTTTCATACGTGTAGCACTTTTAACGAGGCACAATGTACTCCAAGTAACTTTAAATGTTGGGCCACTACTAAACCTACGACAACTACGCCCTTTGTACCGAACTACCTCAGCGGTGGTGTTTAAACCACATGTGTAGAACCTGTGTTTTAGTTAAATGCACCCCTACTCGTCAGTAAAAGGTGGGATTGTCAATCCAAATAGCGCTATCCACTTAAACTATCGGATCATACGAGTTAATAAGTAGCGTAACCAAGTGGGACTTTTTAATTAACCCAAACACAATTTTTACTAGCCTACATAGTGTTAGTGCTCGTATTCACAATTTCATTTTATTGCATATTTCATGTAATCAATTTGTATCCACGATTTAATCACATTGTATATTTCATACAGACATCAACTACTTTTATACATGCTTTTCCCCCAAATAACAATGGACTTAAAAAAGGGGCCGTGAATACTCACCTTTTCTTTCACGGAGAAGATGGTTGAGTGATCAAATGGTACGTCTTAGTAAATTCCTTTTAGTGAATCCCTATACAAAACAAACGGTTATCAAACTCTTAAAGGTTAAGGTTACTATTCTACCTTTACGTCTTATAAAATGCCTCTTTATGTTCTCAAGAATAAAAATCAAGTTTTAAGCACTTTAGATGCTTATTATAGGGTTTATGGTTTAAGAGTACAATCTTTAGTGGTTTTAAGAAATCATGCATGCTAACTGAATCTTTGTGACTAAATAATGTCCGTGGTTCACCCTCATCCAAGAAGTATATTTTCCAAAAAAAATTATATATTTTAGTATACTGAGTTAGGATCATTATGACCAACAATCAAGCTTTTTTGATGAGTGGAAGGGTCTCAAACAAATATTTCCAAAACAGTAATTACAGCTTTCAAAACAGAAAACCCCTTCTTAATGTTACACCCTTTTGAAGGAGTTATACTTATTATTTTCCAGTGGTTCATGAATCGTTTTAAATCTAACACATAAGTCTAGATTTTCCAAAAAGAATCACTATATTTGGATATATAGTTTGGGAGTTATGGTTGTTTAAACATGCATATGGAAATCTGTCAAGTCTGGACATATTGCACACTTATTTTGTAAAAATCGGTTGAACCCCTAAATCACCATGTTTTTGGGTGGGGTTAGACTCTTTTGAAAGCAAACACTTTAGGCTATACTCCAGAGGAAAAGTTTCATGAGTTTTGATGTTTATTCTAAGAGTTATAGATGAACAATATGACACAAAATATCTGACCAACCACTGTTGCACACCAAATTTGTTTTGGGTGTTGTGAGATCATAAGGTCATATTTTCTCATGATTCCACTTAGGTTTGAAAACTAATACACTAAATATTATTGAGGAAAAATATTCATGCTTATTGGGTCAATACACAACCAGATATGGTCGTTCCAAACTCATGCAATGAATCTGTCCAGGAGAAAAGTCATTCTTTTATGCAAAAAATGGATTTTTATGCATCACAATTTCCAAAAATGATGATTTTATGGAAGAAGATCACTATACTATTAAATATTAAAGAAAGAATATATAAAATACATTATTCTTGGTAACAAAAATGAAAGAGAACTCAGATTCCATAAGAGACACAAAAATGCAAGAAATGAAGGGTTTTTCTTGCTTTTCAAAAGTTCTAGATGGTTAGGTCACGGATTTTCACCATATTAAGAACATTTTTCATGTCTTTGGTKTAAAATCTACCCTTAGAACTTAGAATGAAGAACACCTCTCCTTTGCAAACTTAAAAATATGAAAATGACAAGAAAATGACACTAAAAGTGCATAAAATGAAGTCAAAACACTAATAAGTTCTTACCTTTGATTAAAAGAAGGTGATTTCTTCAAGTTTTGTTTCTTGAATCCCTTTTCTTTTCTATGAAAGGGATGAATTTTTCTTGGAGAAGAAGATGGAGGGAGAGAGTAGTAGATGAAAAGTGAAGGAGAGTAAGGAGGTGAAAGGTTGAGAGATGAATGAGAAATGAGTGTTTTAAATTTTCAAAATGTATTTGAATGTAGAGGAGAGGGTGGGGGGCCATTAGGTGGCCTATAGGCCTCTCATATTTTTTTTTTGGAAAAATTTAGCCATAATGTAATAAGTTGGGTATTTTTGTGAGAAATTGAGAAAAAGACCCAAATTCCTATTTTATGAGATGAATAAATTCCTTAAATATAATTTAAAAAGAATATTTAAAATATGTAGACTCTATATTTTATGCAAGTTTTAAAAATTATTTGGAGTGTTTGGCATTTTATAAGACGATCCGGTTCATTACGGGTCGAAACAGTGTTTTCTACGCAACCTACCGGGATTTCTAACTACTTAAGCTCTAATCGCTCTACTTGAGTGTTAATAATATTTCTAAAGTGCTATCTAGCTACTAACCTAGTATTTAAATTTCCGGATGTCACACATATGGATTTCTTTGGTCCAGTCAACGTGCAATCCCTAGCTGGAAAGAAGTCCACACTTGTCAATGTTGATGAGTATGTCAGGTACACTTGCGTATTCTTTCTCATATCCAAGGATGAAGCACCTGAAGAAATCATTTCGTTCATAAAAAATATAGAAGTAGTAAACAATGTTAAAGTACGATCTATCAGAAGTGACCATGGTACTGAATTCAAAAACAGTACTATGGATAACTTTCTTGAGGACAAGGGAATCTCTCACAACTTCTCTTATGTGAGAACTCCTCAGCAGAATGGGGTCGCTAAAAGACGAAATCGAACAATCATTGAGCCTGCTCGATTAATGCTTAGCGAATCCCATCTCCCTACTCAATTCTGGGCTGAAGCTGTCAACACAGCTTGTTTCACTCAAAACCGATCGCTGATCGTGAAAAGATTCAAGAAGACAGCCTATGAATTCTTCCATGGACGAAAGCCTTCCATAAGCTTTCTTCATATATTTGGTTGTACTTGTTACATCCTCAACAACCGCGACCAACTTGGAAAGTTTGATCCCAAAGTTGATGAAGGAATCGTTCTTGGATATTCTTCTGTATCCAAAACCTTCAGAGTATTCAACAAACGAGGACAAACAATAGAGGAATCTATTCATGTCACCTTTGACGAATCTCAGTCAGCTAATTCAAAACCCATCTCTATGGACAACCTGATGCTTTTTACAGTGCTCCTCTTAACACTGAATCTCTCGAAGCTGAAGATGATCCACTCATCATTCCAGTTACAGCTAGTCACTCCATCGCATCTTCTTCAAAGATCATTGCAGTGCCCATTAGCTGTGTTCCTTCTTCTATTTCAAAAACTGATCTATCAGTAAGTGAAATGCCTTCAGTTTCTGAACCTGTTTCAGTTGCTGAATCTGAGGCTCCTTTAGTAATAGTTCCTATTTCTGAAGATACTGCTGCTAAAGCCTCATCTTCTATACCTGAACTTGTCTATTCAGATGAAGCTCCTCTACCGGCTCAGTGATGGACTAAAAGCCATCCAATTCATCAAATTCTTGGTGATCCAGATGCAGGTATCAAGACACGTCGAGGTTTAGGTAATATCTGTCTCTTTGTCACCTTTCTTTCTTAAGTTGAACCCAAGAAATCAATACGTAAACTTCTCTCATAATTACGTTATAATCTTCTTTCTTAAGGGTATATGGGAACAGGCTGTTGAATGTGTCAGGCGCGTGGTTATGATTACGTTAGAAATTATTTGAATAAAAAAATTATTCAAAATACTAACGTGATGAATACGTAACCCAAAAATAATTTGAATTTAAAAATCCCATCTTATTGTAAGATTAATACTAATTACGAAGTTTTGGTCTTCTAAAAACTCATGATGTATAGTTTTTAGTCACAAAAGCTGCAATTTTGTATAATCTTTAAAAAAATGAATTTCAATGAAGATGAGTTTTTGTATGAAAATTATTGTCATGGAAAGAGAGGAGCTCTGGTTGGTCATGATCCATTTGAGAGAAACTAGAGGAGCTCTGGTATAGCATCTATTATGTTCATTGATGTAATGTTGGATTGTATGTTATAGAAGCCTTGGATTTCAAACCAAAGGTTCTAGATTTACATTGGGAATCCATTATGTAGAACCAGAGGAGTATTGGTTTAATACATATGTAGCATTTAGATGACCAGAGGCTCTGAATATTTGTAATAGAGACTCTGGATGAAAAATGCATATTAAAAAAATAAAATGTGAAGATGAGTATTTTGCTCCCCCTCAAATGATGCATGAGAATTGAGTTTGAAGTGTACAAAAACTCCCCCTCAAACAAATAAAAATGAAGAACTAGGGGACCAGAGGCTCTGGTGTATACATCCAGAGGCTCTGGTTGTGAAATATGTAATGGAGGAGAAAAGATGCATGAGAAATGATGGAGGTGGCCAGAGACTCTGGTCTATACAACCAAAGGCTCTGGTTCTGAAGAGAAAATAATGAATGATGTATGGCTAAGCAATGCATGTGAATCTTTGAGACCAGGGGGGTGCTGGTGCCAAAGATTTTGAATCCAGAGGCTCTGGTCTTTGGAACTAGAGGCTCTGGTTGTGAAGGCAATAGAATATGATGAAAGTAGAGTGAGTAGTCTACATGGAATGGGAAGACGGAAATTCTTTGGGACCAGAGGAGCTCTGGTTACAAAGAGTATGAATCCAGAGGCTCTGGTTGATAAGAGAATACTTGGTAAAAATTACTAAGTATTTGTTTTGGCCCAGAGGAGTTCTGGTTTCAAAGGCGATGGAGATTGTTTGCCAAAATCGAAGTGAATCTAAATAGCCAGAAGCTCTGGTCTTTATGACCAGAGGCGCTGGTTTAGAATAAGTGGATTTTATGGCTAATAATTTATATATCACTTATAGGCATAACCATGAGATATGGAAGACCTCTGGTTTCAAGTTAATGATTGCCTTTAAGTTTGTGAGATTCAGCATACCCAGCTTGCTGTCTAGGAATAAAAATCTTTTCTCATCATGAGCTTTTGTAAAAATGTCAGCAAGTTGAATCTCAGTTGGAATAAAGTACATTTCTATGTTTCCTTTTTCAACATTATCTTTTAGAAAGTGGTACCTTACATCGATGTGCTTGGTCTTGGAATGCTGCACTGGGTTTGCAGAGATTGCTATAGCACTCTTGGAGTCACAAAGGATGGGGACTTTGTCATAATGGAATCCATAGTCCTTAAGCTGAGTTTTCATCCAGAGAACTTGTGAACAACAACTAGCAGCAACAACATACTCTGCTTCTGCTGTAGATGTTGAGACACAATTTTGTTTTTTGGAGGTCCAACTTACTAGCTTGTCCCCCAAGAGTTGACAGCTTCCAAACGTACTCTTTCTGTCAAGTTTGCAACCTGCATGATCTGCATCTGTGTAGGCTATTAGATCCAAGCTAGAGTCCTTTGGATACCAGAGACCCAGTGATGGAGTTCCCTTGAGATATCTAAAGATCCTCTTGACCGCAGAAAGATGCGATTCCTTTGGATTTGATTGATATCTTGCACAAAGACATGTGACAAACATAATATAAGGTCTACTAGCAGTTAGGTACAGGAGTGATCCAATCATGCCTCTGTAGGTTGTGACATCCACAGATTTGCCTGATTGATCAGCAAATAACTTAACTCCTATAGCCATAGGTGTTCTCATCGATGATGAATTTGAGAGAGAGTATTTCTTCAGAAGGTCAGTCACATATTTGGACTGATTGATGAAAATTCCTTCTGAAGTTTGTTTGATTTGAAGTCCAAGGAAGAAGCTAAGTTCTCCCATCATACTCATCTCAAATTTGCTTTTCATCAACTYTGAGAWTTTTTYGCAATGTTTTGCATTTRTAGAGCCAAATATGATGTCGTCCACATATATTTGAACAAGTAATATGTCACCTTTATGCTTTTTGAGAAAGAGAGTTGTATCGATCGTACCTTTTTCGAATCCATTGTTGATGAGAAAGGTAGATAGAGTTTTATACAAGGCCCTGGGTGCTTGCTTAAGCCCATGGAGAGCTTCATCCAGAAAGTAGACATAATCTGGATGCTTTGGATCTTCGAACCCAGGAGGTTGTGGCATGTAGAATTCTTCTTGTAGTTTGCCATTAAGGAAGGTAGATTTGACATCCATTTGATAGACTTTAAAGCCTTTATGTGATGCATAGGCCAAGAACATTCAAATGGCTTCAAGTCTTGCGATGGGAGCGAATGTCCCATCGTAATCAATTCATTCTTCCTGGCGATAGCCTTTCGCAGCAAGCCTGGCTTTGTTCTTTATTATGATGCCATCTTCGTCCTTCTTGTTTCGGAAGACCCATTTGGTTCCTATGGCTGTCTTCCCTTTGGGTAGAGGCATAAGGAACCATACTTTGTTTCGTTCAAACTGGAGTAATTCTTCTTGCATTGCATCTATCCAGTTTGGGTCTTGTAGGGCTTCAAAAATCTTATTTGGTTCTATCATGCTTAAAAAGTTGGCGAAGAGGCATTCATTTGCTGTGGTAGATCTCGTCTTGACACCAGAGGTTGGATCACCAATGATTTGGTGGTGTGGGTGATCTTTTGTCCACTAGATGCTTGATTGAGGCTCTGGAGCAACAGGATGCAGCTCGTCAGCGACTGATGGAACTACTTGCTCCCCCTCGACGAGATCATCTCCAGAGGTAGATTCTGGATCTTTATCGTGATCTGAAGACACATGAGAAGTAGATGGTGAAGTAACATGAGCTTCTGTGAGAGATGTACCTTCAGCATTGGTGACTGCATTTTCATCATTGATTCTGCAGATAGAGTTTGCATTAGGCTCTTGTCCAGAAATTACTTCTTCATCGAAGATGTCTTCAAATAATTGAGCTAACTCTGATTCATTTGGTTTGCTAAGTGATGAATCATATGCTCTTCTTTGAAGTCCGAGTTCTAAACTGTTGTGTCCAGAAGTCATTGAAGTAAAATCATCAAAGGACACATTGATGCTTTCTATGACGATCTCTTTCCGTTTGATGTAGACTCTGTAGGCTTTGGCGGTTTGAGAATAACCCAGAAAGACTCCTTCATCAGCTTTCTTGTCAAATTTACCAAGATAATCTCTATCGTTGAGTACAAAGCATTTGCACCCAAAGACATGAAAATATTTAACATTTGGTCTTCTGTGATTGATGAGCTCATAAGGTGTCTTCTGGTGTCTCTTGTTTATGATTGATCGATTTTGGGTGAAGCACGCAGTTGAAATAGCTTCAGCCTAGAATGTGATAGGTAACTCCGATGAAGCAAGCATGGTCCTTGCTGCTTCTACTAAGGTTCGATTCCTTCGTTTTAATACTCCATTTTGTTGTGGAGTTCTCGCGGATGGAAAGTTTTGTGTAATGCCTTCACTGAAGAGATAGTCTTCAATTTTAGCATTTTTAAATTCAGTTTCATTGTCGCTTCTAACCTTCACTAGTTTTTGTTGTAGAAGGACTTGAAGCCTTTTCATCACTCCAATGAGTAGATCGGGAACTTCTGATTTCTTCTTTACAAATTCAACCCAAGTGTATCTTGAGTATTCATCGACCAATACTAGCATATACTTCTTTCCAGAGAGGCTTTGGGTTGATATAAGGCCCACAGAGGTCTATATGAATCATGTCCAAGGGCTTGGTGCAGGAGGTTTCTGACTTGGTTTTATGTGAGGCCCGTTTTAACTTTCCCATCTCACAGGCTGAGCAAAGATGGTCTTTTTCGAATTTGAGATCCGAAATTCCCTTGACCAACTTCTGTGTGGCTAGTTTTCGTAGTGCATCA
>NC_037529.1:39662277-39665121 GCF_001531365.2 Cynara cardunculus var. scolymus
ATGCGAGTCTTTTCCTTTGCTAGTTCATCCTTTTCTTCGGTTAGAAGGTCAGTCTCTCTTTTGTAGAACTTAAATTTTCTTTTAATTTCAAGAAATCTTCTGAAAGTTTGATCACCTTTAACTCTAGTTCCGATGGAACAGAGGTGGTTTCATTTGAAGAAGACTTACATACCTGGTCATCATAGTTGGAGGCGGATTATGCATTGGACGTGGCCATTAGACAGATGAGCGCTTTGTCTTCATCGTCTGATGAATTATCAGACACCCAATTTTCTTTTTCGGTCATCAAGCTTCGCTCTCTAGAATTATAATTGTATTTATTTTTATAGTAGTCAGCATCCTTGATCAATCGTCCTTCGCATTTTTTGGAAAAATGACCAAGTTTTCCGCACCTGAAGCATCAGAGGTCATTTTTCCTTCAATCCTTATCCTCTTTCCTCTCTTCTCTCCTTTCTTCTATTCTTTCTTCACGTTCTTCTCTTCCATCTCTTCTATCGTCCCTCTGATGAAATTTGGATGGTTTTCTTTCATAGGATGACTGGTACCTTTCCCTCTTGAACTCTTTTCGCTCATAGGTTTTTCTGATGAACTTCTTCTGGAACTGCTTTGTAATCAAGGCCAAAGATTTGGCAAAAGCTTTAATTTCGTCATCTGATTCAGAAGTTTCTTCTTCAGATTTTGATTCTACCACCAATACTTTCTTGCCTTTCTTTTTATATTCTTTGGTGGAAGTCCTTGATTTTTCCTTTTCGTTGGCATCAAGGGCAAGAGGTCCACCAATAGAAACCTTCCTCTTCATTATATCATTTTCTTGTGCTGCAAGCATTCCATACAGATCATGAAGTGACCAGCTATCTACATCCTGGTTTGCATGAAGGGACATAGATAGTTGAGTACATTCATCGCCCAGACTTTTAAGGGACATAAACATTGTTTTATTCCTTGGTTCTGGAGATGTCGTTTCGACGACATTGATTGATCAATGTGTTAAAACGGTCATAAGTTTTCTGTATTGGTTCATCAGGGAGGGCCTTGAAGTTAGCATATTCGTTGATATATTGTGCTCTACGATTTTTTCTCCTTTTTGCTCCTCCTTCCAGTTGACTTGCTAGTTCATCCCATAGTTCCTTGGCTGTGGAACATGCGTCGAGGGATTGGAAGATTTCATTTGGTAGGGCCATGATTATCAAACTTTTGGCATTTTTGTCAGTTTCTACTCTTTCCTTGTCATCTTCATCCCAATTCTTTTCATCTTTGGGCATGTAGTAGGCAGGAATTTCAGCCGTGGTGTTTGTTCCTRGAACTCTTGGGACAAGAGTTTGTGGAATGTAGGGACCCTCCAGTATAGACCGTAGGAGATTCTTGTCCATTCTTTCCATGAAATTTACCATTATGATATTCCATTGTGGATATTCCTCTCATTGAAGAGTTGGATTCTTGGTGAGGGATTTTTGTTTTTACAAAAAAAATTGAGAGATTTTTTGTATGATCGTTTTGATTGGAAATTCAATCAATTTGCTCTGATACCAATTGTTGATCCCAAATCTCTCAATAACACAAATAATCTAGTTATGAATAACCACATTATAGTGTTTTTATGAAGAAAGTGATGAACACTCAAGAATGAATTGTAAACTAATAAGAACAATCTTGAGCGTCGAATGTTTCACTTTTTATTAAAGAGAAAACGTAAAAACAATATTCATAAAACTCATGACACTTTGTACAATAGGTCTAATCACCTATTTATACTAGGAGGCTAATAAGAAGATAACTATCTAATGCTACTTTCTAGCTAATCTTCTATTAACAGATAAGGTTTATCTTTTCTATGGATAAGCTTTAATATTAAGGTAAACTACGAAGTCCAGCTGTTGATTTGCTGTTTTTTATGATATGATTAATTCATCCTTATCCTTGAATCTTCATTGCATGCTTGGATGAATTGCAAGAAAATCTTCCAAGTGTTGGTTAACTAAAGGATCGATGAGGATGTTCTTTCCATCACATCCTTGTTCTGTCCATTGGTCCTCTGGTTGTATTTCAGACTTAGCCATTTCTGCCTTGATGTCATCATCGATCTTCTGGTTCTTCATCACTTGTTGTTTTTCATTACTTTTTACATTATGAATTGTAGGGTTTAACAAACAACCTCCAGGGTTTCTTGACCCTAAGTATCCAAACCACATCTATAGGTTGGATAAAGCTCTTTATGGGTTAAAGCAGGCTCCTCATRCCTGGTATGATACCCTTTTTTCTTTTCTCATCTCTGAGAAATTCTGTCGTGGAAAGATTGACTAGACCTTATTTCTTAAAAAAATTAAAGGTCACATAATTCTCATCCAAATTTATGTCAATGATATTATTTTTGGTTCCACTAAACCCTCTTTATGTTTTCGTTTCGCTGAATGCATGAAGAAAGAATATCAGATGAGCATGATGGGAGAACTAACATTCTTTTTAGGTCTCCAGATCAAACAAACTGATAAAGGTATCTTTATCAACCAAAGTAAGTATGTTCGAGACATGCTAAAGAAGTTTGATTTATCCAACAGTTCATCTATGAAGACTCCTATGGCTCCTCCACTCACTCTCAACAAGGATCCAAATGGAAAGCCTGTAAATGTGACTGTTTACAGAGGAATGACCGGCCCTTTGCTGTATCTCACAACTAGCTGACCCGATATATTGTACTCCACTTGCTTATGTGCAAGATATCAAGCTGAACCTAAGGAATCTCATCTGATCGCTGTAAAACGCATTCCCAGATATCTTAAGGGAACTCCTAATATGGGTCTTTGGTACCCTAAAGGTTCAGGTTTTGACCTTATTGGTTATTCGGAT
>NC_037529.1:39665216-39684953 GCF_001531365.2 Cynara cardunculus var. scolymus
TCTTCAGTTTTCAAGGATTCCTATTTATTGTGATAGCACCAATGCTATTGCTATTGCTAACAACCTTGTACTTCACTCCAAGACCAAACATATTGAGATCCGATATGAATGGTGATATTGAACTTCACTTTGTTCCAACTGAGTATCAACTCGCTGACCTTTTCACCAAGCCTCTTGATGAGACAAGATTTAATATCTTGATCAGCGAATTGGGTATGTTGAACACTGAAGATTAATCCTCAGGTTTTATACTAACTCAGTAAGTGAAATGATTCAGTGCTCTTTCTCTAACACTGAACTTTTGAGTAAATATATCTATTTTCTCTCAGGTATGATTACTCTTCTCTTTTCTCAACTTAAAACCTTCACTGAAGCTTTCTCATCTTCAGTGACAAAATGTTTTAAAAGGTGGTCTCAATGATTATCTCCACTCACAACATCTTCAAGTATATCTTTATACTTTTCTTAAAAATCTAAACGATCATTGAATCCTTTCTTATCAGTGATCAAAACATTTTTTAAATGCCAGTTTTAGTGAATCTTTTATCACTAAATCTGATGTCTTAAAAACATCACTGAATATTTCTCTTCAGTGATAAAATGTTTGAAATAGGGTTATCAGTGTTTTCTTAGACACTGTATGACTCTTCGTTTTCTTAAAAAATATTTTGTTTTTAAAAGAAAATAGTTAATGAACCTTCTTTATGACGACATTCTCTATTTACTATGCGCGACGCTTTGAGACGCGCAAAAGGTTCTGTCATTACGCTACCTCATTTAATGCCATCCAATCATGGATGAGAACATGATATTTTTTTCATCATGACCACTTTCCCGAACCGTCGTCTTTTCTCTCTCTCTCTCTCTCTCATATTATTTCTCTCTCCTCCTACCTATAAATATGAGACTTCTTCTCCACTTCTCTCTTTACGCTTTCAAATTTCTTAGACGAACCTTTGCTAAGATTTCTCCAAAGCAAGAACTCTCTCTATATCTTCAAACCCTTTTCCGACCTTTCCTATCAATCTTCAAAGGTCAGAATCTTCTTTTCTGCTTATTAACAAGAAATATGTTTAATATGATTAAGAACTTTGTTCTCTTAATACATTAAACTGTAAAGATCTAATAATCATCTCTTTCATGGTTATAATCTTGTTTCTTTAAACACATTTTACTTGAAAAACCCTAATCTTTTAAGGATTTTTGAAAAGAAGCTTTTCCTAGTTCAAAAACTTTTTCTATAATCTTACGATAAACTCCTGGATTATTTCTAACAAACCTGTTTGTTTTTCTTCTTATTAATACAAACAGATGGCTGCCAAGAACGTCAACTTCTCCCATGACGAGATCTCTATCAAGGCTAACAACCACATTGCCTTGTTGGAGATACCTTCCTGCAAAGCACATTACCAAGATGCGGCTGACTTTCTCAAACAGTCGTCCTTGGGCTACGCTCTCAACCATAAGCCCATCATGGTGAAGGAACTTCTTCAGCAGTTCTGGCTCACTATTGAGGTTGTCGAAGCCAAAGACAAGGCTGGACGCCAGATGGAGCAGATCGATTTCACTTTCAATCACATGGAAGTGAACTTTGGTGTTTCTACAGTCCGTTCAGCTCTTCGTCTTCCTAACGGTCCCTTCGACAGCGAACCCTCCACCGCCAAGATCATCGAGTTTCTTGACGCCATTGGCTACCAGTGGCCAATGAAGAAGGACTCCAACGCCCCTCTAAAATCCTTAATGAAGATTGAGAAGAACAGGATGTCAGCTGTCTGGAAATACCTGTTTTCTCATTTCAACCAGTGCATGGGTGGAAAAACTGGAGGTCAGGACCAAGCCTCTAGGATCGCCTTGATCATAGGTGTATCTGCGATTCAGCGTCGCAATATAAATTATGTTGCGGTCATTTTCGATGACTTGGTGCTCAAGATCTTTAAAGGTGGTGCCTTACACCAGGTTTCTTTCGATGGTGTTTACCAAGATCCTTAAAGATCTTTACCTCGAAGAAGGAAATCTTCTGGTTTTCAAGCTTGGATCCAGGATTCTGGATCATAAGCTGAGGGACAGTGATGTGGCGCTATCTTCCATCGTGTCCATCACTACCTCTTCTCCTCAGGTGGCCATGACAAGGGAAAACCCCCCGTGTCTAGCCAAGCCACCAAAAGCCCTTCAAAACAACCCTCTCAACCAACTCTTGGTTCTCCTCAGAGATCCAAGAAGTCCAAAAAGGGGACAGCCACGTCACTAGCTGGGGCCTCTCAAAAGGCTTCAATTACTAAAACTAGCCTTATCCCTGAGGCGTCTTCTGCTCACCCTCCTAGCACTTCAGTGATTTCTCCCATCACTATCGTATCAGTGGTACCTTCACCAACCACTTCAGTGACCCAAATCACTGAAAGTGTGAATATCAGCGCCACCACCGTTGAACACCCACGTCTCTACTCAACCATTTTCTCTTCTCCTCCTTCCCTGGTCTTTATACATGTCGATGATGTATCAGCTACTGTCCTTCCTGATACTAAGACACACACCATTAGACCGGAGGTTGCTCCTCTCGATACTCTTCTGCATACCGATGTCCATCCTCTCGAGGACATCTTTGCTCATGCCAGTGACAATCTTTTTGATGTCACTGATGACCCCTCAGGTATTCCATCTTCCTACCCTTTCTTTTATTCTAACCTTGAGCCTTCTGCTCACACTTCTTCTTTTTCAGGTCCTTCTTCGATGCATCAGTCTGATGCTCAGGAAGTGGAAGAGGAAGAAAGAGAGAAAGATGATGGAGGAGAAAGAGGGAAAGATGATGGAGGATATGAAGAGATCAATGATGCCTATGATATGGCATCAGACATCAAACTTCTCCTTCCAGCCTTTGATACCGTCCTCTACAGGATCAATGAAGTCCACCAAGATATGCCCCGCCAAGGTGATCTTGATGCGAACTTCCTTGCCATCCAGGCGGACGTTCAAGAAGTTCAGAGTCATCTCCCGACTCTCCAAGAAGCTGTTCAAGCCAACACCGATGCCATTGTTGTTCTTCACAGCAGGGTTGACGATGCTCAGGCTATTGCTGATCAGCAGACTGACCTTCTTCAACAGATCCTGGATGTTGTTCGTCAACCAGCTCCAGTGATCCCTCCTTCTTTCTCTGCCTGTGATCGCGCCCAGCTCCATGAGACCGTGAGGCAACGACAACTCTAGCCAGTGCTTTGCAAAGGCTAGAGGATATAATGGTTCTCCAGCGTCAGCGCTTGGATGAACTCTTTGGCCAATTCTCTCAAGTCTTATCCAGAGAGGGGGAGATGAGGTCCAACGCTGGTGAATCATCCGATGTTGTGCTTACTTGTTCTCAGGCTGTTGGTCTAGTTTCAGTTACAACTGCAGTTGAAGCTGAGGCTTCTAGGGCTGAAGCAGTTGCTGCTCCAGTTGAGGATGTCGAAGCCATCCCTAGGGATGATGCCCATACCATCACTGCTACTGGTGATGATGATGATGACGAAAATGAAGATGATGATGATGAAGACGATGATGAACCTACCATTCCAGACATCGAAAATGATCTAGATGGCGACGACGACGATGATGATGAAGATGACTTTACCATCAACTTCCAGAAACCATCAACCGTCACCAAAGGTGTTACTCTCAGGGATTCCGCATCCCAGGGGGAGCAAAGGCAAGGTCAATCGACTCCATCAGGGAACCAAGACCCCAAGTCGAAAGGCAAGGCGGTCGCTGAAGAAGGAAACTTGAAGGTATTGTTCAATATCCCTCAACAACCTTTGTTTACAGACTCTATCCCTCAAGTAGTGATTACTTCAAATTATCAACTTCATATTCCATCAACAACCTGCGGTCGACTGGAGCGGGTACCTGATCAACCCATTTCTTGTGCTCCTATCGACCAGAAGATGTCTCAACTAAAGGAGTCACTCGACTAGACTAGAGTAAAAATCCCTCTTCGTACCTCTAGTGGTTGTGAGTTCGATTTCTTATCTGAAGCTAAAAGACTCGAGGCATTAAGGGCTGAAGAAGAGCTAGAGCTTCAAAAGAAGCAGACTAAAGACAGCTTGAAGCTGGCCAAGTCACTAGCTAAAAAAGTCCTTCCCAAGAAAAAGTCCAAGAAAAAGGTGAACGTTGTCCAAGCCCATGCTAAAATTCTTTCGATTGCAGAAGCTGAGCATGAGAAGAATCTGAAGCTGGTGGAAAAGGACAAGCAATGGAGCGAAGCCATGCTGAAAAAGAGAATCAGTCCTCGCCCGATTATCAGCCTCAGCATCAGCGAATGTTCTAAAGACGGTGGAACACTAGTCTTAATGCTCATTAGCAGGGACAATCTTGATGCCGGTATTATCCTTCCTACCTAGGCCGTTATGGATTCATCGAATGGATGGAGATCAGACAAGCCATTCAGCAATCCAAGTTGAGACACAAGACACTTACCGAGGACATCATCAACGAGCTTATCAAAAGGATATCCAGGTATGTCAAGGTCCCTGACAGGCCAACTCTGTAGAAGGGTGGGAAGAAGAAACTCAAGCTCTCTGATCCTAATGATGGACCATTCCTAAGGAACGAACATGAAACAAGGTTCTCCTTAGATGAAGTCCTGAAGAGTCATAAGAGTACAGACATTTCTATGGTGAATCTTGACTTACCCGATAAGGGTCCCTATACACCCAACTCTGTGCATTTTAAACCTGAGTTAGGAGTTATATTCTTTGATTATGAAGGTGAAGTCAAATTTCAGAGAATGTCAGAGCTACATCTATGTCCAATGGATCATTTGGTTTATCTTTTGCTCTGGATAGATGATAGCATGCTTGAAAAAATCGTAGATCTGAAGATACAAAGGGAATTCCTATGTCGAAGAAAACTTGGTGAAAATGTACCTGGGTACATAGATCTAAGAGCTCTAGAATAGTTTCTCTTTGTAACAACAATCCACTTTTCCTTGTAACTTCATGTACTATGTCTACTTTTAGTGATTGTACTTATATTCTGTAAGTTCTAGACATGTACTGTAATACTTGTAATATTTCCTATGATTAATAAAATGAGTATTCCATGTATTTCACTGAAAAATATCCCTTAAAAAAAGTAATAGGGACACAAGTCTATAAGTTCCGATGTTACTTTTCACATTCGCTGACAATCCATAAGTCAGTGAATAAGCTTTTAGTTTCAGTTTTCGTACTTGCAATTTTCTTAGATATAACTTATGAAAATTTTCAAGCTGAGACTGGCTAACTGAAAAAGATCCCAAAATAGTAAAAAGGGACATGTACTTTATATGTAACTTTTCCTTACTATTATTTGATAAGATATCCTTCTTTATGTTATCTTGTTATCATCAAATAGGGGGAGATTGTTGGTCCTCTCTCTCAGTGAGTGATGATAATCCCTTTTCACTTATACAGTTTATTTATGTTTCTGTCTTTTCAGTTCCAGCGATCTTTACTGAGTATGTTCAGTGATCGCTGAAGAACTTGCATTGTAATTCTATCAGAGACAGCAACACTTCAAGAAGACAACACTCACACCAAAGAACCTTCAGCAAACATGGAAGACTGAAACTGAAGATTAGAGACTGACGAGTACGTGATCTGAAGCGGTATTCAGTGATTACAAGTCTGTCTACATATGTGTGAAGACTGCTCAAGCTTCAGCGAATGATGATGAGACATTCAGGTCATTCCAGCAATCAGCAATCAAAGGAAGCTTGCTTAGCACGATTGTCGTTGTCTTGTCCTTATGCACACAAAGGACAAAACCCATACCCTTATGAAAGTTGGTACGGTACGGAGCCGAGTGGTCGACTCTATTGTCCCCCAACTTTAGGTAAGGATGTCTGCCATGAATAGTGCTTTTTGTACTATTCACTGTAGCAAAGGACAAGTCTTCCTCTTAAGGCTTGACACGCACTATAACCCTACCATATTGCATTAAATGTCCATTTAATGCACTGGGTATAAATAGAAGTGTTTCTTCTCCATGCAGAGTGCGCACAACTCACTCTCTAACCCTAATTCTTACTTCAAGCATTTTCTAGCTTAAGTAAAAGATCTTCTCTACAACATTTCTTTTCTTGTATTTGCTAAGACTTAGTGTGTATCTGAAAATTGTTTAGATAGTTTTTTTCTACCTTATCTTTCCACAAACAATCTTGTAAAATCTGTATTGATCTTCTTTTTCAATATATATTTTAAATTTAAAAATTTTGTGTTTGTATTCATCTCACCCCCTTCTACAAACTGTTTCTCTTCTTGTAGACCCTCTCGGGACCAACAAAAAGTGACCTGGAAATTCTTACAGTTATGTACTCCTTGGAGGAGGGTACGCAGAATTCTCCAACAATCCTACGTTGGGATTCTGTAACAACACAGGTTTGCCAAAAACTCCTGGATGAAATGCTCAGGGACAAGGTTGTCGGCATTTGTGAGAGCAGGGTTCAAGAAGTGATGTTGATGAATATCAATAATGGGGTGAACCTTGGGGTCAAAACTGTCCAAAGTGAGATGAAGGGCATGATTATTTGGCTTCAGTGGAAGGGGAACCACGTTTTGGCTTGTTTCTACCACCGTTTTAAGGGTTGTCATTTGAGTTTGGGAGTTGGCGGAGTCGGAAGACAACATTGTTGCAGGTTTGATGTAAAGTGATGAGGATTTTGAAAGATTAGGGTTTCAAAGAATCGGTTCTTGATTCTTTGATTAAAGATTTGGAGAAGGGTTTGAAGAACTTACTTGGAGAGAAATCTTGGTTGATTCAACCACAGATTGATGTTACAGTAGGCTTTCAGGTTCATCAATGGCGGTTATGCTTTGAGAGCTTGAAGACAATAGAATATATGGAGAACTTTTGAAGGTGTAAAAGATAATTTGGGGGAAAATAACTTGTTTAAATAGTAAGAATTTTAGGCACTCGAGTGAAACGTGCCCCTGAAGCGTAAAAAAACTAGAGCGGTTTATTCACTTGCCTGTGGGAGATGCCACGTGGACTGACAGGTTGACGCCATATTTGAAAAATTAAAGATACAGGCGGTGTCGTTTTTGTAAATGACAGCTTAATTTAAAATATTAAAAATAAGAACTGTACGCCTTCCATTAAAAATAATATATCTTTGAGATCTTTGCCTCTGGGTTGTGAAAAGGAAAAACCAACCTGAGACAAAAGCTCTGTATTTGAATACAGAGTTGCTGTATACTTAGGTTGTTCATTTGAATTTGAAAAAGGAACCAGAGTATAGTAGAGTGAAAGATTACATACCTTAGGAACTCATACAGAGACTCATGGTTTGACTATGCATATCCTCTGTCTAATAAACTTGTTATGTTTAGAGAAAAAAGCTCTGTATAGTACATACAGAGGCTTTGTCCTATAATCACGAAGGTTTTTAGAGACAGAGGCTCTGTATAGTACATACAGAGGCTCTGCATGATGCATGATATGATGCTCCCCCTCGACTGTAGCTTCGCTTAACTTTCTCCCCCTTGAACTATGCTTGGATCATAAGGGATAAGAAATGCACAGGTATGGTGAACAAGGTATAGAGGCTCTGTATGTACCATACAGAGGTTCTATATGACAAGAGGATACAGAGATTTAAGTGAGAGGCTCTGCATGTACCATGCAGAGGCTATGTCTCATGGACAAAAACTTAAATAAACAAAGGAAATAAAAACTATGCTCAAGAGGGATTCAGAGGCTCTGTCTTAGTTAATAAAGATTGAGCATACCCAACTTGCTAACTAAAAAATTGAATCTCTTTTCATCAAAAGCCTTAGTAAAAATGTCAGCAAGTTGATGATCTATACTCACGGAAAACATTTCAATCGTACCTTTCTCTACATGGTCTTTGATGAAATGATAGCGTACATCGATGTGCTTTGTTTTGGAGTGCTGCATGGGATTGGCTGTGATCGCAATTGCACTTTCAGAATCACACAGAATTGGAATCTTGTCAAACTCAATGCCATAGTCTTTCAGTTCAGTCTTCATCCAAATTACTTGGGAACAACAGCTTGCTACGGCTACATACTCTACCTCAGCAATGGAGGTAGATATGCAGTTCTGCTTCTTGGATGTCTAGCTAATGAGCTTGTCACCAAGCAATTGACAACTCTCTGATGTGCTCTTTCGATCAAGTTTGCATCCTACATGATCAGAATCTGTATACGTGATAAGATCAAAGCCAGAATACTTGGGATACCAGAGACCCAAAAATTGAGTCCCTTTTAGGTATCGAAAGATTCTTTTTACAGTAGAGATATGAGATTCCTTAGGATTTGCTTGATATCTAGAACAAAGACACGTAGCAAACATAATATCTGGTCGACTAGCCATGAGATACAACAGTGATCCAATCATTTCACGGTAAGTTTTGACATCCACCGGTTTTCCAAATGGATCTGGGTCAAGCTTAGTTCCCATTGCGATTGGTGTTCTCATAATTGAAAATTTATGAAGTTGGTATTTCTTTAATATGTCAGAGATATATTTAGCTTGGCTAATAAAGATACCATCCTCTCTCTGTTTTTCTTGCAAGCCGTGGAAGAATGTTAATTCTCACATCATGCTCATTTCAAGCTCGATCTTCATCAAGGCAGAGAACTTATCATAGTGCCTCTGGTTCGTTGAACCAAAAATAATGTCATCCACATAAATCTGAAGTAGGAGCATCTCACGTTTATACCTGTTAATAAACAAAGAAGTATCGATTTTACCTTTTTCAAAACCATTCGATAAGAGAAAGGACGAAAGACGTTCATACTAGTCTCATGGAGCTTGTTTAAGTCCATACAGAGCTTTGTCCATGAAATAGACATACTTTGGATGTGTGGAGCTGTCAAACCCCAGAGGTTGTTGAACGTAGACTTCCTCCTTCAGCTTATCATTTAAAATGGCTGACTTGACATCCATTTGATAGACTTGGAATCTTTTATGTGCAGATAAGGCTAGGAATAAGCGTATAGCTTCTAGCCTTGCAGCTGGCGCAAAGGTCTCGTCATAGTCTATGCCTTCTTCTTGGCAATAGCCTTTTGCTACAAGCTTGGCTTTATTCCTTACACCGATGCCATCCTCATCTTTCTTATTCTAGAAAACCCATTTACAACCAATAGCAATTTTATCCCTAGGTAAGGGAACAAAAGTCCATACCTTGTTTCTTTTGAATTGTTGGAGCTCTTCTTGCATGACATCAACCCAACTTGGGTCTCGTAGGGCTTCATGAACTTTCTTAGGCTCTACCATGCTTAGAATGTTTACGAAAAAACATTCATTGACAGTGGCAGCTCTTGTCTTCACATCACTTGAAGGTTCACCAATTATCTGGTGAAGAGGATGATCTTTTGTCCATCTTGTCGTTGGGACTGGAACAGAGGTTGGGGTCATTAATCACGTTCCATAGATATGTTTGGAATTTGGCTCATAGATGGTGAAGAAGGTTCTGCTTGCTCCCCCTCGGATGATGGTACAGAGAAACCAGGTTCAGAGACAGAGATGTTATGCTCTGGCTCTACAGGATGGGCTTTGATCCAGAGCTAGTTTGCTCTGGCTGTGGATTCGTATGATCACCAGAGGAAGCAGAGGTGTGTGAAGGACCAGAGATAAATGTACTTGTAGTTTGTGGTTCTTCACTAACACGTGCAGACTCATCTCTGGGTTCACGTACAAAGATCTCTTCATCACCAAAGAAGTCTTCAAATAAGAGCCTGAGTTCCAATGCTCTTAACCTTATTTGAGAATTGGAAGTCGTCTTGTTAAATTCAGTCCAGAGCTGAGGTACTCTGAAGTCACACGCTCTTTATCGTCGAACGAGACGTTGATGCTTTCCATGATAGTTTTGGTTCGTTGGTTGAAGACTCTGTAGGCCTTGGCTTGTGTAGAATAACAAAGAAACTTTCCTTCATCAGCCTTCTTATCAAACTTGCCAAGCTGATCATGGTCATTCAAGATGAAGCATCTGCAACCAAATATATGTAAAAATTTAACGTTAGGCTTTCTTTGGTTAATTAGTTCATAAGGCATCTTCATGTGCCTATTTACCACCGTTGCTCTGTTTTGAATGAAGCAAGTGGTTGAAATGGCTTCTGCCCAAAAATGGGTAAGACCAGAGTCTGCGAGCATTGTTCTTCCAGCCTCGACTAATGTGTGATTCTTTCTTTCCACCACACCATTTTGTTGTGGTGTTCTTACTGCAGAGAAGTTTTGAGATATGCCCTCCTTGTCTAAGTACGCATTGATTTTGGAGTTCTCGAACTTAGTTCCATTGTGACTTTTCAACTTCTGAGTTTTGCTCTGTAGAAGAACATGAATCTTTGTCATTAGCTTAATCAACAGCTCTGAGACATCTGACTTCTGCCTTACAAACTCAATCCAAGTATATCGTGAGAATTCATCAATAAGTACAAGGATATACTTCTTGCCATACAGACTTTGCATAGAGATTGGACCACGGAGATCCACATGAAGCATATGCTAAGGTCTGATGCAGGACTCATTTGTCTTTGTTTTGTGGGACGCTCTTTTGAGCTTTCCCATTTCGTAAGCATGACAAAGATGGTCCTTCTCTAACATTATGGCTGGAAGTCCGTCAACCAGATTGTTCTTCACAAGCTTCTCTATATTTTGGAAATTCAAATGAGACAGCTTGTGATGCCAGAGCCAGGCTTCTTCACACTTATGAGATACAAGACAGAGAGTCTGTGAGTTATCTCTTGGTGAGAAGTTCATAAGATATAGATTACCCTTACGTTTGGCTCTTAGCAACTCCGGACCTGATTCCGACCTGATAGAACAAGCTTCCTTCTGGAACTTGACATTGTAGCCAGAATCACAAAGTTGACTTATGCTCAAAAGATTATGTTTAAGCTTAGAGACATAAGGAACCTTAGAGACAGAAACCTTATCTTGGTGAAGATCTCCATATCCCTTGATTTCTCCTTGCATATTATCCCCAAAGGTTACTTTTCCTCCAATTTTCTCTCTGTATGATGAGAGTAGCCTCTTCTCACCGGTCATGTGTCTTGAGCACCCGGAGTCAATATACCAAATGTCCACATGCGACTTCTGCAAAACAAATTATAGGGATTTAGGTACCCATTTCATAATGGGTCCTCGATGATTAGGAGTAGGAGATTGAATTTTATCTTTGGGGAGAGGATATGTATCCACACCTGAGTTACCAGACTTGAGATCTGGTTTGCCAGATTTGTCTTTAGGAGTTTTCTTCCTCATCTGGGTCTTCTTGGAGATCATCCTTGATGACCCAGAGAGAATGCAGTTGGGATTAGAGAAATGATGGTTTAACTTGTGCTGCAGAGAGAGACTTTCACAAGTATAAACACATTTTTGATGTCAAAACAGTTTTTTTGATTCACAAAACATTTTATTACAATCATTCCTAGCATTGTTAGTTCTAATGAACTTCCTATCTAGTTCTGATTGTTTAGACTTCTTTGAATGAGTCTTCTCCGTCCTCTCCTTATCCTTTCTTACTTCTTTGGCCTTCAGTGGCTTCTCTGAAACAGAGGAATTGAAAATAGAGTCAGCAACGGATTTTCCTTTCTGTTCTGGAGTGAACTTAATTGGTTTTTTAGATTTGGGTTTAGAGCTCTTTGGTACAGTGGTAACGGGTGTAGCTTTCTTTGCCCTGTATTCAAGCTTTAGAGAGGATTTATCTCTTTTAGACATGTTTAGGGAATCAGGACCTATAAGAATCTTTTTCTCCTGTCCCGTTGTTGAACCAAATTTATTAGATTTCTCATTTGGAAGCTTCACATCTTTTGGTCCTGTTGCCACTATCTCTGTCTCAACTTGCTCTTAACTCGAGTCCACCTCTGATTCTGAGTCAGAGTCAAGAAAATCTTTGTGTGAATTTCAAGTTACAGAGGTATCATTAAGAGCTTGAGATTCTCGCGTACATGAACTAGAGCCTTCATCCATCTTTTGTGTTGAAAATTTTCCAAAAGTATCAATGGAATTACTTTCAGAAGTATCTGTATGACCTTTAGATGGATAATTCAAGGCCTCAAGCAAATATTGCTCGAAGACCTGTCTCACCGTTTCTGTGAAGTCATCCATTAACTTTGGATCCAGAGTTTTAACAAAGTTACCTGTTGATGAACTCTTGATTTATCTGGTTTAGGTTTAACCACATCACCTTTCGTTTTCGGATGTTCAAGGTTATTAGAGCCAAAATAGAAAATCCCCTCTGTCTTCTGTATGTTATTTAGATCAAGTTGTTGCATACTTTTTGAAGAATAAGAGATGTTTTCGAACTTTAAGTTTTGAATTTTGGCCCCATTCTCAAGTTTACAACTTTTGAAAGGTGAGTTTTTATGCAGAGATGGAAAATGTGGTTTTTGTTCTTCCCCTAGCCTAAACACAGACTCAAGAATGGATTACTAGTTCCAGGTGAGGTCTAGATCTGTATAACCTATCTCTGCTCTATCCTGTTGAGAATTAATCTTTTCATACACCTATTGGGCATCTTGATATTTTTTGTAAGAGCACTTTTCTTTGTAAGCACTGGTGTAGGAATTCCCTATTCCTTTTGAAAATAATTTTTCAAGGCTTCAGAATTTAACTTGTCACGCTCCTTTTCTAAAAGCTCTTTTTCCTTCTTCTGTATAGTTGCTTTCAGTTCATAGCACTCTTATTTAAGATTAATTTCAGTGGAATGTTTTGTTTCTAAAAGTTTTTCTCTTTCCACTGTCAACTCTTGTTTTCTACAGTCAATAACTATGTCTCAAATTCAAAGAAAGATTTTTCTTTTTCCAAAAATTTTCTTTTAGATTTCTCGACAGAAATTTTTTGCTGTAGTTTTATGAAATCGTGAGTGAGAGCAGAGATGCTTTCCACAATATCAGAATGACAATAACTAGAGGTAGAACATATCTGGGAGTCGGAGCCAGATCTAGACTCTTCTGCATCATTCTCAACAGCCATTCCACAGAAGTGGGCTTGGTCTTCTTCTTCAGATGAGGAGTCATAGACCCAGTTCTCCTGCTCAGCCGTAAGACTCCTTTGGGATCGATTATACTTATACTTATTTTTATAGTACAACTCGTCTTTCACCAAAGGGCCTTTGCACTCTTTGGAGTAATGACCCTTCTTTCCACATCTGAAGCATCTGACAGTTTGCTTCTTTTGTTCAGACTACTCTTCCTCCTTCTTGTTTGACATAGAAGGAGGGTTCCTTCCTTCGAAGCCTCTGCTTCTATTTATGTCTCCTCGACTGCCTCTCTTGTCAAAGGCTTTATTCCTGAATTTTCTTTGAAATTCCTTGGTAATCAAAGCCAAGGAATGTGCAAAAGCATTGATATCATCATCTTCAGAGCTTGATGCTCTGTCTTCATCGTCACTCTCCATGATAAGAGCCTTTTTCCCGTTTCTCTTGTCCTCTTTTAATCTTATCTCTCTGTGTGGTTGACTGGATCCAGTCTCTTTTGAGTCAGAGACAAGAACCAGAGGTCCACCTAGAGCGACCTTGGCCTTTTTCACTTCTTGCGCCTGCGCCTGCAAGGTGCCATACACGTCATGAAGAGTCCATTGCTCCAAGTCTTGGTTTTCCTTGAGAGACATGGTCAAGTTCCCCCATTCTACATTCAATCTCTTCAAGAAGAGCATATTGTAATCTTATTGAGTTCTGATCACATCACATTTTTGGCATTTGTTGATCAGCGTGTTGAATCTGTGATAAGTCTGCTCGAGAGACTCATCRGGAAGAGCTTGAAAACTGTTGTACTCATTTAGACATTGAGCACGATGGTTTTTCTTCATCTTAATTCCACCTTCTAGCTGGTTCGCCAGTTGATCCCATAGATATTTGGCAGATTCGCAAGCGTCCAGAGATTGAAAAATCTCATTGGGAAGGGCCATGATTAAAAGCCTCTTGGATTTCTAGTCCACTTCCACTCTCCTCTTGTCCTCATCATCCCAATCTCTATGATGCTTGGGAACTCTTCTGGCAGGTACTTCGACCGTGTCGCCAACAGCAGGAATGCGGGGAATTAGGGTAGTAGGTACAAAAGGGCCGTTCAAAATTGACTCGTAAAGTTCAAGGTCGAGTCCTTCATAAAAATTTATCATTTAAATTTTCCATTGGGGATATTCTTCCCTAATGAGAGTCAGAGGTTTCGTAAGGGAACCGACGCTATACATGGAGTTCCACGATTGACTAGACATTTTGTTTAAGGATTTTGAGAAGAAATTTGACTTGAAAGTGATAGTCGAGTTTTAACCGATTTCTAGAATACTAAAAGCAAACATTTTCAAATAGATCAAAAATAAGAACAAAATTCCTTTTAAAAACGAATACCATAAATTAAGAGAGGTATCCTGATGGATATCGATCGACTAATCAATGAATTTGATTAGGTGGCTCTGATACCAATTGTTGGATTGATAAAACAAATGAAAAACAGGATAAACTGATGAAGAAGACGGCTGTGTTTTTGAGCAAAAAAAAAGAATGAATACCAAGAACAGAAATAATCAAATTAAAATTTGATTTCAACTCTGATACCAATTGTTAGGATCGTATAACTCAGTTCTTGGTACTGAATACTTACTTGATTGATTGGATTGACAGTGAGTAAGCAGCGGAAGGTATTATAATAAAACAAGCAGCAATTGGTATGAACACGATGAAGAACACTTGAATAACACGAAGAGAAAAGCTTCAAATGATTTTCAATTGATTGAAAATATTGACAATTACAATTCTGGAAGCACTCGATTTACAAAGGCCTACGCTGCTATTTATACAGGCAAGTAACCGTTTCCTGACACGACCTAAAGCAATTAAATCTAAGCCGTTCATCTAAAACAAATTACAGACAAGATCACGTGAAAGTCACGAGCAGCTAATAAACCTAAGTAAAACAAGCTAAAGATAATCTACACAGAAGACATTTCTGCAGATCCTCTGTGAGACATCACAGAGGCTCTGCTGGATGAAACTTTGTAGCATGCAGAGGATATTTTCCAGAACCTCAGTGAGACACGACAGAGGTTTTGTCGTCTTTGACTTGTAGCATGGTCTTTGCAGAGGACAAGTTTCCAGAACCTCTGTGATGGATGACAGAGGTTCTGTCACTTGAATCTTGTACGATTGAGCTTCTTTTGTTGATTGTCCTCTGTGGTCTTCTGTGACAGATCAGCTTCTGTCAATACTTAATTTTTTACTTTTTCTATACTTTTACATTCAAGGAATGAGAGGTAACACCCTGCATAAGTGCATCATACAAATAATCTTGTTATCAACACAACATATGACACACCTGTAAAACAGGTCAAGTAGATTTTGGTAACCAGACAAACTTGGGTCCTACTTGGTTAGTGTTGGGTTGGGAATATTGTAACTGTCACATCTATTCCTATTAGATGTATTCTTTTTAGCACTCTTAGCAGGTTCATCAAATAAACAGTAAGATCCATACAAGTTGTTGTCATACCTGTTAAAACTATTCCAACTGTTCTGATAGCTTTTGTCTCCATACCATATGCTGTACCTTTTCCTGTTGATAAAATTATTGGTTCTGCATGTTGAGGTCGTGATTCTACTTTTGCTAAGATTGATCAGATCATTAGTGGATCTCACAATGCAAGGAAGAACAGGGTTATTAACAACATATTTATGAGACAAAGCATAATCAACTTTATTAACCCAAACATTTTTAGCTTTTGAATAATAATTGGGTGATCCAATGACATACCCTTGATAATATTGATTTGAAAAACGAGACTTATTCTTAGAAACAATTGATTTAGGGTTGCTTGAATAACATAAGATACTATGCTAAAACAATCATAAAAGCTAGTTTTACACTGAAATTGAGAACTAGTTGAACTTTTAGCACTTGAAAAGTCTTTTACTTTCTTAAGTAACTGGTCTCTCTCTTCAGCAACAAAATCGTATTTCCTTTTAAGTTCAGTTCTCATGTTCAATTTTGTTAAACGCCACATTTCATAATGTAAAAAGTAATGAAAAACAATAAGTGATGAAGAATAAGAAGACCGATGAAGACATCAAGGCATAATCGGCTAAGTCTGGAGTACAACCAGAGGACCGATGGACGATCTGGGATGCGATGGAAAGAGCATCCTCATCGATCTTCTGGTCATTAATACTTAGTGAATTCTCCAGCAAATCATCCAGAAGCATACAACAAAGATCTAAAGATAAGGATGATTCATCACACCAGAAATGACAGCTAGAGATGACAGGTCGATAGCTAGATTTCTAGTTTATCTCCAATACTAAAGTTTATCCATAGAATAGATAAACGTTATCTGTTAATAGAAGATTAGCTAAAATGTTTCATTAGATAGTTATCTTCATATTAGCTTATTAGTATAAATAGGTGATTAGGCCTATTGTAAACGAAGTCAGTTGAATAGCTTTACGTTCTTATAATAAGAGTGAAACCTTTGAAGCTCAAGACTGTTCTTAGTAGTTCTTAATTTCTACTTGAGTATTCATAACTTTCTTCATTAAATCATTATAATTTGGTTATTCTTAACTAGATTATTAGTGTTATTGAGAGATCTGGGATCAACAATTGGTAATAGAGCCAATTGATTGAATTTCCAATCAAAACGATCAATCAAAATTCTCTCAATTTTTGATCCTCTTTCTCGTCAAGAACACAAATCTTTCTCTTCAAAATTCTCATGGCCAACTGGAATTCTTTATACAATGTTGGCTCCCTCACCAAGCCTCCAACTCTTCAACGAGAAGAATATCCACAATGGAAGATCAGAATGGTGAATTTCTTGGAAGGAATGGACGGGAATCTGCTGCGATCTATAATGGAGGGCCCTTACATTCCACAAACTTTTGTCCCAAGAGTTCCAGGAACAAACACCACGGCTGAAATTCCTGCCTACTACATGCCCAAAGATGAAAAGAATTGGGATGAAGATGACAAGGAAAGAGTGGAAACTGACAAAATGGCCAAAAGGTTGATAATCATGGCCCTACCAAATGAAATCTTCCAATCCCTCGATGCATGTTTCATAGCCAAGGAACTATGGGATGAACTGGCAAGCCAACTAGAAGGAGGACCAAAGACAAAGAAAAATCATAGAGCACAATGTCTCAATGAATATACAAATTTCAAGGCCCTCCCTGATGAACCGATACAGAAAACATACAATCGCTTCAACACATTGATTAATCAATGTCGTCGAAACGATATTATCAGAACCAAGGAAGAAAACAACGTTTTATTCCTAAAAAGTCTAGGCGATGAATGGACTCAGCTATCTAGGTCCTTTCAAGCAAACCAGGACCTAGACGGCTGGTCTCTTCATGACCTGTATGGAACACTTGCAGCACAAGAGAGCGACATTATGAAGAAAAAGGTATCCATCAGTGGACCTCTTACTCTAGCTGCCGATGAAAAGGAAAAATCAAGGACCTCTACCAGAGAACATAAAAAGAAAGGCAAGAAAGCATTAGTAGTAGAATCGGAATTTAAAGAAGAGACTTCGGAATCAGATGAAGAAATTAGAGCTTTTGCCAAATCTTTGGCCTTGATCACAAAGCAGTCCCAGAAGAAGTTCATCAGAAAACCCTATGAGCGAAAAGAGTTTAAGAAAGAAAGATACCAGTCATCCTATGAAAGGAAACCATCCAAATTTCATCAGAGGGACGAAAGAAGGGATGGAAGAGAAGAACGGGAAGAGAGAAGAGAAGAAAGGAGAGACGAGAGAAAAGAGGAAAAAGATGGAAGGAAAAATGACCTCCGATGCTTTAGGTGCGGAAAACTTGGTCATTTTTCAAAAGAATGCGAATGACGATTGATCAAGGATGCTGACTACTATAAAAATAAATACAAGTATAATTCTAGAGAGCGAAGCTTGATGGCCGAAAAAGAAAATTGGGTGTCTGATTCTTCTTCAGACGATGAAGAAAAAGCGCTAATCTGTCTAATGGCCACGTCCAATGCAGAATCCGCATCTAACTCTGATGACCAGGTATACAAGTCTTCCTCAATGATACCAACTCTGTTCCATCGGAACTAGAGTTAAGAGTAATCAAACTTTCAGAAGATTTCTTGAAATTAAAAGAAAAATTAAGTTTTGAAAAATCTGAAAGAATAAAAGCGGAAAAAGAAGCAAGTTTCTACCAAAGAGAGACTGACCTTCTAACCCAAAAAAAGGTTGAACTAGCAAAGGAAAAGACTCGCATCAGTACCCTTAAGAAATCAGAAGAAGATAAACTTCTGGAATTAAACAAGCGAATAACTAAGGACCTACAAAAGAAAACTAAGGCCTTAAAGGAATCTGAGGCAGAGAGACTAAATTTAGTCGCTCTTAAAGATTTCTTTCAAAAAGAGCGGGAAATTCTTCACAAGAAGCTTCAAACCAATGAACTTCTAAAGAAAAAGTATAAAGATGCCCAAGAAGTTTTTGAAAAACTAAACGSTCAAAAGGATACTCAAGGGATTGGATTCAATGAATTGGATTCCTTCATCGAATCAAAGAAATCCACCCTTGAATCCACTTTCAAATTTGGATGCATTCAAAAACCCGACTTTACTCCAAAACCAAAGGCAAACTTCAAAAGAGTTAAAGTCGATGGAAAAATTGTCCTTTCAAAACAAGATTTTGATAATGTGGTATACAAGAAAAGTACGAATAAGAATTCCGATGAAATAAATGACATTTTTAAACCAGAGATYATTGAAAATCCTATTGTAAAACCAGAATCTCTGATTGTCAATACTACCTCATCAGCAAGTACTATTGATAAAAATGAGAATCCAAATGAGGAACCATCAACTGATAAATCGATGAATCACCCAAGTAAAATTGAAAATTCATCGAAGTCATAATTGATGAAACCTCAAGAAGATCACTCTGAAGTATCAATATCTGAATCCACATCTTCTGCTCCAATCAATGTTAATTTTGATTTTGAGAAATCAGCAAGAGACTTTCTCGATTCTGAATATGAAGAAGAGATAAGTTGTGAATCACCAAAGATCATTGAGAATAAGAAACCTAAAAAATTCAAATCCTCAATGAAATCTGGTCTTCCTTCATCAATGAAATCTTCAGATACGAGAAAGGGAAAAATGAAAGATGTTAAAAATGCCAAAGATAACTCAAAAGGCCCTAGTACTCCATTCAGGTTCATCAAGTTTACTYGTGAGCAAAAACAGAAGTGGCCTRCCTCTGCTAAAATTAATCACAACTTTTCTTTCCATCCAGCTGAAGAAAAACAGAACTTCCTCAAGGGAAAAGAAGTAAAGTCAAAGCCTTCTTCAAATAAAAAATCTGAACTAGATAGGAAGATTGTAAAAACAACCGATGCTAGGACAAGATTCACACCTAGATTTACTTCTTTATTTTTATCGAATAAAAAGAATGTTAGACAAACAAATCCAATGCATCATTCTTGTCAATGTTTAACTCTTTTACAAAACCTGAGGAATCACATGGTGACACATCACTGCCCCTTCACACAACACGTTTATCGATACAAAGTAGGACCCAATGAAAACCTGAAAAAGCCCAAATCCAAGGGCAAGGGAAATACAAATAAACCCAATGTCACAACCCGCTAAAGCGGAAACGCGAGGTATGGCAGGTAGAGTCTCATAGCGATAGAGTATAAGTAACACAACCATACATTTTAAAATTTAAAAACATCATAACCAGAGTTGACAATCCCAAAGACAAGTTTATAATTTAAACACAAAAGAAATTTGAAGGTGATGATTG
>NC_037529.1:39685053-39689114 GCF_001531365.2 Cynara cardunculus var. scolymus
CAATAATCATAGAGTTCTTCAAGAACTGCATCCTCCTCCCTGCCCTCACACTAGTGAACCCTGGCGTACCATTAAAATACGTGCAACAATACTGGCAAATCTGCGAATTTCATCCAGCCAGTCACGGTATAATGGGGGATATGGACGCCCCAAATGATATGATATGCTCACTAAAGATATCGCGAGCCAAAGTTTTTAAGGTGTTATGCATTCCCACAAGAAAGGAACTCGGGATTGAACAATACGATGAACCACCAACTTCCGACGATATCCTCCGGTTCATAACGATGCTAGATTACAACCATGACCTAAGCAATGTCTCGGACTTCAAAAGACAATTCTTCCCGCCAATATGGAACTTGTTCTTCTTCATACTAAACTGATCCCTTACGTGCAAGCTAGGGTCCCTAGACCAAGGGAACCTCAACATAATGACAATCATGTATGGGCTATTCTTCAACCAAAATCTCGACTACGCCTTCCACATCGACAACGAGATTCATGCGGCCGTGATCAAAAAATGCAAACTTCAAGCCGCAGGAAAGCCCCTCTCTGCAGTTCTCTTTCTCCGCTTCCTCGCCCTCTTCATTGGGGATGCGATGGTGAAACACGGTCTACCTGCTAYAGAGCCTTTCACCCCGGTCTACAAGATACACGGACACAGACCAACCCTCTCGAAGGAGGGCTACACCATCAATCGACCGCTATCCCGGGCTATGCTCACTGTCATACCATCGACAAATGAGATACGCCAGACCTATGAACACTCCATGCTGTCCCAAGAACCAAGGGCAGCTACCCTGAAGCATTTAGAGCCGTCCCCCCCTCCAAGCAAGGGAGCACAAGCGTCATCTTCATTGGATGATGAAGATAATGATGATGATGATGATGATGACGATGATGATGATGCTACTCGTGCTTCCCCCGGCCTTACTCATATAATTCCTCAACTCACTTCCCAAAGGGCAACCACATCCACTACCCCTGGCGATCAAAGCCAAAGGGGTATTGAAACAGGACGACCCAGTCCAACCCCAACCCCAGCCAGCCATCCAGAGGCCATTCTTCGGGCCTCTGGAGATGAACAAGCCAAGGAACCACGTTTACCATCACCCTCTCTCAACAAAGAGGTGATGAAGAAATAAGAGCCCCTTCGCCTCAGGGCTCGCCAYATCCCTTCACACACACAGAAGCATGTGTTGCTTCTGACGTTGAACCAATAGATCGTTCAAATGATCTTTCCTTCATGCACCTCTCCCTTCGATATTTGATCTATCGAACGGGACACACATTCGCTTCACTTACTCGGCCTCTGAAATCGAGGAAGAGGAAGTTGAAGTAGCAACATCACGAGATAGCTCCTCTCTCCAGGGCTATCAAGGACATGATGGAAGTCCTTCGAGGCCCACATTCGCACAAGGCCAAGAAGGCGCCTCAGGAACAGAGGCACAACCTGTAGCATCCGTTGCTGCAGGGGTTACCCCACAAGCCGATCTGGTCACAAAGGCAGAGTTCCAAGCCTATATTGATACAGTGACGCTGTCCTTGGATGACCTTAAACTCCTCATACAAGGGATAGTGGACAACCAACCCTCCACCGATACCTCAGACCTCCACCAATCCCTTGCAATCTTCCAACACCATCTCACCCAAATAGAAACCCAAACCCAAGCCAACACAACCCGCCTACAAATGCTCGAACAAACCGTCACCCAACAGCACAATACCACATCCTCCCTAGCCACCCAAAGAAACCAAGTCCTTATCCAATCCATCGCAACCCTCACGGCTTAGGCAACTGAGGCCGATGAAAACCTCACCTACATCATTACCCAACTACAAACCATTTTTTGCCACCTTCATCAAATACCCACCTTCATCATCTCCCAAATCCCTCAACCTCAACCACCATCCACTTCATCACTCGATGAAACTCTCACAGCCCTCACCACTCAAATAGCCACCTTATAAACCACCCTCACCCAACTACCCGCCACCATACTTGCCCAAATCCCACAACCAAGTCAACCCCACCTCCCTCTACAGGCCCATCCTTTGATACAGCCTTCTCATCCTTCACTACAGAGGTGAGGACTCTCCTTGCAAACCTTCCCCATCCTCCAACATCCGCTACACCCTCTGTGCCACCTCCACCATCTACAAACACAGACTTTGCCACCAGAACCAATCTTTGGGCTCTGTCCAAGGCACTCATCTCATCCTTCAATGAGATCAATGCAAATTTTGCCGCCCGATCTGTTGAACCTACCACAACGCTGAGGAAGAGTCTACAACAACAGCAAGAACGAACAAACACTCTCCTTCGCACCATGGAACAAAAACGCAACAAGGATCGGGTGTGTGCTCTCGGCTTCCACATTCGATTGTGGAAGAAGAAGAACAGATCGAGAGCCTCCTGCTCGTCAAGCCGGCCTCTAAAACGAAGAAGACATGATGATCCAAACCTCGATGATCAAGGTCTTGGACCTCATGTGGGGGAGAAAGAGGTGGCGGCTACACAACACACAGAATCTGCTGCACCACAGCAACCATCACCACCATAACAACCATCACCACAACAACAACCACCCTCAACCGAACAAACCCAAGCAAGGGAACCAGAGGCTTTGCCCTCTGATGATGTACAAAATATACAAGTTCCCTTAGCCACAACACCAAACCCCATCATGTTGAGTTCATCAACCGATGAAGAGCCAACCACACCACCAACAGAAACAAACCAAACCTTCACTCCCTCACCCACAATAAACTTACCTTTAACCCCTTCACCAACACCTCGCACAACTCAACCCTTCATCCTTTCCACACAACCAGAACCTATAACAAACCAACCATCGCCTCAACAACCACAAACCCCTACAGAAACCCATGCACCAGAAACCACCCAAGCCCATGAGATTGAACCATCCAAAGAAAACATACCCTATACCCATACAGAAACCCAAACCAAAACACAACCCTTAACCTATCAACCTGTGGTGCATGCAGATACTCCTTCTTCTTCAAGGCAACCTCCACAAGGCCTGTTAGATAAAATCATACAGAGCATGGAGTCGATGAGGAGACGTCCTCAACTGCCGCCCAGGGAACCAGTCATGATGGAAAATATCTATCAATATATGTATCAAGATCACGATAAGAGTTTGTCAACCAATCCTCCAATCCTATCGCCTGAGTCTATGAACCTCTTACACCATTGATTCATCAGACATACCACACAAGCACCCCAGGCTGTCTTTTCGAATGATGGAATAAGGAGAGTCATAGACTTGAAAGTAAATACATTTGCCAACCGAGCTATCTGATACATCGATTTCACCATGGAGAGAGCCTGTGGGTTAGTTAACGTGCTCAACGAAAACGACCTCATCAATCTCAACCCATACGACTTGATTGAGTTATATGCTTACACAGCTCAAAGGCAGGATCACGACATAAGATTTGGAATGGCAAACCAAGCAATAGTGAAGACGATGGAATCCCTGGTGAAACACAGAGCCAAAAGTGATTTTGAAATTGCTTTTAGGCTAGGCATTGAAAGACTATCCTGCGCTCCTCCAAACGAAGACTTCCAGGGCCTGCAGGAGAAACGATCTGCCTCAGTTCTGACTCAACCCGAACTTGGACTTGTTTACAAGAATGAGTTCGGGTTAAAAAATTCTTCAGACTGGCTGAAGCCTTCAAGTATTCAACAGATACACTTGAATGGTTTCAGAAACTTATTAGAGAAAGACTGGGCAGAAACCATGTACCGAGGAAAGTAGGGAGTCAGCTCATTCACGAGATATCAACAGTCATCGCATATCGAAGACTACTCCTGTGCTTCAGAGAAATATACTTAGGTAGCTCGTGATGAGTTAAAAGTTTTTGTTAGTTTTGCCTTGATGTATTTTAATTCAAGTATTGTAAGAAATTTCATCATCCAATGAAAATTTGGAATTTGATGTTTTTCTACTAGATTAGTTTATGTTCTTCACAAGTGTGTCTAGACTAGACTATGTTATTTCATTACTTAGGGGGAGATTGTTAAACCCCACAAT
>NC_037529.1:39689294-39697259 GCF_001531365.2 Cynara cardunculus var. scolymus
TATCATGAATGACAGCTGGAGATGACATGTCAACAGCTGGAATTCGAGTTTATCTCAGTATTAGCGCCTATCCATACAAAAGACAAGCCTTATCTGTTGATAGAGGATTTACTAGAAAATAGCATTATATAGTTATCTTCTTATTTAGCTGATTAGTATAAATAGGTGTTTAGATCTATTGTAACAAGAGTCGCTTTTACGAATCGCTCTTACTTTTCTCAGTTTATAAAGTAAAACCTTTGAAGCTCAAGACTGTTCATAAATATTCTTATTTTTMTTCTCGAGTCTTCATAACTTTCTTCGTAAAATCACTATAATTTGGTTATTCATAACTAGATTATTAGTGTTATTGAGAGATCTGGGATCAACAAAGGCTAAGGGTGGAAATCAAGCTAGAGCCTCTGGATAGCCAAAGTCTCTGGTTGCATTATCAGAGCCTCTGGTTGCATTACCAGAGCCTCTGGTTGCATTACCAGACATAGAAAATTTTTGGGTTCTAGTTCATCGGTCCTCTGGGTCAACTTACATACTTAGATAAGTAATGGATTTCTCGTCCATCGGTCCTCTGGTTCCACATACATACTTAGCAAACTAATGGAATTCTAATTCATCGGCCGCTGGTTCAACATCCATACTTAGAAAAATAAAGGATGAATCGTCCATCGGTCCTCTGGTTCCAGATACATACTTAGCAAACCAATGGAATTCTAATTCATCGGCTGCTGGTTCAACATCCATACTTAGAAAAATAATGGATGACTCGTCCATCGGTCCTCTGGTTCCACATACATACTTAGCAAACCAATGGAATTCTAATTCATCGGCCGCTGGTTCAACATGCATACTTAGAAAAATAAAGGATGACTCGTCCATCGGTCCTCTGGTTCCTCACACTTTGCAGCCCAATGGATCTCTGGTCCATCGACCTCTGGTTCCTCATTCACGCTTAGCGATATAAGGGATTTCTAATTCATCGCCTCTAGTTCTTCTAACCAGCGCTTCTGGTTCAACATGGACACTTAGCAATATGAGGAATTTCTAATCCATCGCCTCTGGTCCTTCCAACCAGCGCTTCTGGTTCAACATGAACACTTAACAATATGAGGAATTTCTAATTCATCGCCTCTGGTTCGTCTAGGGCAATGGATATTCAAAATTTATGCAAACATACACACAATCATGCTTATCACAACAATTTCTTAATTGGAGCATATTTTTAATACAACCAATTAAGTTTTCTATTATATGTAAATTAAACATAGGTGATCAGGCTTTGTTTAATTGACATATAATAATGTGACCCGCTTTGTATATATATATATATATATATATGCATATTTTTAAATTGCTTGAAAACTATTTTGAAAATATTTGGTTATAGTTTACGGTTTTTAAGGAAAAAACCGGTGTTCTCTATAACTGAGGCTCTGATACCAAATCTGTCACACCCCGTTAAAGCGGAAACACGAGATGTAACAGGTAAGCGAGTCACATCAGCAGGTATTAAATAACACCATTCAAGTTTTACAAAAAATCGAATTTAAATTCCATAACCAAGTTGGAATAGAATAATTCTTTACAAAAGTTTCAAAATGAACTTAATCGGTGTCGTCACATATATGCTCCAAAAACTTCATTTCTTAATTATTTCCTGAAAAGCATGAAATATAAAACAACGTCAACTACAAAGAGTTGGTGAGTTCACAGGTTTTCATATGCACAAAACATTACAATGCATAAATCATTTCTTGCAAACTAATGCATGAACTTGCACCCGAAAAATGTAAAACTATAATGATGTTTAAAACTTGAGACGCTATTGAGCCTTTCCTGACTAATGTGCCCCATTATTTTACGAACGACCATAAGTAGCCCGTATACTCACTTAGGTCCCACAGTTCGTAGCAGTACTAATTCAGCGGTGGTTCAAATTTCACATGATTAGACTAATAAAATGTAGGTAATGTGCACCCCTTTCTGGGTGGGACAGTCAACACAATAGTGGCTATCCACAAATACCACGGCTCGGGGACATGCCCGAGTTAACAAGTAGCGTTTACGGACGAGGACTTTATTTGGAAATATACTCTCAAGTACATCAATTTATCATTTATATCATAGTGCAAAACAGTCAATATTTCATGACATAAACAAATCTTGACTAAACAATTCTTTAGTCCAACAATTTCATAAATAAACAGTATAGTTTGCATCACTTCATGCTTTTCCCCAGTTTAAATAAACAAAAAACATTAAAAGTGGGGTTGTGAATACTCACTAGTTTGCTGTTTTAAATATCCAAGAGCTTGACAATGCTTGAAGCTCTAATCGTCCACCCTAGACTTTCCTAAACAGTCCAACATCCAGAAATTAGATCACCTATAGGTTCTTGATAAAGATAAAGTTAAGTATGTCTTATGTAACGCCATTGAGTTTTCATGGTTTAAAGTTGACACTAATATCATTTGCTCTTTGAAATAGTCCAATATTTTATACCCAAGTTTTCAACATATGAAGAAACACTTGGACAGAAAATAAATTCTAAATCTGGAATTTTTGGTCTCACAAATCACTGTCAAAAGGAACCTTCCATAACTCTTTTTGAGTCCAAATTTTTATATCATCAATAAAAATGAGTTAAACAGATATTTCCCGAATATAAAGAATTTTGGATGGGTTTAAGGCACTCATTAATACCCTACAACTTTGAGGGACACAGTCCCCAAGATAGATTGCACACTCTTCGAGTGACGGTCATTTGAGGGGTCTAAACTCATCATTTTTCAGTGATTTTAAATTTATATTAAAGCTAACACATAAGGATAACTTCCAGAAAAAGAATCACCCATTTTCATTGAGTTTTGAAGAAGATATAACCGTTTTAAAATGCATGCAAGATTCTGTCAACATTGCTCTTTTTACACCATAATCTTGTATCAAGAACTTGAAGGCTCAAAACATAATATTTTTGAGTGAGACCAGTTGCATTAGAAAGATAACTCATTAAAGTACGTTTTAGAAGAAAAATCAGAACATTTGGACTTTTATTTTGAAAGATACAGTCGACACAAGTTCTAACAGAATCTGTCAGTTTTCAAAATACATCTTTTAATGATTAAATTTCACATGCAATGTGGTTTTATCCTACTTTCTTAGAGTTATAAGTTTGTGGATCATAGATTATTATCATTTTGAAGTCATTTTCATGTCTTTGATGTATAATCGCCCCTTTTGAATTCTCCAGAATATTTAATTACAAAAACAAGAAGTAGGTGTAGAAAATGAGAATCTTTGTTATTATACAAAGGTAAGATAACTAGTCTATTACCTTTTGCTTGAAATCTTGAATATTCTTTAAGATTGACAGATTTTTAATGATGCTTGAAGATGAAATCGGATGGAGGGGTATGGTTTAGAGAGAGAGAGAGGTTAGTGAGAGGAAAGGTTTATGCAAAATGAGGATGAAAAATGGAAGTTTTCAAAGATTATGGAGTATTTATATGTGGGTTTAAGGAAAGGAAATGGGTTGCCCTTAATAGAGCCCAAATCCAAACTTGTTTATTTTCATTTTTATTAAAATAAGGCCCATTTAAAGTAAAACATAAATATAATTGWCAAATACTGATAAAATATCAGTATTAGGTCAAAATTCCAAATTTTTGTAAAATTATTTGGACATTCGAATAAAACTTTTTATAATTTAATTTGGACTTTTATAATATCAACTTTATTTTGTTTCGAGAATTTTTAATGAATTTGTCATTACATAAGTTAACTTTATCAGTTACCCATCGAAATAGGATTTTCTGAACTATATTTTGGGAACTAAGCCAGATGAACTCTAATCAATATGACTAGATCCTAATATAATTCTTAATTTTAAAAGTCCTATAAGGTGCTAACCTGACGCCCAAAAATGACGGATGTCACAGTCTCCTCATGCCAGAAAAATTTCGTCTCGAAATTTCGTTCGTCAGTCCCTAACTTTGGACTCGTTTGAGAACAAGTGGGGATACTTATTTTTTATAAAATCTTCTCTTTCCCGCATGTACTACGGTCCATGCTTTGAAGTCCAATGAACTTTTACAATTGAGATCTTGCTACACCTCAACTGCTTAATTTCTCTATCCATGATTTATATGGGTTTTTAACGAAGTGCATGTGATCGTTAATTTGCACGTCTTCTAATGGCATAACCAGTGTTTCGTCTGTTAAGCACCTTTTGAGGTTTTGATACATGAAATGTATCGTGAATAGCGCTTAATTCTGGTGGTAAATTTAACTTGTATGCCACTGGCCCAATCCTCTCAGTTCTATTTCCAAAGCGCATTATTCCTTTCCATGGTGAGACTTTTAAAAATACTTTATCTCCTTTTTAGAACTCTAATGGTTTCCTCCGATTATCGGCATAGCTTTTCGGACGATCTCTTGCAGCCTTGAGTCGATCCTTGATTATTACAATCTTATCAGTGGTTTCTTGGACAACATCATGTCTGGTTATTTGTCGATCGCCGATTTCTAACCAACTGAGTGGGGATCTACACTTACGTCCATATAAGGCTTCATAGAGTGCACACTGGATACCGGCATGGTAATTGTTATTGTATGCAAATTCAACTAACGGAAGATGCGTATCACAGCTTCCACCAAAATCTATAACGCATGCGCGCAACATGTCTTCCAGTGTTTGGATTGTTCTTTCTGTCTGCCCATCCGTTTGGGGGTGGTACGATGTACTTAGACCAGAAATTGTATGCAAAATTCTCCAAATACGAATTCTGGATTCATGAAGTACAATTTCTTGGTCACGTGGTTAATGAAAAAGGGATTCAGGTAGATCCTGCAAAGATTGAGGCCATTAAGAAATGGGAAGCCCCAAGAACCCTGACGAAAATTCGTCGATTTCTTGGTTTGGCAGGCTACTATCGGCGATTCATTGCAAATTTTTAAAAAATTACGCAACCACTCACAGCTTTAACTCAAAAAGACAAGAAGTTTGTTTGGGGAGAAAAACAAGAAGAGGCATTCAAGACTCTTAAGAATAAACTATGTAATGCACCTATTTTATCTTTACCAAAAGGTTCGGAAAACTTTGTGGTATATTGTGACACATCACATCAAGGATTAGGATGCGTACAAATGCAAAAAGATAAGGTCATTGCATATGCCTCTAGGAAACTCAAAGTCCACGAGAAGAACTATACTACGCATGACCTAGAATTGGGAGCCGTAGTATTTGCACTTAAGATTTGGAGGCACTACCTTTATGGTACCAAGTGCACTGTGTTCATTGATCACAAAAGCCTTCAACACACTCTCAACCAGAAGATGTTAAATATGAGACAAAGAAGATGGGTTGAACTACTTAGTGATTACGACTGTGAAATTAAGTACCATCCCGGCAAAGCAAATGTGGTAGTTGATGCTCTAAGTAGGAAGGAAAGAGTGAAACCAACAAGGGTGAGGGATTTGGGAGCAATAGTAAACACAAGTCTGAAGGCACAAATTCTCAAGGATCAAAAGGAAGCATTAAAGAAGGAGAATTTGAAGAATGAGACCCTACACCACATAGAGACTAAGTTTCAACTGAAATTAGATGGAGTGTATTATTTAGGAGACAAGGTTTGGATACCTAAGATTGGCAATCTTAAATCCATAATTTTGTAAGAAGCCCATCAATCAAAATACTCAGTCCACCCGAGAGCGGATAAGATGTATAGGGATCTTAAGGAACACTATTGGTGGCCTGGAATGAAGAAAAACATTGCACTGTATGTAAGCAAGTGTTTAACTTGTGCAATGGTCAAGGTTGAACACCAAAAACCATCCAGTCTACTTCAACAACCCGAGATTCCCCAATGGAAGTGGGAACATATATCAATGGATTTCATCACAAAGTTGCCTAGAACTGGGAAAGGGAATGATACAATTTGGGTGATTATAGATAGACTGACGAAATCTGCTTATTTCCTACCGATCCGAGAAGAAGATAAGATGGAGAAGCTGGCTCAAATTTACATAAATGAAATCATTACTCAGCATGGAGTACCTATCTCCATTATCTCGGATAGGGACAGTCGATTTACGTCAAGATTTTGGCAATCACTTCAAAGAGGATTAGGTACACGACTTGATCTAAGTACTTCATACCACACTCAAACGGATGGACAGACGGAAATAACAATCCAGACACTTGAAGACATGTTACGCGCATGCGCCATAGATTTTGGTGGAAGCTGGGATATGCACCTTCCATTAGTTGAATTTGCGTACAATAACAGCTATCATGCTAGTATTCAGTGTGCGCCTTATGAAGCATTATATGGATGTAAGTGCAGATCTCCACTCAGTTGGCTAGAAATTGGCGATCGACAATTAACTAGACCTGATGTTGTCCAAGAGACTACTGACAAGATTGTAATTATAAAGGATCGACTCAAGGTTGCAAGAGATCGCTAGAAAAGTTATGCTGACAACCGAAGTAAACCATTAGAGTTTCAAAAAGGAGATAAAGTACTCTTAAAAGTCTCACCATGGAAAGGAATTATGCGTTTTGGGAAAAGAGGTAAATTGGGTCCCCGATATATTGGTCCATTTGAAGTAACTGAGAGAACCGGACCAGTGGCATACAAGTTAAATTTGCCATAAGAGTTGAGCGCTATTCATGATACATTTCATGTATCAAACCTCAAAAAGTGCTTAACTGATGAAACACTGGTCATGCCATTGGAAGATGTCCAAATTAATGATCATCTGCGCTTCGTTGAAAAACCAATAGAAATATTGGATAGAGAAGTCAAGCAGTTGAGGCGTAGCAAGATCCCAATCGTAAAAGTTCATTGGACTTCGAGGCATGGACCGGAGTACACGTGGGAAAGAGAAGATTTTATGAAAAACAAATATCCCCATTGTTCTCAAACGAGTTTTAAACTAGGAATTGATGAATAAAATTTCGGGACGAAATTCTTCTGGCATGGGGAGACTGTGACATCCGTCATTTTTGGAGCGTCAGGTTAGCACCTTTATAGGGTTTCTATATTTAGAATTATATTTTATTAGGATCTAGTCATGTTGATTAGAATTCATCTGGCTTAGTTCCCAAAATATAGTTCAGAAAACCTTGTTTCAACGGGGAACTGATAAAGTTAACTTATGTAATGCCAAATACATTAAAAATATGCTCCAAATATAATAAAGTTGATATTATACAGTCTAAATTAAAATATAAAAGTCTCATTTGAATGTCCAAATAATTTTACCAAAAATGTGGAACTTTGATTTAATAATGATATTTTTATCAATATTTGATAAAATGTACTTTTGTTATAATTTAAATGGGCTTTATTTTGTTTAAAAGAAAAATAAAATTTTTGTTGTTATGGACTTGGGCCTTAAGAGGCCGGCCCTATTATTCATATTTAAAACACATATAAAAACCCCATTGTGGAGTCCAAATTTCATACAAAACTTGATATGATCTTCATAGATTGAGAAGAACACTAAGAATGATGTAAGTAATGATTAGGAGAGAGAGAGAGAGAATTACATCAGCCAAATCTTGATTTCTGTGTTAATGACAAAAGCACTAATTACAATTACAAGGGAATTCCTATTTATACTATGAAAGTAAAGACTAAAATATTACAAATAAAACTATTCTAAGGAGAAACTTGAATACAACTTTTAAGCTCTAATCTTGAACCCAACATTCTCCCCCTTTGGATTCAAGTTTGGACCCTTGTGAATTTCGTTTTGCGCAGTCCAATAATTTTCTCCAACCGTCTCAAAGCATTTCTATATTGTAACTTCTCCTCGAGCAAATTAATAGCATTAACAAGCAAGTATCTTTCTTTGGGATTCATACGTTCTGATTCCACAGCTTTATCATCACTGACTCTCTTTGATTCCAACGCCCTCCTTATCAGCTTGATCGTACCATCAGAGTACTTGTTTAGCTCGCTGAAT
>NC_037529.1:39697359-39704804 GCF_001531365.2 Cynara cardunculus var. scolymus
TTTTCTGACATGACCTAAAGCAAATTAATCTAAGCCGTAAGATCATAAACAGGKTACAGACAAGAACACGTGATAAGCACGAGCAGCTAGAGAACCTAAGTAAAACAGATTAAAGAAGATCCATACAAAAGACATGCTGCAGAACCTCTATGAGACACGACAGAGGTTCTGTCGACTTTGACTTGAAGCAACGTCTATGCAGAGGACCAGTTTACGGAACCTCTGTGAGACACGACAAAGGTTCTGTCACTTGAGACTTGAACGCTTGAGCATCTTCTGCTGTTGGTCCTCTGTGGTCTTCTGTGACAGATCATCTTCTGTCAAAACTCGCAGTTTACTTTTTCTATACTTTTACATTTAAGGAAATGAGAGCTAACAATTCATATATATAACAAATATATGAACAAATAGACACATAGTACCAGATTCTTTCCACTTTTCTAGCTAAGCACACAGCTATTCAGATATCATACCTTTGAACCAATCAGGTTTCATATAATGCCACTTTTAAACTTTTTCTAACCAGATAAGGTTTATACAAAGATTCAGGTCAAACCTGTTATTTTCTCCTCAATAACATCCATACTATGATTTTCAATAAGAACCTTGATCCTAAATCTTTAAATCACAAAAAAATAAAGATTCCAGACCACGGTATTCTTAAGGGATATAATAGGAAGAGTTATATTATACAACAGACACAAATGGTACCCTTATATCAAATGTACACACCTCCTTGATATGTCACCCTTATCCCATGGTACACCTCTCCTTGATATGCCACCCTTATTTCTTCATCAAAACTTTTCGCAAAAACAATTCCGAATAGACCGCGTCCAATGGAATTATTATTAATCAAAAATCATTTACATCAAATTTCCATTTTATGATAAAATAACAAATTTCATCAATCAAGCACAAGGCATAGAACAAATCCGGTCAACATAGGCTTGGCCAGACTTCATCTCCGGTCAAGTCTTAGCCGGTTTAGCAAATCCGGACAACTCATATCCCAAGGCTTGTCCGATTTAACACTTGGATTAAATTTTAACATCTTCGTTCGGATAACAAGTCCGGACAATACATCGCCTAAGACTTATCCGATTTAAAACAACTGGTCACCACATGGTCGTATTCATACTTCTCCGTTCAAAATGTTTACCACATTTATTATTCATAACTCGCTCAGTGCTTAATTGGTTTAAAACTAAACCGCTTAACACTTGTTCGGTTTAGGGCTTAATCGCCCAACCCTTGTTCGATTTAAGAATAATCCGGTCACCCTTTGTCCGGATAAAACCCTTAAACAAATAACTGATTTCTTTCTAAAATAAACAACATTCAAATAAAACCAGTAACAAGTTTTATGCAAAAGGTTTAGAAATCACTCACCTTGAAAAACCGTTTCAAATCAGATACTCGAAATCAACTTGATCTTGAATCTGGTCAACTTAAATCGCACAAGCACTTCCCACAAATAGCAGCAGAAAATGCAAATGGAGGTTGAACCCTCCTTTTATACCTTTCCAAAACAGGAAAGGTCGGCCACATGAATACACACACACACACACCATGCACTTGATAACATGCATGTGTGTGTATCCATATATACACATAATCACCTACGTACATCTATATTTTGCACATAATATCCACATACTAGCATGATCAAATATAACAAATTTATCATGCTATCATGTAATCACTTTTCAAATAATCACATATTACTTACCTTGGGTGATAACCAGGATCCGGTTATCACACAATCTTCTAACATTCACCCCCTGACATTTTTCAAACAATCTTCCTTTTTCAAAAACATTATCTCGTTGTGTAATTCTTCCAAACATTCTACCCCTTGACTGTAGAATAAAAACAATCTTCTTTTATCACTTTAAATCTCCCTTTTTGATGAAAAACTAAATCAATAACAGTCTTTAGATTAAATCTGCCAGATATGATTTTCAATGAACTTCTTCAAAACTTTCGCTCTTATCAGCTTCAGAGAATTTTTGCAACTCTTAAAACATTCCTAACATTCTTCCTTTTGAAGACGAAACGTTCTCCCTCGAAAATAAAATTTATCACAAGAATAGCTCTTCAGTTCTAACCAAACATTCTCGTCCAACAAAACATATATAGTTGGAATCTCTTCTAGTAAACTTATGTTAAATAAGATCTTCACATTCACACTTGCGCTCGATCATTGTAGCATAGAATAATCTTCAACGATAATCATCAATCGTCACAATCACTCCTTATGAGGACAACAAACAATGTCAAATCAGGACAAAATTACCACCGATTTACAACAAGATCGGACAAGGAATCAAACACACGGTCACTTTGAAACACTTCAAATTCAGACAATGAGACAACCAATTTAAATGAAATCCGGATAGAATACACCAAAAAAATTAAGATGAAAAATTGTCAACACACGATATCCAAGGATTAAATTCGGATAAGAAGGCAATCAAAACAGCTTATGATTTATAGCAAATCCGGACAGGCTATCATCCAGATTACTCTAAGTCCGCTCAAGGTGATGACCGCATAAAGGAAAAGAACTCCGGTCAAGGTCATGACCGGATTACAGCTTAATACGGACAAGGTGATGTCCGAGTTACACAACCTAGTCAACATTAAATGACAGCTTAATCGGACAATAAGGCTACCAGATTCACTCACCACAAAAAAACCGTCACAAATCGGATAGGGAGGATGTCCGATTAAGAACTAAATCGGACAAGATGGATATGGAAAGTCAACTAATGTATGTTAAATTTAATAAGACTCGATGCAAACTCTCAACCACAAATAGAAACCACTAAATTCAAGATAAGGTAGCCACCAGATTTGACTTTACAATTCACAAAGGATACAAAAACCGGACAAGGTGGCACCCGGTTTACACTTAATACGGACAATGTGATGTGCGGTTAACTACTCAAACAGATGGAGCCGCCAAGTTTGATTTTGATGTACGGTCAAGCTAATGTTCGATTATGAAATCCGGTGGAGCAGCCAAGTTTGACCATTCAATACGGACAAGAAAGTATCCGAATTATATGCACAACATAGCTGCCAAGTTTGACCATATTTTAATCATTGGCTATTCAATAAACAACATTTCGCAAATCACTTACCCGGTCAAGAAGTTCATCGATTAAGAACTAAATCGTACAGTGAGGTGTCTGATTAATCAATTAAATCGGATAGAGCAATCAACTTTGACCAACCACCACAAATCCTAAATCGGATGAAGAGAGCTCCGAATAAGTTGAAATCCGGTCAAAGTATCATATGGTTTACATGAAATCATAGCCACCAAAATTGACTAAGTCAACCGATGAAAATTAAATCGGTCAAGGAAGCATCCGATTTACATCCAAGTCATATGAAATCTTCAATCACAAACATAAAGATTCATGAATTTACACCCAAAAATGGATCAAAGTACCAAAATTTTATGATTTTTGTCAATAACAAAAACTTTTTCAAAATTCAAAAAATACTTTCTAATTTTTATAATCAATGATCAAATCACAAATTTATGTGAATAAAAATTATTCACAATGTCAAACCGCACACAAAGATCATGATTTTAACAATTAAACAATCACAAACGAAAAATTTGAGATGAAATTTATGAAACTTTTGAAGAACACTCAAGAACAAAATATGAACATTAAGAACAAAAGATGAATTTCTAGAAATTTGCAGAAAAATCTCGAAAAACTTTGTAATTTCTTCAACCAATAACGCTGCAGATCGCTCTTATACCAATTGAAAGTCCCTATATTCAACCAATCTTCATTCTTCATCAAGAACACATAAAAATGGCAATTTCAAGATTATGAACTTTGATAGAAAAAGTGAAACGATCAAAGTAGTATTTATTCTTCAAAGCTCAATTACAAAAGGTAATGACAATTAAGCTCCCTTACTTATTTCTAATTACTAATCTAAACCTATTTATAGGTCAAACCAAATACAAGAAATACAAAGTCAACTTTCAAGAATGAATACGATTAAATTCTAAAAATTCAATCCTAACAGTACACCTMTCCTTGATATACCACCCTTATCCTAAAGTACACATCTCCTTGATATGCCACCCTTATCCAAAAGTACACCTCTCTTGGATATGCCACCCTTATTTCCTCATCAAAATGTATATATTATTTCCAAAAAAAATTGGCCGAAGTCACAGACGTCCTGATGGAATATTATCTATAGATTTAACCAATAACAGTTTCAAAACAAACTTCATATCAAAACTTTAAAATTTCAGAACCATTAGTTCTTTAATCCATTTCTAATATTCAAAATCTCATATTTTCAACATAATTCAACTTGAATAAACAATTTATATTCAAATAAACTCATCCGACAATCATATGTAAACCCAGTTGGACTTCATATTCGGTCAACCCAAGTCCGGACAGGCTTGGTTGAACTTCCCATCCGGATAACACTGTCCAAATATACTTTAATATGTTTGAATCCGGTCAATACGTAAATAAGAGAATCAATTCGTAAACCCTTATCTGGTTACACTCTTGGCTGGACTTACTCTTCTCTGGTCAACACTATGGTCTGACAGGTCCCAATCCAGACAACACTATGGCCAGACTACCAACCTCAATCACACTAACATCATGTCCGGTTCACATGGTGCCCGAACACTCTCAATGCGGTCAACATAGTGACCAGAGATGAACTTAATCCGATCATTGAATATTCAAGAACAAAACATAAATCAATATATCAAAATCATAATTGTATGCAACAAATGTTTGAAAATACTCACCTTATGCAAACATAAGAGTTTTGAAGATGAAAATAGCAAGTATGAATCTAACTTTAGTTTAGCACAAAATTTATCTTCTCTCTCAAATTTCCTAATAATGGCAAGAAAACTTTTCCTTTCACCCATCCCTTCTATTTATACTCTTTCTTAATATGGAAAGGCGGCAAAAAAAACATGCACATGCACAATCACATTCCATGCATATTTTCATAAACTAATGCGTGCATTCCAAAACATATGCATACCATATTTCATGCACATTTTACAACAATTACAGGCATAAAAATAAACATATATGCACATAATAATCTTACGTAAACATGTATCCACATGATCAATTGTACAATTTATCATGTATTTACGTAATCACATATCCAATATCCACGTAATAATTACCTCGGGTGATAACCATAATCCAGTTATCACAAATAACGCTAGAGGTCTCTTCAGCATTAACTGAGGCTTATGCACTCTTCACACATATGTTGACCAGGTTGTAATCATTGAATACCGTTTTACGTCACAAATACAATAGTCACTGATCTTTAGCTTCAGTCTTCGACATTTGCTAAAAGGTTCTAGGGTGTGAGTTTTTTCTTCTTGAAGCATAATTGTCACTGTAGGATTACAATACATGTTTCAACAATCACTGAACAGATTTAGTGATGATCGCTGGAACTGAAAAGACAAAAACATAATGCTTCAATGGGTAAAAGGGATTATCATCAAATTAATGAGAGAGATGATCAACATTAGTATCAACTTGCTATAAAAAGGGCCAACTGTTATTTATGGTGATCGGCAGGATCACCACACTAATTTGTTATCAGTTCTGAAAGCTCAAAAATGTATTCTGAAAAGTTGTCAGGGTTATCTGGCCTATGTGATCGATTCAAAGAAAGAGAAAGGTAAGCAAGAGTCAATTCCGGTTATTTGTGATTACCCAAAAGTCTTTCCATAATATTTGATTGATCTACCACCTAATAGATTTATCAAGTTCATAATTGATTTAGTAATCGGGGTAGCACTAGTCGCTAGAGCTCCATATCGGTTGGCACCGTCATAATTGATATAATTGGTTACGCAGTTGAGAGATCTTGTTGACATGATTTTCTCAAATCGATTACTTAACCTTGGGGTGCTCCGGTTCTATTTGTCAAAAAGAAAGACGGATCRATGCAAATGTGCGTTGATTATCGGGAGTTGAATAAGCTRACAATCAAGAATAAGTATCCTTTACCAAGAATCGATGATTTATTTAATCAACTAGTAGGAGCCAGTTACTTTTCAAAAATCGAATTGCGGTCGGGATACCATCAGTTGAAAGTTAGGAATGAAGATATTGCCAAGATTGCTTTTCGTACCAGGTATGGACATCATGAGTTTTTGGTATGCCTTTCGGTTTAACCAATGTTCCGGCAACTTTTACGGATATGGTGAACCAGGTATGTAGTGAATATCTTGATAAATTCAATATTGTGTTTAATGATGATATTCATATATACTAGAAATATGTAAAAGAGCATGTTGAACACCTTCGTCTGATCCTTGAACTCCTAAAGAAAGAAAAGTTGTATGAAAAATTGTCCAAGTGTGAATTCTGGTCGAGAGGAATCCAATTTCTGGGACATGTCAGCTGAAGGAGTCACTCGACCAAACTAGAGCAAAAATCCCTCTTCGTACCTCTAGTTGTGGTGAGTTTGACTTCCTGTCTAAAGCTGAAAGACTCGAGACACTCAAGGCTGAAGAAGAACTCATTCTCCAAAAACATCATAGTGAGGACATCATAAAGTTGGCCAAGTCTCTTGTTGCTCATGTTTTTTCGAAGAAAAAGTCCAAAAATGGTGAATGTCGTGAAGGCCTAGGCTAAGTTCCCTTCTATTGCAAAAGCTTAGAATGAAAAGGCAATGAAGCTGGTCGATCGGGATAGAAAATGGAACGAAGATCATCTAAACAAGAGAATCATTCCTCACCCTATTTCAAATGTCACAATCAATAAACGTGAAAGATGGTAGAGTTCTAGTCTCAACGCTCATCAACAGAGTCAACCTTGAAGCTGTCATGAAGTATCCTTCCTACCTAGGTCAGTATGGCTACAGTGAATGGCTGGAGATCCTCCAAGCCATTCAGTGCTTAAAGGAAAGGCAGAAGATGATAATTGAAGACATCCTCAGCGAGGTGATCAAGAAGATGTCAAAATATGTCGTTGTACATACAAAGCCATCACTAAAGAAAGGTGGAAGAAGAAGACCTTCAAGTCCTAATGACGGACCAACCCTGAGGAATGAACATGAAACACAGTTCTCCTTAGATGATGTCCTGAAGGATTCAAAGAAGCCAGACATCTCAATATTGAACCTCTCCTTGCCAGCGAAGGGTCCTTACATACCCAACACTGTGCACCTAAAGCCTGAGTTAGGATTTATTTTCCTTGACTATGAAGGCGAACACAGCTTCCAGAGAGTGTCTGAGCTAAATCTTTGTCCCATAGAACACTTAGATTATCTAAGATGTTGGTTGGACAATGATTTATATGGTGAAATGATAAACTGCAAGATCAGAAGAGAATTTATATGTCGACAGGAGTTTGGAGAAGAAGTACCTGGCTACATCTACTTCAGCGACCTAG
>NC_037529.1:39704829-39707496 GCF_001531365.2 Cynara cardunculus var. scolymus
TTAGTTATGAAATTTTGTCTTGTAACTTTGTCTTTCATTGTATGTCTTTTGTATCTATGTCTTTACTTTCAGTGTACAACTTAGATGTAATAAGTCTTGAAATGTACTAACCGAAACACTTGTAATTTTCCTTTGAATTAATATAAGTATTTCATTAGCATCACTAAAAAAGATCCCTAAAAAGAGTAATAGGGACACATATCTATGAGTTCTAGTATTCTCTTACAGTCACTGACAATCTCTAGTCAGTGAACATGCTTTCAGTTTCAGTTGCCCTTCTTGTACTTTTTCTTAAGCTTGTAACTTAAGAAAACTTATAAAGTAAAAACTGATTCACTAAAAAAGATCCCAAAATAATTAAAAGGGACATGTACTTTATATGTAACTTTTCCTTACTATTATTCTTTAAGGCAGTCTTTTTTGTGTTGCTTTGTCATTAAATAAGGGGAGATTGTTGATCCTCTCTCTCATTGATTTGATGATAATCCCTTTTACCTATCGAAGTATTATATTTCTGTTCTTTCAGTTCCAGCGATCATCACTGAGTATGTTTAGTTATCGCTTAAACATGCATTGTAAATCCTACAGCGGCGTCGATACTTCAAGAAGACAAAAGTCACACCAAAGAACCTTTATTAAATGTTGAAGACTAAAACTGAAGATTAGTGAGTAAGCGAGTTCGTGATCTAAAACGGTATTCAGTGATTACAACCTAGTCAACATATGTGTGAAGACTGCTCAAACCTCAGCGAATGCTGAAGAGACCTCCAGTGTCATTCCAGCAATCAGCGATCAAATGATGCTTGTTGTGAAAGATTGTTTTTGTCTTGTCCTTCCACATACAAAGGACAAACCCATACCCTTTCTAGAGTACAGTACAGCACGAAGTCGACTAGTCGACTCTAGTGCCCACCAACTCCATGAAAGTATGTATGCTCATGAATACGCAATTGTACTATTCACTATAGCAAAGGACAAGCTTTCCTCCTAAAGCCTGATGCATGTTCCAACCCTTCTGATTTGCATTTAATACATTGAGTATAAATAGATAAGTGCTCTTTCCATGCAGAGAACACATGCATATATGCGCACATCTAAAAAGAACACTTAAGCTTATCTTCAACCAAGTTAGAATCCCTCTCAAGAATTCTAAAGTTCTTACCCAAGAAGAACATATTTTCGTCTTTATCTTTTCAGCAAATCTTTTTTATTTCGCTAAGTACATTTGTGTGTATACTTAGATTGTTTTAGATTGGTTATCTTTACCTTGTCTATTTCTGCAAACACTCTGCAAAAATCTGTATTGATTATTCTCTATCAATATATATTTTTAAAAACAAAAGTTTTATGTGCTTGTATTCATCCCCCCCTTCTACAAATTGTTCATCTAAAACTCTTGTTGACCCATCTGGGACCAACATTGTGTTATGAGAATATGTTGGTTTTACAATTTCAGTAACAACCAGACTTGCATGCTAGGGTTGAAATATGTTTATCTATTCACGAAAGATGTTTTTAACAGATTTTGGTGATCTTCACCCTATAATTGCAAAGAAGGGATTTTCTCACTAGACTTTCCGGTCTAACCAACATTTTGTATTTTGAAAATATGCATTGCAGGAACTGATGGGTCACAGGATGTTAAAGGGAAGGAGAAATATGATTATTTTCCTATTATGCTTATCTGATGTTTGAAGATCAACCTGTTGACTATTATATTTTGAAGATACATATTGTCATACATGTGATAGTACAAGGATATTCTTTTSGAAWTTTCAGTTGTAAATTCTGTATATATTGAATCCTTGTACTAGTGGGACCTTTGTGGTATAAATTGTATTTCTTTTATATAAATATATGTTATATGCAAATATGGATGTTTGGGGTTTTACACATGCTTTAGGGCAAAGGCTCAACCACTCAAAATGGTAATAAAGCACAAGATTGTGGGCACCATGGCAATTTATACCGAAAGACATTTGAACGTCAGGTTTCCAGTTTTTATTGTGATAAAAGAAAATGCCAAAGAATGGAATTTCTCGGAAGCTGGCTTCAAACCCCTCTCCTTTGAGTCCATGTACTTGGAGCTCCGAAATTGGATAATTAGACCTCGAAGCTATCAAATGATTTATGCATAGACAAATCAATGTAGACTACGTAACCGATCTTCAAATGACAATCGAAAGCAATCAGAGGAAGGTGAACCTGTTGAAACTAGATCAGAGTCTTGAAGATATTGAACCCCTACCAATATTCATGATCATAAAGTTTCTTGATTTTGGGGTGGTGTATTCAAAAGAAGTCAGTCAGAAGAGATTTATGTGCTTCAAAGGTCTCTTGGCATATTCAGATGGCACACTGAAGCTGATCAAACTAAGACTATCAAACAAGCTAGATTTGGACAGACGAGGTCTTGACAAGCTTGATCCTAACAAAAAGAGCCTGATGATTACTGCCATAGATCAAATTTCAGAAGAGCTTGACTACCGAAGGATGCTTAGAATATTTGAAGAATATTTTGGCCTCCATTGGAGATGAAGAAGATTCACATAAAGTTGCTTTAATGCAAAGATAGAGAATGTTTGGTTTATATTTTCAGTTGTATTAAAATAGGAGGGCTTAAAATGTAAATACCTTAAAAGGTATAAATAGTTTCACATTTTCTAG
>NC_037529.1:39707679-39724145 GCF_001531365.2 Cynara cardunculus var. scolymus
CTTGCATTTGAGCTTCCACTTCGTCCCATATATCCTTGGCAAATGTCGGACTATCGACCTTATTGAATATTTCATTTGGAAGATCTACCCTGTTGAATATTTCATTTGAAAGAGCCCTTTTATCGATTTTGGTTCTCCTGTTTTCTTCTCCATTATACATATTAGGGTCCTTTCGAATCGTAGAAGCAAGAATAGAAGGAGTACTTTCTGTTATAGGAACAATAGATATCTCAATGTAAACTACAAGAGGTCCATTGAGAATGGAGTTCATCAAATATTCATCAATKTTATCAAGGAACTGAATCATTTTGATTCTCCATTGATTGTATTTTCCAACGAATAAGGCAGGAGGCTTTGTCTCAGATCCAACGCTCACGTATTCTTCAGACGTCTTCACAGAGTTTGACCAAATCGACGATATGGAATTCTAACTTGACAGAGTTTGACCAAATCGACAATAGGGAATTCTAAGGGAAGAAGAATTAAGAATGGAAGTTGAAATTCAAAGGCTTTGATACCAATTGAAAGTTCCTATAAAATTTATCAAGATATCAAAGAATAATACACAGACAAAGAACAAGCTTTGAGAAGAATGATTTGTTTATTGATCAAGGAAATAATTACAAGAATCAGATGTTTTTTTGTTAGAAAATTTTATTACCGAAGACTAATAAGCTATCTATTTATACAAAAAAAATTAATGACTATAATTACAATGCATAAAAGATAGTCCTATAAATCTTTTCCACGTGCCAAGTTGCCATATGACAGTCTTCTATTCTTAGAAGCTTTGTCTTGCAAATCCTCTAGGTAGGACTAGTTCAGAGTTATTTTAACTCTGAACTCTTGGTCTTCAAGTTTTATTTCTTTAGACTTGTTACTTGGTCGCTTGTAGAAGTCTGAGGTTTGTTCTTCCAGCACTCCGAATTTTGCTCTTCAAAATTGTCACTTAACCACATATAGAAGTCTGAAGTCTACCTGAACTCTGTATCAGATTTCTCATTTTTTTAAAGAGAAGTCTTCAGAGTTAAGACTTGGATGATTTTCTTTACTCAAACTATGGATTCTAGTCTTTCACAAATCTGAAAAGAAGTCTTCAAAATTAACACTTGGACACTTTGAAGCAACTTTATTCTTGATTTTAAAAATGAAGCCATTGTTAAGTTTCCAGACAACATTCACTACGACTGGACGTTGAAGAAAGACTCCAACTTTGAGCTCAACAAGTCTCTGACCAATATTGAGAAGAATCAGATATTTATGGTCTGGCAATACTTGTTTTCTCACATTATTCGGTGCATGGGTGGGAAAACCGGAGGCCAATATCAAGCGAGCCAGGTAGCACTAAATATTTGTTATGACTGAAATTCAGTGTTAAATTGTATTCGTCTTGAAAGATAAAATTGTCTATAATTAAATAGACATCGTGTTTGCCTTTTCTAGTATAGTTTGACTTTGACATTGACTTTGACTTTGAGGGTTATTGTTTGACCCTATATAAAGCTTGTCTTTCTGTAATTCTGGAAAGGAACTCAATTGTAATATTCATTTTACGTATAATAGAGTTTGGCCAAGTTTGACAAATCATCTCATCTACTTCTACATGTTCTTACAAGTTCAAATCTAAATCTGCCATGAATTCATGAATGTTTGAAGATATATTTGAAGATTGATCAAATCAGGGACTTATAATTGGTATCAGAGCAAGTCACGGGTTCGAATCCCATGCAGTGCATAATAATGCCAAAGGCATGTTGTGCAGCCATTGACTTCTAGCGAAGATCTTGTTAGTGCTAGCAGATGCTCGAGGGGGGGGGGATTGTTGGGTCATTGACCAGCATCTTCCAAAATCAAAACGTGGCGCTGGCTGCTATGCTATAAGAAAATAAGTTGTGCCTTCTCCACCAACAATTGCTTTTGGCATAGTGGTAAGCGCTTGGATCCTAACAATATTGGCTACTCGGTCATCATGAATATCAATGTTGACTTCGCTCACCGTATCTTGATGACATGATGGTGAACTTGACCAAGCAACAAAGGAAAAATGTGGTCACTTACACCAAGTTCCTTAGCGGGATTGTTTCCCGAATTCTGAAACATCACCACACCGCTTAAAGTGACCTTCCCATCTATAGTCTTGGATCAAGGATTCATGATCACAAGTCCTAGCCTTCAGACATTGGTCAATTCCCTCAAATGCTGAGGATAGACAATGCTTCTTCTCTTCCTTCTTCTTCTTCTTCTTCTTCTTCTTCTTCTTCTTGTTCAGCAACAATGACTTTGGCTCAACCTCTAAAGTCTACCCATATTGCTACCACCTTATCCTCTCGAATGAGAACACAAACTCTTAATCTCACAAAAAAGGGTTAAAAATCCTCAAAAGGGAAACCTTATCTACTAGCAATGACCTCTCAATAGGTCTCATTTATTGAACTTCACCTTATCGCCAATGCATCTACTTTTCCCCTCCCTTCCTGTTCAGCAATATCCTCTATTACTGTCATATACATGGCACCTAAACCGCTTCACTGACTCAACTCACTGAATGTGTTATTCCTTGCATTGTCGTTGTTAATCCTCCACTTTTTTCTGAACCATTCTCTCCTCCCCTCCTTCTTTTCTCTCCATTACACAGGCTGGTGAACCATAGTGGTTATCCCTACTATTGATGAAGCTATCACCATAGGACCTGAGGATGCTCCTCTTGACTACCCTCAACAACATGCAGTTGATCATCTCGACAACGTAGTTGAGAAGTTCAACCTCTACGGTAATCAATTGGATATTGTTGAGAAACCCCCATTTATACAACAAACCCTTCCCTTTCTTTCTTTGATACTACCCTTGAGCTATCTCATGCTCAATTCTCTCCTAGCTTTGTTTCTTAAAGTTCTATGGAAAATGCACCCCTAGTCACTGAGACTGACGCCTATGGCATAGCAAGGGATATCAAGTTGCTTTTCCCTATTATGGCCACCGTCCTTGATAAAATGGACGAGGTTCAACAGGGAATGCCACTGAAAAAAGGCTTGGCTTAAGGCCCCTTTGACGTCAAAGCTGAAGCAGACTTCCGTCTCTAGATTCAAAATTATGCGGTCTTCGATGACCTTGAAGACCTCCTTCTTTCCACCTCTGAATTCTCAAATGTTGGTAATGAAGAAGGAGAGAATGAAGACGTGGATGATGAGGATCCTTACATCGCTGACTCATATTCAAAACAACCTGCCAAAGGAATCTCTTTTAGGGCACCTTCTTCCCAGGGGGAAAGATCTTTTCACCAGCACTCCTACTCTAACAAAGGGGAAAGAGTTACTAAAGACAATTATCCCTAGTCCTTGGAACGTCCAACTATCCAGAGGCCGCTAATGCTTCAATCGTGTTTGCATCCTCCACCTCTGAAGTTGAATCTTCTTTTACTCTACCTCCTACCTTAGAACCCCTATCTCTTTATACAATGATCACTCTCAGTCCCTCAACCCATCATTCATCCTCTAAAGTGCCTTCATAGGATGACGAAGGTGAAGATGCATCTTGCAACCTCATCCCAAGGAAGCCATCTAGACAACCTGTAGGCTACGAGGTTGAAGATCTGAGGATGGCTCAGCTTATAAGTCAACTTCACCAATCCACAGTAAAAATTCCACTTCATACCTCTAGATGTGATGAGTTCGACTTTCTCTTTGAAACTAAACAAGAGAATTCCTTAAACGTTTAATAAGAGCTGAAGCAGCATCAACCGCAACCGAAACACAATATGGAGTTAGCCAAGACTCTAGCCAATGAAGCTCATACTGAAAGGATGTTCACTGAAAGTGATCCTATCAGTTTCTCAGGCCCTACTCTTGGAAGAAGCTAAACAGGAAAGTCAAAGAGTACTGATGCTAAAAATCATGAACTGAACTGGTGCACAGGAATGACACAAACAAGAATGAGCCCTTACAAGATTTCAAACGTCATAATCAGTGGAGAAATGAAAGATGGTGTCTTTCTAGTTTCTATGGTCATTTTAAACGGCTCGTCTCGCCGTCATCCTCACCTTCCTCCGGCTTATCACCGGCTGTTGTTTCATCAATTTATCGTCCTTTTTTTTCAATTCTCTACTCTAATATTTTGAGAGAATGCCAATGTTCTTATGGATTATCCCTCATTCCTCAGCAGATACGACTTCCATGAATGGCTCGAGATTCGACAGGCAATTAAAAAAATTCCAAATCTAAGCATAAGGCTTACATTGAAGAAGTTCTTATTGGACTATTCAACAAAATGTTGAAGATCATCGACGTTCCGCCTCTGCCATAGAAGACCTCTCAAAGAAGGAAGAACCTTTTTGTTCCTAAAGAAGGTTCATCGCACATAAATGAACATGAAACAAATTTTTCAACGGATGAACTCTTGAAGAACAAGAAGAAGCCAAATATCTCAATATTGAATCTGTTACTGCTTGAGAAGGGACTTTTCATTCCTAACACAGTGCATGTGAAACCTAAATATGGACTTATGTTCATTGAATATGATGGTAAATACAGGTTTCAACGAGTATCTAAGGTCCATCTCTGCCAAATGGATCATTTAGAATGTCTTCATATTTGGCTGAACGAAGACCTCTCTGGAGAGATTATGGACCGCAGGATTCGAAAGGAAATTCTTAAAAGAAAGATTTGAGGAGAAGATGTATCTAACTACATCAACTTCAATGATCCAGATTAAGAACCTCTCAATCTTGTAACCCTTATACATTTTCTTTATTTTTTAGTTTATAGCTTTTATTTCTTAAGCCTACCAAAACCAATTGTAATCATTTGTAACATTTTCTCTTGAATGATATTTCAAATAGAATGATTGGTTCACTGAAAAATATCTCTAAAAAGAGTAAATGGGACATGTACTAATGAGTTCTATTTATTTTACATTCTTTGACACATTTCTTGTTAGTGAATATGCTCTTAGTATTAAGTTATCCATATTATGTAATTTCTTTATTTTCTTGTAATCCTTTACAAATAAGATAATTTCCATAATAAACTCTGACACTGAAAAAGTTCCCAAAACAGTAAAAAAAAAGGACATGCATTTTACAAGTACCTTTTCCATACTGTAACAACTAAGCAATTTTCTTTATGTTGCTTTGTCATCATCAAATAGGAGGACTTTGTTGATACATATCTCTCAATGATTTGATGATGATTCTTTCATATCTAGCAAAAAAATACTTAGTTTTATTTTATTCAGTTTCAGTGATCATCACTGAGTCTGTTCAGCGATTATTGAATATTATTGTAAACTTCTCTAATGAACAAGTATTCTTCAAGAAGACAAAACTCACACCAAAAAACCTTTATAGATTTTGAAGATAAATTTGAGGATAGAGACAAGTTGTTCTTGATCTGATGTGATTTTCAGTGATAACTTGCATGTCTATAATCAAGTGTGAAGTATGTTCAAGATTCACCAAACACTAAAGAAACTCTAGAGTTATGTCAGTGTCAGCGATCAAATGAATCTTTCTATCAAGATTAGTTTTTGTCTTATCCTCATGCATATAAAGGACAAACCCATACCTCTCGAAGTAATGCTGTTGATCCTCTCTCTCATTGATTTGATGATAATCCCTTTTAACTTATACGAAGTATTATTGTTTCTGTCTTTCAATTCCAACAATCATCACTGAGTCTATTCAATGATCGTTGACACATGTATTGTAAATCCATCAGCGACAGTGATACTTTAAAAAGACAAAACTCACACCAAAGAACCCTTCAGCGAAAGTCGAAGACTGAAGCTGAAGATTAGACACTAACGCGTTTGTGATATGAAGCGGCATTCAGTGATTACAATCTGGTCAACATATGTGTGAAGACTGCCAAAGCCTCAACGAATGTTGAAGAGACCTTCAGGGTTATTACAGCATTTAGTGATCAAATGAAGCTTATTGTGCAACATTGTTATTGTCTTGTCCTTACACTCACAAAGGACAAACCCATACCCTTTTTACAGTTTAGTATGGTACATAGCCGATTAGATGACTTTACTATCCACCAACTCTATGAAAGGATGTCTGTTCATGAAAACGCTTTTGTACTATTCACTGTAGCAAAGTACACGTCTTTCTCTAAAGGCTGGACGCCTATTCAAACTCTACTACATTGCATTAAATATGCATTTAATGCAATGGGTATATGAAGATGTGTGCTATCTCCATGTGGAGATACACACTAACCTTACTTCTTACGTGCAAACATGAAAGAACATACACACATCTAAGAACACCTATGCTTATCTTCAAGCAAGTTATAATCCCTTTTCAAGTATTCTAAATAGTTCTTACCCAGAAAGAACTCATTTTCTTTTTAGTCTTAAACAACAAATCTTTTCTCTTTGCTAAGAGAATTTGTGTGTAACTTAGATTATTTAGATAGGTTATCTTTACCTTATCTTATTCCGCATACAATATTGTAAAATCTGTATTGATCCTTCTTTATCAATATATATTTTAAATTAGAAAAGTTTACTATGTTTGTATTCATCCCCCTTTCTACAAATTGTTTCTAAATATCTTGTCGACCCTAACGGGACCAACAAGTAGTATCAGAGCGTGTTTTCTCTTCTTGTTGTTTAGTTGTTTTTCTTCATTTTATTATCTCTATCCCTCTAGATAATTTACTGCGTTCAAATGGCTTTACAAAACATAAACACACACTTTCATGATAATGCTCTCTTGCCAAACATCCTCGATTTATCTGAGACACCTTTAGTCTTTGGAAGAATCGAATGTCCCTCTTTCTGGAAGGTGTGGATCCTGAAATTCCACATTATATAGAAAATGGACCATATGTTCTATACGCTATTTCCCTGGCTATTCCTGAAACAACTACAACTTACGCGATTTCTGAATGGCAGATTCCAAAACTCCCTCATCAATGGAGTGATGAATACAAGAAGAAGATAGCTATATACACTCGTGCTAGGTCTATAATAGCTATGTCTCTTCYTGATGAGGTTTATCACTCTATGATGATGATGAGAACCTCGAAATCCATGTGGGACACTCTATGTGTTCAATATTAAGGAACCTCACTGGTTGAAGAATCGAGGAAGATTAACATAGTAAGACAATACGAAAGCCTTCTTTGTGGAAAGACTGAGACATTGTCTGTGTTAGAACGCAACCTATGAAAGTGTAAGTAAGAAGTCTCTTACTCTAGTCGAATAGGACTTAGTCCATTGAAGCGGTCTGGACTACGAGCTCTCATAAGAAGATCAAGAAACAGAGCTCTTACTCAAGAGTGAAGGTTCCATTCATACAGAGCCCGTGCTCTATCCCCGTGGACGATCAAGCCTTATGCGCCAAAAAGCATAAGCGCTTGATACCAAGTTACAACTTCAAGACCTAGAGCCTCTTCATAGTACATTCAGAGCCTCTGTATGTTCATGCAGAGCTTCTAGCTACCTTCTCCATCAAAAGTGCACGTGTTAGCCCAGACATTCTCATAAGTGTCTAACAGATTTGAGGCGGCTTGACCAAGTCCGCTCCGCCTTTCAAGGGAAGTCAAAGATAAGGATGCAGACAAGTCCGCTCAGAGTTTCAAGCCTATTTTATAGCATAGTTTGTTAGACCTAGGCGTATATAAGGAGGCTTCCACCTTAGGTTCAAATTACCTGAAAGAGCCGACTTACACTATACGCATATTTTGTGAGATTACGTTTTTGCTTTAATTGTTCTTCAATTTTACCAATAAAAGCATTCGGTATATTCAAGTCATTCAATTGTTTTTACTTTCACTTTGAATATTTCATTTAATCATTCTTGATACACTATTAGTCATTCATTCTCATAATTTAAATTGTAATTAAGAGTATCTGGGTTCAACAATTGGTATCAGAGCCAGCTAATCAAATTCTTTGATTAGTCGATCGATATCCAACAGGATTCTACTCTTAATTCTTGTTGATTATTCGTTTTAAAAGGATTTTCACTCACATTTTTCTCAGTTTTTAAAACGTTTGCTTTTACGTAATCTGGAAATCGTTTTTCTATCGATTATCTTTCTCGTCAAGTTTTCTTCTCAAAATTTTGATCTAAAATGTCGTCTCAATCGTGGATTCCATGTATAGTGTCGGTTCCTTGACAAAACCTCTGAATCTCATTAGGGAAGAATATCCCCAATGGAAGATTCGGATGATAAATTTCATTGAGGGTCAAGATCTAGAACTTAATGAATTTATTTTAAATGGCCCATGTCCCTACCACCATCATTCCTCGTATTCCTGCTGCTAGTGATACAGTTGAAGTACCTTCCAGGCGAGTACCCAATCTTAGTCGTGACTGGAACGATGAAGATAAACGCAGAGTGGAACTGTTTCAAAAGGCCAAAAGACTTTTGATTATGGCGCTTCCCAGCGAGATTTTCCAATCTTTCGATACGTGCGACTCTGCCAAGGATTTGTGGGATCAACTAGCTAACCAGTTGGACGGAGGCATAAAGCTGAAGAAAAATCGTCGGGCCCAATGCGAACGAATACAAAAGCTTCCAGGTACTTCCCGATGAGTCTTTAGAACAAATTTATCACCACTTTAATTCTTTGATCAACAAATGTCGAAAATGTGACGTGATCGGAACTCAAGAGGAGAACAACATGCTCTTCTTGAAGAGATTGAATGCAGAGTGGGGAAACCTGACGATGTCCCTCCAGACGAACAAAGATCTGGAGCAATGGACGTTGCACGATGTTTACGGGACTCTGTAGGCTCAAGAGCAAGAGTTGCAGAAGGCCAAGGTCGCTCTAGGTGGACCTCTGGCTCTTGTTTCTGATTCAAAAGAGATAGGGTCAAGCTAGCCACACAAGAAACAAAGACCCAAAGAAAAGAGGAGAAAGGGAAAGAAGGCTCTCATCATGGAGAGTGATGAAGAAGATAGAGCTTCTATCTCTGAAGATGACGATATAAATGCCTTTGCATAATCCTTGGCCCTGATCACCAAGGGATTCTAAAGGAAGTTTGGGAAGATGGACTTCGACAAAAGAGGAAGACATAATGATCGAAGCAGAGGCAGATCTTTTAATGGAAGGAACCCTTCATCTGTTTCTAACAAGAAGGAGGAAGGGCCATCGGACTAGAAGAAGCAGGGTGGTCGATGTTTTAGATGCAGAATGATGGGGCACTACTCCAAAGAGTGCAGAGGCCCTTTAGTGAAAGACGGATTTTAATATAAAAATAAGTACAAGTACAATCGATCACAAAGAAGCCTCATGGCAGAACAGGATAATTGGGTCTCTGACTCCTCGTATGAAGAAGAAGACCAAGCCAACTTCTGTGGGATGGCTATTGAGAATGATAGAGAAGAGTTTAGATCTGACTCCGACTCCCATGTATGTTCCATCTCTGGCTATTCTCACTCTGATCAGGAAGAGAGTATCTCTTCTTTGACTAACGATTTCGTCAATCTACAACAAAAGCTCTCTATCGAAAAATCCAAAAGAAAATATTTGGAAAAAGAAAAACTATTTTTTTAACAAGAGACAGAGCTACTAACTGTAGAGAAACAAGAGTTACCAGTGGAAAATGAAAAAAAGTTACAAATAAAACGATCCACTAAAACAAGTTTTAAAACAGAGTGCTTAGAATTAAAAGCGGCAATTAAGAAGAAAGAAACAGAGCTTCTAGAAAAAGAACGAGACAAATTAAACTCTGAGGCTCTAAAAGACTATTTTCAAAAGGAAAGGGAGTTCCTACACCAGAGCTTACAAAGAAAAGAGCTCTTGAGTAAGAAATACCAAGATGCTCAGCAGGTGTATGAAAAAGTAAAATGTCAACAGGACAAAGCAGGGATAGGTTATACAAACCTAAACCTCACCTAGAAGAAGAAAAATACTCTTGAATCAGTGTTTAGGTTGGGTGAAAAACAAAAACCAGATTTTCCTATTTTAAAAACAGTCTCGCCATTCAAAAGATGTAGGCTTGAAAGTGGAGCCAGAACTCCAAAGTTGAAGTTTAAAAATGTCTCTTACTCTTCAAAATGTGTGCCGCAAGTTAATTTAAAGTGCATACACAAGACAAATGAGATTTTTTGTTTTAGCTCTAGAAATCTCGAACATCCTAAGACTGAGAATGATGTTATCAAACCTGAACCAGATGAAATTAAGAGTTCATCCACAGGAAATTTTCTTAAAACTCTGGATCCAAAAATATTGGATGACTCCACAGAAACGATAAGATAGGCTTTCGAGCAAAACTTGCTTGAGACCTTGAATTATCCTCCTAAAGGTCATGCAGATTCTTCTGCGTGTAACTCCTCGAAAACTTTTGAAAGTCCCACAAAACATAAGACGGACGAAGCTTCTAGCTCATGCATACGAGAATCTCAAGTTCATAATGATACTTCTGTATTTCGATATTCACACAAGGATTTTCTTGACTGTGACTTTGAGTCAGAGGTGGACTTGTTTAAAGAGGAAGTTAAAACAGAGGTCATGGTCAATGAACCAGAGGTTGCAAAATCTCTTATTGATAATAAGATTCTCCTAGGTTCTGATCGTGTAAGCAGAGCAAGAAGTGCTAAATCCGCTCCCAAGTTTGAATACAGGGTTAAGAGTACAAAGTTTGTTTCTTCTGCATCAAAGGGCTCAATTTCCAAATCTAAGCTGATTAAATTCATTCCGGAATAGAAGGAAAAATCCGCTGAAGGCCAAAGGAGTAGGGAAGAAGAAATCAGAGAAGACCCATTCACTGTTAAAACTATCAGATCTAGATAGGAAGTTTGTTAGAACTACCAATGCTAGGAATGATTGTAATAATTTGTTCTTTAAATATAATAAATCATTTTCCCATTCATAATTGTGAATGTTTTTCTCTGCTACATAAGTTAAAACAACACTTATTTGACCCTAACTGTCTTCTCCCTGGGTCATTAAGGACTAAATCCAAGAAGACCCAGAAGAGAAAGAAGGCTCCTAAAGCCAAGTCTAGTAACTCAGGTGAAGAGACGAAGCCTCTCCCAAAGACTAAAAAGCTATCCTATGTCTGTAATCATCGTGGACCCATTATGAAATGGGTACATAAATCCCTATAATTTGTTTTGTAGAAGCCGCATGTGGACATTTGGTATCTTGACTCCGGATGCTCAAGACACATGACCGGCAATAAGAGGTTGCTTTCCTCATACAGAGAGAAGATTGGATGAAAAGTAACCTTTGGGGATAACATGCAAGGAGAGATAAAGGGATATGGAGATTTACTACAAGGTAAGGTTTATGTCTCTAAGGTTGCTTATATCTCTAGGCTTAAACATAATCTCTTAAGCGTGAGACAACAATGTGATTCTAGATACAATGTCAAGTTCCAAAAGGATGCTTGCTCCATTATGTCAGAATCAGGTCAGGAGTTGCTAAGAGCCAAGAGAAAGGGAAATATCTATCTCATGAACTTCTCATCAAGGGATAACTCAGAGACTCTGTCTCGTGTCTCGCAAGTGTAAAGAAGCATGGCTCTGGCACCACAAGCTGTCTCATCTCAAATTCCAAAATATAGAGAAGCTTGTGAAGAATAATCTGGTTGACGGACTTCCTGCCATAAAGTTCGAAAAGGACCATCTCTGCTCTGCATGTGAAATGGGAAAGCTCAAAAAAGCATCCCACAAAACTAAGACAGATGTATCCTTTGTCAGAACTCTGGATATGCTTCATGTGGATCTTTGTGGTTCAATCTCTATGCATAGCTTGTCTGGTAAGAAGTATATCTTAGTCTTAATTGATGAATACTCACGATATACTTGGATCGAGTTTCTAAGGCAGAAATCAGATGTCCCAGAGCTACTAATCAAGCTGATGACCAAGATTCAAGTACTTCTACAGAGAAATGGTGTGGTAGAAAGAAAGAATCGAACTCTTGTCGAAGCAGCAAGAACCATGCTAGCCAGCTCTAGTTTTCCAACCCGTTTTTGGGATGAAGCCATCTCAACCGCTTGCTTTATTCAAAATAGAGCAAAGGTGGTAAAGAGGCATATGAAGACGCCTTATGAAATAATCAACCAAAGAAAGCCTAACGTTAAATTTTTGCATGTTTTTGGTTGCAGATGCTTCATCCTGAATGATCGAGATCAACTTTGCAAGTTTGATAAGAAGGCAGTTGAAGGCAAGTTCCTTGGTTATTCCACCAAAGCCAAGGCATACAGGGTCTTAAATCAACAAACCAAGACGGTCATGGAAAACATCAACCTCTCGTTTGACGATAAAGAACTTGTGACTTCAGAGTACCTCAGCTATGGACTCGAGCAAAACACACAGACTTCCAATTCTCAAATGAAGTCAAGGGAATTGGAACTCAAGCTCTTATTTGAAGACTTCTATGGCGACGAAGACATCTTTGTACATGCACGAAGAGATGAATCTGCAAGTGTAAGTGAAGAACGACAAACGACATGTACATCAGACTCTGGTCCTTCACACACCTCTGCTTCCTCTGGTGATCATGCCAATCTACAACCAAAGCAAACAAGCTCTGCATCAGAGCCTAGTCTCGTAGAGCCAGAGCATGATACCTCTGGTTCTGCACCTGATTCCTCTGTACCATCATCCGATGGGGAGCAAGCAGAACCTTCTTCGCCATCAACGAGCTCAATGCCAAATATGCCTATGGAACGTGATCAAACGTCCCCAACCTCTGTATCTGTCCCAAGAACAAGATGGACAAAGGATCACCCTCTTCACCAGATCATTGGTGAACCTTCAAGCGGTGTAAAGACACGGGCTGCCATGGCTAATGAATGTATATTCGTAAACTTTCTAAGCATGGTAGTGCCTAAGAAAGTCCATGAAGCCCTATAAGACCCTAGCAGGGTCGACGCCAAGCAAGAAGAGCTCCAACAATTCGAAAGGAATAAGGTATGGACTCTTGTACCTTTGCTAAAGGATAAAATTGCAATTGGCTGTAAATGGGTTTTCAGGAACAAAAGATGAGGATGGGATCGTCGTGAGAAATAAATTTAGGCTCATAATAAAAGGATATTGCCAAGAAGAAGGCATAGACTATGACGAGACCTTCGCGCCAGTAGCAAGGCTAGAAGCTATACGCTTGTTCTTAGCCTTCTCTGCTCATAAGGGAATTTGAGTCTATCAAATGGACGTTAAGTCAGCCTTCTTGAATGGTAAGCTGAAGGAGGAAGTCTATGTTCAACAACCTCTAAGGTTTGAAAGCTCCACACATCCAGAGTACGTCTATTTCTTAGACTTAAGCAAGCACCTCGAGCCTAGTATGAACGTCTCTCGTCTTTTCTCTTGTCTATTGGTTTTGAAAAAGGTAAAATTGACACTACTTTGTTTGTGGATGACATTATCTTTGGTTCAATGAACCAGAGGCATTGTGATAAGTTCTCTGCGTTGATGAACAGCGAGTTTGAAATGAGCATGATGGGAGAATTAACATTCTTCCTCGGCTTGCTTTGTAAAAGAGAGGGAGGACTGTATTTTCATTAGCCAAGCTAAGTATGTCTTCGACATATTACAGAAATACCAACTCCATAACTCTTCCACCATGAGAACACCAATCGCTACGGGAACTAAGCTTGACACAGATCCATCTGGAAAACTGGTGGATGTTAAGACTTACCATGGAATGATTGGATCACTACCATACCTCACGGCTAGTAGACCAGACATCATGTTTTCTACATGTCTCTGTGCTCGATTTCAAGCAAACCCAAAGGAATCTCACATTTCTGTTGTGAAAAGAAACTTTAGATACCTTAAAGGGACTCAATTTCTAGGTCTGTGGTATCCAAATTATTATGGTTTCGATCTTATTGCGTACACAGATTCTGATCATACAGGTTGTAAACATGATCGAAAGAGTACATCAGGGAGCTGCCAATTACTTGGATACAAGCTCATTAAGCCGGACCTCAAAGAAGCAGAACTGCGTCTCTACTCCCACAGCTGAAGTAGAGTATGTAGCTGCAGCCAGTTGCTGTTCCCAAGTGATATGAATGATGACTCAACTGAAAGACTATTGTGTCACACCCCGCTAAAGCGGAAACACGAGGTGCAACAGGTAAGCATATCATAGCACCCATTAATAGATAACTCCATTAAAGTACATAATCCAGAAATTTACAATTTCATAACCCTATTGTTCTCAATGAAGACAACATCATTTACAGAAAGAGGTTTCTAAAACTTGTGAACAGGTGTTATCGCAAAAGTGCTTCCAAAACTTCCATTCTTACTTAKTTTCCTGAAAAGCATGAAACATAAAACGACGTCATCTACAAAGAGTTGGCGAGTTAACGGGTTTTCATATGCACAAAATATTTACAATGCATAAATCACTTATTGCAAACTAATACATAACTTGCTCAATATAAATGTAAATTTCCATCGATGCTTTAACACTTGAGACACTACTGAGCCTTACATGACCAATGTGCCCCATTAGTTTACGAACTACCATAAGTGGCTCGCTTACTCACTTAGGTACCATGGTTCGTATCAGTTATACTTCAACGGTGGGCCATTCGCACACATGAGTAGACTATAAAACATAGGTAATGTGCACCCATTTTTGGGTGGGACTGTCAACACAATAGCGGCTATCCACAATTACCACGGCCCGGGAACGTGCCCGAGTTAACTAGTAGCGTTTACGGAAGGAGACTTTTTAAAATATACTCTCAAGTGCATCAATTTATCATTTATTCATAGTGCAATAACAATCAATTCTTCATGATTTCAACAATGTTTTACTAAACAGTTCTTTAGTCAAATAATTTTACACTAAACAGTATAGTTTGTAGACTTTCATGGTTTTCCCCCCAATTTCAATACACAAAATAGTAAAAGTGGACCGTGTATACTCACAAGTTTGCTGATGAAATCCAAGAATTTGATGACGTTTCAAGCTCCAAACGTCCCCCCTACTTTCCTAAAGAGTCCGAAATCCAATAATTAGATCACCTATCGGGTTTGGATAAAGGTAAAGTAAAATGATATCTTATGTAATGCCAGTGAGTTTCTAAGGATTATAGCTGATACTTATTAATTGTTCTAAAAAAATAGTCCAATATTTATGTATTTAAAAATCAAAATCTTTTGCACATAAAGTTACTATTTGGACAGACATGTAAATTCCGATTCTGAAATCTTGGTTTCACCAATTATTGTCAAAAGGAACCTTCCATAAGTCATTTTATTTTCAACTTTTTATTCCATAAATGTTACTGCGTTAGACATCTTTTGTCCAAATTTCACACATTTTAGAAATATTTTAGTAATTTAAATATTCCACTTATTTTCTCATATCAAGCAATCTCGACAGATTGCCTTCTGTCAAAACTAGGATCAAATGGAAGGTCTAAACTTAATGTTTTTCAATGATTCCACTTGATTTGTAAACTTAACTCATTAATCCAACTTCCAAAAGAAGAATCATACATATCTATTAGTTTTTGAGAGAGTTATGTCATTCTGAACATGCACGTACATTTCTGTTCAACAACATCATTTTGCTCCGGAGTTTTATATAAAGCATTTAAATGCTCAAACTCAATATTTTTGAGTGAAACCCGAAACAATAAAACTACAACTCATCAAAATACATTTTAAAAGGAAAAACAGAGTAGTTGGACTTTCATTTTAGAAGATACAGACGACACAACTGCTAGTAAACAATATGTCGGTTTTCAAAATGTCATTTTTAATTGTTAAATACTACATGCAATGTGTTTTTACCCCATTTTCTTGAGTTCTAAGTTTGTAGATCATAGATTATCACCATCTTGGGGCCATTTCTATGTCTTTGATGAATAATCTCCCTTCTTAGATTCTCCAGAATGTTCGAACAGAAAGAAGAAATATTAGCTCTTATTTCATTTAATGTAAAAGTATGGAAAAAGTAAATACTGCAAGTGTTGACAGAAGACCACAGAGGACCAACAATAGAAGATGTTCAATCGTACAAGTCTAGAGTGACAGAACCTCTGTTGTCTATCMCAGAGGTTCTGGAAACTGGTCCTCTGTAATCAAAGCGTACAAGTCAAAGATGACAGAACCTCTRTTGTCTATCACAGAGGTTCTGGAAGATGATCTTCTGGAATCAAGTGCTCTCAAGTCACATCCAGCAGAGCCTCTAGGATGGCTCACAGAGGGTCTGCAGTTTTATCTTCTGTAAAGAACTTCTTTACTGTTTTACTTAGGTTAGTTAGCTGCTCGTGCTTATCACGTGACTATGTTTGTAATCTGCTTTATTTGAACGACTTAGATGAGTTTGTACGTCTAGGTCATGTCAGAAAAGCTGTTAGGAACGAGTATAAATAGCAGCATAGGCCTTTGTAATTCAGTGTTCTTCCATATCGTATTGTAAACATTTTCAATCAATTGAAAATCATTTGAAGATACTCTCTCCTTGTTCTTCATTCATCAACTGTGTTCTTCATTGATTATTTGCTCTGTTTGTTCTTATTGTTTCCGCTGCACTGTTA
>NC_037529.1:39725533-39727142 GCF_001531365.2 Cynara cardunculus var. scolymus
CTCAATCAAGTGAACTAGTAACAGACGAGTCCTCTGACGAAGACGAACAGAAGGGTCTTCTCGCATGGGAAGACTCAAACACAGAGGACGAGCTCTTCTGTAGGATGGCAGACATCAAGTAAGACTCCTCTGACAGGAACGACCAAAAGGTTTCTACTTCCTCCTCTTCTGAATCTATTGATCTTTTCACAGAGATCATCGATAACCTCGACTCATGTCCTCTGCGGTGACATACGGTATAGATACCAAGTCCTCAAGGGCCAACATCAATCACCTAGCTACCCGTAGAGAGATTGATGCTATGGTTGAGGCTCTGGGTAATCTCGTGTGCAAGCATACAGACCGTCTTCTCAAAGAGGCCCGTGCCTCCAAGACAGCGATCAGAGACTGCACATCACAACTCGTGAAAGAGGGTGACCTCCTCAGAAGCGAAATCTATAGAAGCGTCTCCAAACTGAAATGGTCGACAGAGATCGACATCAATCACGCCTCTGAGCTTGCAAATGAGGCAATTAAGAAGATGAAAAAGGCGGCCACTAAAATATTGCAAAGGTTAGAGAAGGCTCCCCTAGACACATGCAAGACAGAAGCCAAAAAGAACCATGACGATCAAGAAGGTGATGATCATGATCGTCATGAGGGGGAGAAGAAGGCTGAGAAGAAAGCACCAGAGTCACAGAAGACTCCTGCCATAGGCGTCAAGATTGTGGACTCTACAACTGCCTTGTTCTCTAAAGGCAAGGAAAAGGCACAAATGCCTAAAAGCAAAGGTAAAAGCAAAGCTGTAGAGTCACCACAGAAGGGGTCGTCGTCTAGCACAGAGACTCCACAGGCAATAAATGAAGAGGAATACAGAGACGACCCAGCACTCCTTGAAGCTTTAAAGGCATCTCTGGCAGAGGCTCTAGCAAGGAAGGGCAGAGGCCCCATCCCTCACAGAGCAGGAGAAGGCTCTTCATCACAACTCCCACAAGTCCAAGAAACGTCCACAACCTCTGTGTGTTTTTATGTTATCTACATGAACAAAATTCTCAACATCTACATGGAGAGGAGGTCAAGCTACTCAATATCGCTCGGAAGGCTGCTTGAGGTCATGCGTGCACAAGTAAGATTTTACAGCCAGAAGGACTTCGAGCTCGCGGTAAGGTTAGTCCAAAAAGATCTAAAGATCTCCCCTCCATACAGCAGGCCTAGTTGGATACTTAGGTATCATCCAAACTCCATTATTCACAACCCCACTTTTGGGTTTGTGTATTTGGATAAGGATGAAATCCTAAGGTTCTATGATCCAACAGAATCACACAAGTACTCAACAGAGACGCTATAATGGATATTCAGAAGAGCAGCGGTAGAAGTGGATAAAGGACATCTAAGGATGAGCGAAGTGTCTCACATTTTGGAGCCGATCAAGATGTAAATCAACTTCAGAGAATGGATCTTCAACGTCTACAGAACGATCAAGTTTGACATGTTATACGCAGTAGACGACTTTCCAGAATCTGTTGTTTGATAAACCTTCTGTACCAGTTTTTGGCCTATGTTTCACAATTTTGTAATTTCTCTTAATTCTTGTAATTCTTTTTAGAGGATGAACTTTTATCTCCTCTTG
>NC_037529.1:39727244-39740767 GCF_001531365.2 Cynara cardunculus var. scolymus
TTTCATACTTAGGGGGAGATTGTTAGCTCTCATTTCATTTAATGTAAAAGTATGGAAAAAGTAAATACTGCAAGTGTTGACAGAAGAGGTTCCACCACAGAAGACCACAGAGGACCAACAACAGAAGATGTTCAATCGTACAAGTCTAGAGTGACAGATCCTCTGTTGTCTATCATAGAGGTTCTAGAAATTGGTCCTCTGTAATCAAAGCGTACAAGTCAAAAACGACAGAACCTCTGTTGTCTATCACAAAAGTTCTGGAATCAAGTGCTCTCAAGTCACATCCAACAGAGCCTCTAGGATGGCTCATAGAGGGTCTGTAGTTTTATCTTCTGTAAAGAACTTCTTTACTGTTTTACTTAGGTTAGTTAGCTGCTCGTGCTTATCACATGACTATATTTGTAATCTGCTTTATTTGAACGGCTTAGATGAATTTGTACGTCTAGGTCATGTTAGAAAAGCCGTTAGGAACGAGTATAAATAGCAGCATAGGCCTTTGTAATTCAGTGTGCTTCCATATCGCATTGTAAACATTTTCAATCAATTGAAAATCATTTGAAGCTACTCTCTCATTGTTCTTCATTCATCAACTGTGTTCTTCATTGATTATTTGCTCTATTTGTTCTTATTGTTTCTGCTGCACTGTTAATGTTTAAAGATCATCCAGAGTATTTGATTAATATCCAAAACTGAGTTAATCGATCCTATCAAGAAACATAAAAGAGACAATAAATAATGTTGAAAAAGATACATAAATGGTAAAACTAGTCTATTACCTTTTTGCTCGCTTTTTCTTGAAGACTTTAATGTTCTTCAAGATTTATGGAATCTATGAGGGTTTTGGAAGGTGGATTTGGCTGGAGTGGAAGACTAAGAGTCTTTTAGAGAGAGAAAGGAGTAATGTGAAAGTGAAATGAAAGATTTCAAAAGAAGCGGGGTTTTTATATGTGGATAAAGGGGTCAGTCCTTACAAAGCCCAATCCAACACATTTTTTTTTTCTTATAAAAATATAGCCCATTCAAATGTTAACTTAAATACACTTTTATCAAATACTGATATAATTATTCTTTATTAAATCAAAGTTCCAAATTTTGTGAAATTATTCTTTATTTTTTATTTATACATTTGGCATTACATAAGTTACTTTATCAATTACCCGTCGAAACAAGGTTTTCTGAACTATAATTTGGGAACTAAGCCAGAATAATTCTAATCAATATGACTAGTCCCTAATAAAATATAATTCTGAATATAGAAACCCTAATAAGATGCTAACCTGACGCTCCAAAAATGATAGTTGTCACAGTCTCCCCAAGCCGGAGGAATTTCATCCAGAAATTTTATTCATCAATTCTTAGCTTGGACCCGTTTGTGAACAAGTGAGAATACTTGTTTTTCATAAAATCTTCTCTTTCCCATGTGTAGTCCGGTCCATGCCTCAAAGACCAATGAACTTTTACAATCGAAATCTTGCTATGCCTCAACTGCTTGAGTTTAGGGATGGCAACGGGGCGGGGATGGGGCGGGGTTTGCAATCCCTGGCCCCGGCCCCGGTTTGTGTACAGATTCCCCGGCCCCAGCCCCAGCCCCGGCCCCGTCCCCGGTCAACTCTCGGTCAACCCTGGTCAACCCCCAGTCAAACCCCGGTCCCGACCCCAGTTTCGGTTTGTGTACAGATTACCTTTAATGTACCTGTGACCAACGACCACGAGGCAACAAAGTAAGAGCAGCGACTGGGTTGTGACGAGGGTTGTGACGAGGACGAGCTGGCGGGTTCAAACAGCCTGTGGGTCGATGACTCGATGGGTTCAAACGGTCGGTGTCGGCGACAAGGACGAGCCGGCGGGCGGCGCCGCGGCGGTGAGGCTGTCGACGATGCGAGGTCGATGTCGACGATGCGAACCGTGTGTGAGGCTGTGTAGGCGACGACGTGTGAGTGTCGATGTCGACGATGCGAGGTCACGATACGTGTGAGTGTCGATGACTCGATGTCGTGATGTCGTCTACTCAGTCGTCTCGTCTCACGGTCTCAGTCCAGATCTATCATCTATGTTAATTGTTAAAGCCCTAAGTTAAAACCCACATATGCATTGTAGCCCAACCAAATAATTGTTTGTAGCCCAAATAATTTGTTATGTGATATGTCCATATTACCGGGTACGGGACGGGTCGGGGGATACAATACCCGGCCCCAACCCCGGTTTGCCTCTACCAGGGATCCCCGGCCCCGGTACCCGTTTTAGCGGGGAATCCCCGTCCCCGTCCGGGTCGGGTGAACCGGGTTCCCCACCGGGTCGGGCCAAATCACCATCCCTACTTGCGTTCTCTATCCATGATTTCTATTGGTTTTTCAACGAAGCGTAAGTGATCGTTAATTTGCACAACTCCCAGTGGTATAACCAGTGTTTCATCGGTTAAACACTTTTTGAGATTTGATACATGAAATGTATCATGTATGGTGCTTAATTCTTGTGGCAAATTTAACTTGTATGCCACTAGTCTAATTCTCTCAGTTACTTCAAATGGACCAATATATCGGGGACCCAATTTGCCTCTTTTCCCAGAATGCATTATTCCTTTCTATGGTGAGACTTTTAAGAGTACTTTATCTCCTTTTTGAAACTCTAATGGTCTCCTTCGATTGTCCGCATAACTTTTCGGGTGATCTCTTGCAGCCTTGAGTCTATCCTTGATAATTACAATCTTGTCAGTAGTTTCCTGAACTACATCGGGTCTAGTTAATTGCCGATCGCCGATTTCTATCCAATTGAGTGGAGATCTGCACTTGCGCCCATATAGTGTTTCATAAGGCGCACATTGAATACTGGCATGATAGTTGTTATTGTATGCAAATTCAACTAACGGAAGGTGCGTATCCCAACTTCCACCAAAATCTATGGCACATGCACGAAACATGTCTTCCAGTGTCTGGATTGTTCTTTCCATCTGTCCATCCGTTTGAGGGTGGTATAAAGTGCTTAAATCTAGTCGTGTACCGAACCCTTCTTGAAGTGATTGCCAAAATCTTGATGTAAATCGACTGTCTCTATCCGAGAGGATGGAAAGAGGTACTCCATGCCGAGTAATGATTTCATTGATGTAAATTTGTGCCAGCTTCTCCATCTTATAATCTTCTCTTATTGGTAGGAAATAAGCAGATTTCGTCAGTCGATCTACGATTACCCAAATTGTATCATGCCCTTTCCCAGTCCTGGGCATCTTAATTATGAAGTCCATTGATATTTGTTCCCACTTCCATTGGGGAATCTCGGGTTGTTGAAGTAGGCCGGAAGGTTTTTGGTGCAATGTCTTTCTTCATTCCAAGCCACCAATAGTGTTCCCTCAATTCCTTATACATCTTATCTGCTCTTGGGTGAATTGAATATTTTGATCGATGGGCTTCGTTCAAATTATAGATCTAAGATTGCCAATCTTAGGAATCCAAACCCTATTTCCCAAGTAATTCATTCCATCGGACTTTAGTTGAAACTTAGTTTCCATGTGGTGTAGGGTCTCATTCTTCAAATTCTCTTCCTTCAATGCTTCTTTCTAGTCCTCGAGAATTTGTGCTTTCAAACTCGTGGTTACTACTGCTCCCAAAGCTCTCACCCTTGTTGGCTTCACCCTTTCCTTTATGCTCAAAGCATCATCTACTACATTAGCCTTGCCTGGATGGTACTAAATTTCACATTAATAATCACTGAGCAGGTCAACGCATCTTCTTTGTCTCATATTTAGCATTTTCTGATTGAAGATGTATTAAAGGCTTACACAGTGCACTTCGTACCATAAAGGTAATGTCTCCAAATTTTAAGCGCAAATACTACGTCTCCTAATTCTGGGTCATGCGTAGTATAGTTCTTCTCGCTCACTTTGAGTTGTCTTGAGGCATATGCAATGACTATCTTTTTGCATAAGTACGCATCCTAATCCTTGATGTGATATGTCACAATATAAAATAGGTGCATTACATAACCTATGCTTAGGAGTCTCGAATGCTTCCTCTCGTTTCTCTCCCCAAACAAACTTCTTGTCTTTTTGAGTTAAAGCTGTGAGTTGTTGCGCAATTTTTGAAAAATTTGCAATGAATCACCAATAGTAACCTGCCAAACCAAGAAATTGACGAATTTCCGTTGGGGTTCTTGGGGTTTCCCATTTCTTAATGGCCTCAATCTTTGCAGGATCTACATAAATCCCTTTTTCATTAACCACATGACCAAGAAATTGTACTTCACGAATCCAAAATTCACATTTGGAGAATTTTGCATACAATGTCTGGTCCCTAAGTAGCTCTAATATTAATCTTAGGTGTTACTCATGATCCTTCTTGCTTCGTGAATAAATTAGTATGTCATATATGAAGACGATTACAAATTTATCTAGGTATGGTCTGCAAACCCTATTCATTAGATCCATGAAGACAACCGGTGCATTGGTTAACCCGAATGGCATAACCAAAAATTCATAATGGTCGTACCGGGTCCGCATTACCAAATGATTTGTTGATGATGGATCGATTTTGGGTGAAGCATGCGGTAGAAATTGCTTCAGCCCAGAAGGTAATGGGTAACTCTGATGAAGCAAGCATGGTCCTTATTGCTTCCACAATGGTTCTGTTCCTCCGTTCTACCACTTCATTCTGTTGTGGGGTTCTGGCTACTGAAAAGTTTTGTGTGATGTCTTTATTGATGAGGTATTCGTCGATTCTGGCATTTTTGAATTCAGTTCCATTGTCGCATTCTATTATCGGCTTTGGAACCAAAGACCTCTGGTCCAAAGCAAATACTTGGTATTTTCTCACCAAGTATTCTCCTCCAAACCAGAGCCTCTGGTAGTATAGACCAGAGCCTCTGGATTCCAATTCTTTGAGACCAGAGCCACTTCGGTCTCAAACTTGGACTTCCTTGTTCATTCAAGCAAATACTCATATCATTTTCCTTCATCCTTTGGAACCAGAGACCTCTGGTCCAAAGCTAATACTTAATGAACTTTTTCACTAAGCATTCTCTTCACAACCAGAGCCTCTAGTTCCAAAGATCAGAGCCTCTGGATTGAAAACCTTTGGAACCAGAGCCCTCTGGTCTTAAAGGCACATACATTCTATCACCACATACATGCACTTAACCATTTTCTAATACTACTTTGCATCGCCTTTGCAAACATAAACCTCTGGTTCAAAGGCTCCATCGATTCATACCATTTTGCATATTCTTCACCCTTCTCTCAACTATTTTTTATCATCTTAACAACCAGAGCCTGTGGTTCTGAAGACCAGAGCTTCTGGATTAGTTGTCTTTGGAACCAGCACCCTCTGGTCTCAAAGACCCACTCGTTTTCATGCCCAATCTCACACTAAGCCACATTTCATATCATCCTCTCATCATCATTCACAACCAGAGCCTCTGGTCATCAAAATGAACCTACCTCTTATTGGTTCAAGGGGGAGTTTTACACTCAATCTCCTCCCCATGCATCATTCGTGAGGGAGCTTTTCATTCATCATAAAAACTTTTCAGTGCATAAATATGCATTTTCCATCCCAGAGCCTCTAGATCTACTATCCACAGCCTCTAGACACCAAAATGCTAGATATATGATGAATACAACATGTGTATGAAACCAGAGCCCGTCTGGTCCTGCATCATGGGTTGTCCATGCCTAACCATAGACCTCTGGTTCCCCATCCAAGGAGTCATGTCCAACCAGAGCTCCTATGGTTCCATGACAAAACAATTTTTTCCAAAAACCCATCTTAATTGTGAACTCTTTAAAGATTATACAAAATTGCAGCTTTTGTGACTAAAAACGATACTTGATGGGTTTTTAGAAGACCAAAACTTCGTAATCAGTATTAATCTTACAATTAGATGGAATTTTAAATTGTTTTTGGCACGATATCTCAAGAGATATTATTTGGGATAACTTTTCAATTACTCCAAATAATTCAAACGTCACCTAACACAAAAACCTGCCATATTAACAGGTTGTTCCCCATAAACCTCTTCACATTACCCATTCACCCTCCCCATGACGACACGTGTCCCCGAATATTAATGGCACAGAACCGTCAAGACGGCCCACGATCCCCATCAAATCACCTTTTTGCCAAACGTCTTTCCACTATCATGATTACCATTTAAATATTTCTTTTTGCCTGTTCCCCTTCTCCGTCTATAAATACCCATCTTCCCTACACCATTTCCTCTTTACGCTCCCAAAACCTGCAACTACATATAGACGATCTGAAAAACTCAAAGCCTGCAACCTCAACTAGCAATGGCATCCTCCGCCTCTCATGAATCCAACAACAACGACAGCCATGTGCAATCCACCGTCGCCGATAACCGCAAAATGGTGTTCCTTCCTTTAAAACCAAACAACCACGCAATCGACCTTCGCACCAACCAGTTTGACACAAAGTATGCCATCATGATAGAGTTCTTCCAGAACTGTGTTTCACAACAGGCATTGACGTTAATCGACAATGGCGTATTGTTTAAGTACGTACAACAGTACTGGCAGACTTACGAGTATATCCCCGACAGCCGTAGAATTATGGGGGATATTGACACTCCAAACGACATAATCTGCTTCGTCAAAATCTCCCGGGCAAAGGTTTCTAGAGTCCTTTGCATTCCCACACGCCAAGAACTCGGCATTGACAACTACGCCGAACTACCCACGAGCTCCGATATCCTTCTCTTCATCCACATGCTAGGTTACAATCGTGACCTACGCAATGCCTCTGACTTTAAGAGGCAAKTCCTCCCCCAATGTGGAATATGTTCTTTTTCATATTGAACAGAACCCTGACTTGCAAGCTGGGATCGATGGATCAGGGCAAGATCAACATAATGACCATATGTACGGCCTCTTCTTCAACCTACCGCTGGACTACGATGTCCTCATCTAAAACAAAATCCATGCAGCGATAATCAAGAAATGCAAGCTTCAGGCCGCAGGAAAGCCACTGTCGTCCATGCTCTTCCCATGATTCCTCGCTCTCTTCATAAGGGATGCGATGAGGAGACACGAACTACCGGCCGATGAACCATTTACCCCACAGTTCATAATGCATGGTCATCATCCAACAATCTCCAAGGACGGCTACACCGCCGAGAGGACAGTCTCTCGCGCCATGCTCAACGTCATACTAGAGACGTCTGAGATAAGGCAGACCTACGAACGCTCTCTGTTGTCCTAAGAACCGAGGGTAGCTACACCAGAGCACTTAGAGCCGTCCCCAGACACCAACGAGGGAGCACAGGAGTCGTCTTGATCGGATGATGAAGATGATGATGATGACTCTGCTCGTGCATCCCCCGACCTTTCACATACAATACCCATCCCCACTACCAAAAGGGCACCCACCACCACTACCCCTGGCGATCAAGTCCAAAGGTGTATTGAACAAGGATGACCAGTCCAATCCCACACCCAGCCAGCCAGCCATCCAGAGGCCATTCTTCGGGTCTCTGGAGATGATACAGCCAAGGAACCCCACCATGCATCCCCCCTCCCAACAGAGGGACGATGAAGAAATAAGAGCCACTTTGCCTTTTGACTCGCCACTATCCTTCACACATCCAGAAGCATGTGTTGCTTCTGGCATTGCTTATTCACAAGATCGTTCAGAGCGATCTCCTGTTCATGCACAACATCGCCCTTCGATACTTGATCTAGCGAAGGGGACACACATCTACTTCTCTAATCTGGCCTCTGAAGCCTAGGAAGAAGAAGAAGTTGTAGCAACATCACGAGATAGCTCCTCACTAGAGGGCTATCAAGGACATGACGGAAGTCCTTCACGACCCATATTTTCACAAGGCCAAGAAGGCGCCTCTGGAGCTGAGGCTCAACCTGCAGCATCTGTTGCTGCAGGGGTTACCCATGTGGCTGATCTGGTCACAAAGGCTGAGTTCCAAGCCTTTATAGACTCGATCCAGCGGTCCTTGGAAGACCTAAAACTCATCATACAAGGGATTGTCGACAACCCTCCAACCATCGACCTCACCCCCCTTCGACAGTCCCTTGCAACCCTTGAAACACAAACCCGAGACAACACAACCCGTCTCCAACTGCTACAACAGACTGTCACCCTACACCACAACACCTCCTTTTCCCTTGCCACCCAAAGAAACCAACTCCAAATTCACTCAATCGCCACCCTCACGGCCAAGGCAACTACGACCAATGAGACTTAGCTTCCATCACTACCCAACTAAACACCATCTCCCAAACCATACACACCCTTCCAGCCGCCATCACATCTCAAATCCCACAACCTACCCCACACCCAACTTCATCCATCGATGAAACATTAGCCTCTCTCTCTACCCAAATGACCACCATCCAAAACACCCTCTCCTCCCCCCCAGCTACCATACTAGCCAACATACCCCAACCTCCTCCTCCTCAACCACCCTCTATAGGCCCATCCTTCGAAGAAGCCTTCTCTTCCTTCATTGCAGAGGTGAGGAATCTCATTGCCAACCTTCCCATTCCTCCATCCACATCCACCACCACCTCCATGCCCCCACCAACCTCCACCTCCACCACAGAATATGCAACCAGGGCCGACCTAAGGGCCCTGTGAAAGGCACTTATCTCACCTTCAATGAGATCAGTGCAAAATTCATCCATCGCTCCATTCAACCTACCAAGGCTTTCTCCTAGAGCCTTGCTGATCAATAGACACACACCACCTCTCTCCTTCACTCGATGGAGGAGTGTAGAAGACAACAAGCCCTGAAGGCGTATCTTGCGACCTCCAGTAGCCGCCAACACAAAAGGCCACGCCATAAGGACCCAGACCCCGATGATCAAGGTGTTGGACCTCATGAGGGGGAGAACGAGGCTGCGGCTGCTCAAGAAATGGAATCTGCTGCACCACCACCCTCACCTCAAACACAAAACCAACCATCTCCCCCAAACCAAAAAACCCAAGCGACGGAAGCAGAGGCTCAACCCTCTGAAGATGTACATAATGTATATGTTCCTTTTGCCACTTTCCAAGATCCCATCGAGTTGAGCTCATCGACCGATGAAGAACCATCCACACCACCAACCAACCTACCCTTCACCCCATCACCAACTCCAAACTTACGATTAACCCCCTCACCAACACCACACACCACACAACCCTTCACCACTCTACCCTTACAACCTCAACTCACAATCACCCAACCTTCATCACCACAACAACCACCAACTCAACCCGATGAAGCAGAAACCACCCAAATACAACCTCCTGAACCACAAGTCACCAATGAACCAGAGCCAACCCAAAATCTTCCATAACCTACCCCCTCTCAACCATTAACCCAAAAACAAACCCTGGTGTAAGCGGATGTTCCTTCATCTTCGAGGCACCCTCCTCAAGGGATAGTCGATGAAATAATAGCAAACATGGAGTTACTCAGGAGACGTTCAGAGGTGCCATCGAGGGGCCATGGAGAATATCCATCAATACCTGTACCATGATCGTGATGAAGGGCTGACACTCAATCCTCCAATCCTTTAACCAGAATCCATGAACCTCCTACACCATAGGTTTAGGAGACAGACCACCCAACCACCAAGGGCTGTTTTCTCAAACGATGGAATAAATTTGGTTATGGACATCAAAATGAGGACCTTTGCTAAACAAGCCATCAAGTACATCGAGTACACAGTGGAGCGAGCTCATGGTCAGGTCAGCGTCTTTAGTGACAATGACTTGATCACTCTCAATCCCTATGACTTGATCGAGCTATATGCGTACACGACTTAGCGAAAGGATCATGGCATAAGATTTGGGATGGCGAACAGAGCGATCAAGAAGACAATGGAAACAATGGTGAAACATCGAGCTAAGAGTGATTTTGAGATTGCTCTTCAGCTTGGCATCGAAAGACTATCCTGCACTCCATCTGATGAAGACTTCCCTAGCCTGTAGGAGAAGAGATCTGCCTCTGTCCTTACTCAACCAAAACTGGATTACCCATCCATTGTTCCTCTGGTTCCACATACATACTTAGCAAACCAATGGAATTCTATTTCATCAGCCGTTGGTTCAACATCCATACTTAAAAAAATAATGGATTACCCGTCCATCGGTCCTCTGGTTCCACATACATACTTAGCAAACCAATGGAATTCTATTTCATCAGCCGCTAAACATCCATACTTAGAAACATAATGGATTATCCGTCCATCGGTCCTCTGGTTCCACATACATACTTAGCAAACCAATGGAATTCTATTTCATTGGCCGCTGGGTCAACATCCATACTTAGAAAAATAATGGATTACCCTTCCATCGGTCCTCTAGTTCCACATACATACTTAGCAAACCAATGGAATTCTATTTCATCGGCCGCGGGTTCAACATCCATACTTAGAAAAATAATGGATTACCCGTCCATCAGTCCTCTGGTTCCACATACAATCTTAGCAAACCAATGGAATTCTATTTCATCGGTCACTGGTTCAACATCCATACTTAGAAAAATAATGGATTACCCGTCCATCGGTCCTCTGGTTCCTCACACTTTTCAACCCAATGAATCTCTGGTCCTTCGGCCTCTGGTCCTTCTAACCAGTGCTTATGGTTTAACATGAACATTTAGCAATATAAAAGATTTTCTATCCATCACCTCTGGTCATTCTAACCAGCGCTTCTGGTCCAACATGCACAACAATATAAAGGATTTTCTATCCATCGCCTTTGGTCCTTCTAACAAGCGCTTCTAGTCCAACATGGACACTTAACAATATAAATGATTTTTCTATCCATCGCCTCAGGTCCTTCTAACCACCACTTCTGGTCCAACATAGACACTTAACAATATAAAGGATTTTCTAATCCTTCACCTCTGGTTGGTCTAGGGCAATGGATATTCATAATTTATGCAACACACACAAAATCATGCTTTTCACAACAATTTCTTAACTGGAGCATATTTTTAGTACAACCGATTTAGTCCTTCTATTATATGTAAATTAAATATAGGTGATCAGGCTTTGTTTAATTGACATATAATAACGTGACCCGCTTTGTATATATATAAATATACATTTTTAAATCACTTGAAAGCTATTTTGAAAATATTTGGTTATAGTTGGTGGTTTTTAAGGAAAAACCRRCGTTCTCTATAACTGAGGCTCTGATACCAAATTTGTCACACCCTGTTAAAGCGGAAACATGAGATGTAACAGATAAGCGAGTCACAACAACAGATAATAAATAACACCATTCAAGTTTTACAAAAGTTCGAATTAAACTTTCATAACCAAATTGGGATAGAATACTTCTTTACAAAATCTTCAAAAATKAACTTAATCGGTATCGCCACAAATATGCTCCCAAAAACTTCATCTCTTACTTAAATCCTGAAAAGCATGAAACATAAAACAAGTCAACTACAAAGAGTTGGTGTGTTCACGGGTTTTCACATGCACAATCCATTACAATGGATAAATCATTTCTTGCAATCCTATACATAACTTTTGCACTTAATAAATGTAAATCTACAACGATGTTTAAAACTTGAGACGCTACTGAGCCTTTCCTAACCAATGTGCCCCATTTTTTTACGAACGACCATAAGAAGCCCATACACTCACTTAGGTCCCACAGTTCGTAGTAGTACTATTTCAGTGGTGGTCCAAATTCCACATGATTAGACTAAGAAAAACATAGGTAATGTGCACCACTTTCTGGGTGGGACTATCAACACAATAGCGGCTATCCACAAATACCACGGCTCGGGGACATGCCAGAGTTAACAAGTAGCGTTTACAGACGGGGACTTTATTTGGAAATATACTTTCAAGTACATCAATTTATCATTTATAGCATAGTGCAAAACACTCAATATTTCATGACATAAACAAATCTTGACTACACAGTTCTTTACTACAACAGTTTTATAAATAAACATTATAGTTTGCATAACTTTATGCTTTTCCCCCCAGTTTAAATAAACAAAACGCATTACAAGTGGGGCCGTGAATACTCACAAGTTTGCCGATGAATATCCAAGGAGATGGCATTTGAAGCGCTAAACGTCCGCCCTAACCTTCCTAAACAGTCTGAAATCTAATAATTATATCACTTAACGAGTCTCGATAAAGATAAAGTCAAATTGTATCTTATGTAATGCCAATGGGTTTTTATGAATTAAAGTTGATACTTTTATGATTTGTTCTAAAAATAGCCCAGGAATTATATATTTTAAAATCAAAGTCCTTTGCACAAAAGCTGATATTTGGACATAATATAAATTATGTTTCTGGTATTTTTGGTCTCTCAAATCACTGTGAAAAGGAACCTTCCAAAAGTTATTTTATGTCCAACTTTTTATATCATCCATAAAAATGAGTTAAACAGACTTTTCCCATATATCAAGAATTTTGGATGGGTTTAAGGCACTCATTAATACCCTACAACCTTGAGTGACACAGTCCCCAAGACATATGTTAGGACTGAGAAATCAGTATTAATTGTATTCGTCTTGAAAGTTTATAAATCGTCTATAATTGTAAAAAGTCAGCGTGTTTGACTTTTCTTATAGAAGTTTGACTTTGACTTGTTTGGATATGTTGACCATATAAATAGTGCTAATCTTTGTAATTAGAAAGAGGAGAGATTCATTTGTAATATTCATACATAATAGAGGTTTGACCAAAGCTTACAAGTTTGACTTTTCCTCTCAACTCTCATATTGTGTTCTTACATGAAAATCTAAGAATCTGCCATTGATATTGAAGATAAATGAAGATTGATCACTGATTTGGCCTCACAATTGGTATCAGAGTAGGCTGCAGCAGTTTGGATTCGAAGATATCCATTTTACACATTTTGCACAAATTTTTTTAAATTTTTTCGATCTGATTCATCACTGTTTTTCACTGTTCTTGATTTTTTCTGACCGGATTGGTTTTTGTGYCAAAACTGTTTAATCTTTGAGTGTTACTGTTCAAAATTGGTATCGTGAGTTTCGGTTTTGAATTCTAAACAACTTTGATTCACACCATTTTGTGTTTTACACAAGTTTTGAGGCTGAAATTGCCCAAAATCGTTTTTTGGTTTTCTAGAAAAAGTTCACAAAAAAAACTCATATTTTTCATGTTTTGATCCATTTTTTTTGGAAAAAGTATGAAATTTTATGTTTTTGATTGAATTTCTATCCGGGTAAAACTTGTGCGGTTTAACAATCCGTGTGGTTTTAGTTGTTTTTGATATAGGTAAAACCGGACAACACTTGGAAGGATTACTTGAACGGTTTAGCTAATCCGGCTAGTAAACCGATCATAACTTGTGCGGATWAGTGATAAACCGGATAACACTTGACAGGACTTGTAAGCAGTTTAAAAGTATTCGGTTGGTAAGGTTTTGGTAACTTGATCGGATATTGGTAAGTGTGCGGTTTAGGAATCCGTTTGGTAAGTGAGCGGTATTTGTCTTGAACGGTGTTTGACTTTTGAACGGTGATTGACTTTTGATCGATTTCATATCTTTTGACTGATTGATTCAAGT
>NC_037529.1:39740867-39741855 GCF_001531365.2 Cynara cardunculus var. scolymus
TTCAAGGAGTTTAGACCTACAGAGCACGAGCATGGCTACAGAAGTCCAAGGCCCCTATCAAAGGCCATGCTTAGGTACTTAAGCCACCATGATCGAAAATTCTATAGACGTGCTAACAGGCGACCAGAACCGGTCCCTGTAACCCCACCACGAATAGGTGTCCCTGTAGGTGTGGAAATCGAAAAAATGAGAGTAGAGGGACGAACGGAGGAGCCAGTAGTGGCTGGTGAGGTGAGAGAGGATCCCCCTAGAATCCCAAGTCCTCCTCGCAAGAAGACGAAGACACAGAAGGGTACCGACTCTTCTGTGAGAAAGTCGAAGAAGAAAAAGAGGCCTGTAGAGGAAGAGGGCCTAACTGCACCTCTGCCAAAACCTAAGAAGAGGAAAACAAAGAAGACTGATCCAACAGAGCCTGTGATCACAGAACCTGTGGTCACAGAGGCCATCGCAGAAGAAAGCCCGGCAGATGCTGCAGCAACACCCAAATGCAGAAAGTTGCGTAAGATGGTCTTCAACGACTCCCCAATAGAATAAATTCAGGATGTTCTGTCGAATGTCCAGAAGGATTCAGGGCAACAATTGATCAATCTCAGTTGGGGACAGAAGTCATCATAGATGACGAACAAGAAGAGGTAGAGGAGTTAGGTGAGGGCGCAAAAGATGCCGAAGGCACACATCCCAGCCCACCTCCTAGTGCAACCCACATTCCTAGAGGCCCTGTTCTAGAGGGAACCTCTATTGAAGAAGGCAYRCACTTGCYGAACCCAAWCYAGCCTACCGCCGCAGAGGACAATCTTTCGTCCTCCGTGGATCGCACACCTGGGAAACCACAACATACTCCTTCATCCTCTCAAAAGGGTGAAGGTTTTACCAAAAGAGTCCAATTGCCCAAGGACTCGACAGTACCCCGAGAGACATTTGTTGTCTCTTCACAGAGTGATCAACCAAAACGTGCTTCAGAGGCATAGGTGAGAACCACAGAGGCAGA
>NC_037529.1:39745230-39748030 GCF_001531365.2 Cynara cardunculus var. scolymus
TCCATTTAATGCAATATGGTAGGTTTAGAGTACGTGTCAAGCCTTAAGAGGAAGGCTTGTCCTTTGCTACAGTGAATAGTACAAAAGCACTATTCAAGAGCAGACATTCTTACCTAAAGTTGGTGGACAAAGAGTCGACTAGTCAGCTCCGTACAGTACAACTTTTGTAAGGGTATGGGTTTTGTCCTTTGTATACATAAGGAAAAGACAACAACAATCATGCGAAGCAAGCTTCCTTTGACCGCTGAACGCTGGAATGACCTGAAGGTCTCATCATCATTCGCTGAAGCTTGAGCAGTCTTCACACATATGTAGACAGGCTTGTAATCACTGAATACCGCTTCAGATCACGTACTCGTCGGTCTCTAATCTTCAGTTTCAGTCTTCGACGTTTGCTGAAGGTTTTTTGGTGTGAGTGTTGTCTTCTTGAAGTATTGTTGTCTGTGATAGATTTACAATGCAAGTTCTTTAGCGATCACTGAACATACTAAGTGAAGATTGCTGGAACTAAAAATACAGAAACACAAATACAACGTGAAAGAGAAAAGGGATTATCATCAAATCACTGAAAGAGAGGATCAACAATCTCCCCCTATTTGATGATAACATGATAACATAAAGAAGGTTATCTCATCAAATAATAGTAAGGAAAAGTTATATATAAAGTGTATATCCCTTTTTACTATTTTAGCATCTTTTTCAATTTGGTCAGTCTCAGCTTGAGAAGTTTTCTTAAGTTGTAACCAAGAAAATTACAAGTACAGAAATTGAAACTGAAACTGAAAGCTTATTTACTGACTTATAGACTGTCAGTTAATGCGAAAAGTAACACTGGAACACATAGACTTGTGTCCCTATTACTTTTTTTAGGGATCTTTTTCAGTGAAGTACATGGAATACTTATTTTATTAAACATAGGAAATATTACAAGTATTACAGTACATGTCCAGAAATCTGACTTCACTTTCATAGTCATGGAATATAACCCCTAACTCAGGTTTAAAATGCACAGAGTTGGGCGTACAGGGACCCTTATCTTGCAAGTCAAGATTCAGCATAGAAATGTCTGTACTCTTATGAACCTTCAGGATTTCATCTAAGGAGAACCTTGTTTCATGTTTGTTCCTTAGGTATGGTCCTTCATTAGGATCATAGAGTTTTTGTTTCTTCTTCCCACCTTTCTTCAAAGTTGGCCGGTCAGGGACCTTGACATATCTTGACATCTTTTTGATGAGCTCGTTGATGGTGTCCTCGATAAGTGTCTTGTGTCTGGACTTGGATTGCTGAATGGCTTGCCTGATCTCCATCCATTTGTTGTATCCATAGCGGCCAAGGTAGGAAGGGTACTCGGTAACGGCATCAAGATTGTCCCTGGTGATGAGCATTGAGACCAGTGTTCCACTGTCTTCAGAACGACCGCTGATGCTGACGTTGATAATTGGGCGGGGACTGAGTCTCTTTTTCATTTTTGCTTCGCTCCATTACTTATCCTTATCATCCAGCTTCAGCTTCTTCTTGCATTCAGCTTCTACAATCGAAAGAAGTCTAGCTTGGGCTTGGACAACATTCACCATTTTCTTGAACTTTTTCTTGGGAAGGACTTTAGCAGCTAGTGACTTGGCCAGCTTTAAGCTGTCTTCAGTCTACTTCTTTTGAAGCTTTAGCTCTTCTTCAGCCCTTAATGCCTCGAGTCTTTTAGCTTCAGATAAGAAGTCAAACTCACCACCACTAGAGGTACGAAGAGGGATTTTTACTCTAGTCTGGTCGAGTGACTCCTTCAGCTGAGACATCTGCTGGTCTGTTGGAGCACAAGAAACGGGTTGATCAGATACCCACTCCAGTTGACTGCAGGTTGTTGATGGGATATGAAGTTGATATTCTGAAGTAATCATTACCTGAGAGGTAGAGTCTTCAAACAAGGTTTGTCGATGGATTTTTAAAAGTACCTTCAAGTTACCTTCTTCAGCGACCGCCTTGCCTTTCGACTTGGGGTCCTGGTTCCTTGATAGAGTCGATTCACCTTGCCTTTGCTCCTCCTAGGATGCAGAGTCCCCGAGAGCAACACCTTTGGTGACGGTTGATGGCTTCTGGAACTTGATGGTAAAGTCATCTTCATCATCATTGTCGTTGTTACCATCTAGATCATCTCCGGTGTCTGGAATGACAGGTTCATCATCATCTTCATCTTCATCTTCATCAACATCATCATCATCATCATCACCAGCAGTAGTGATGGTATGGGCATCATCCTTAGGGATGGCTTTGACATCCTCAGTTAGAGCAGCTTCGGTGGTCGTAATTACAGAAGCAGCAACTGCTTCAGCTTCGAGAGCCTCAACTTCAACTGCAACTGAAGCTGATACTGGACCAATAGCCTGAGAAGCTGTAGGAGCAGCATCAGATGATTCACCAGCATTGGACCTCATCTCTCCCTCTCTGGCTAAGGCTCGAAAGAATTGGCCAGAGAGTTCGTCCAAGAGCTGACGCTGGAGAACCATTGAATCCTCTAGCCTTTGCAAAGTATTGTCTAGAGTTTTCGTTGACTCACGCGTCTCATGGAGCTGGGCACGATCATCGGTAGAGAAAGAAGGTGCAATCACTGGAGCTGGTTGACGAACAACATCCAGGATTTGTTGAAGAAGACCAGTCTGCTGATCAGCTATTGCCTGAGCATCGTCAGCCCTGCTGTGAAGAACAGCAATGGCGTCGTTGTTGGCTTGAACAACTTCTTGGAGAGTCTGGAGCTGACTCTGAACTTCTTGAACATCCGCCTGGAGGGCAAGGAAGTTTGCATCAAGAT
>NC_037529.1:39748130-39758731 GCF_001531365.2 Cynara cardunculus var. scolymus
TAGAACCTCTTTTGTCAACACTTGCAGTATTTACTTTTTTCATACTTATACATTAAATGAAATGAGAGCTAACATATGGTCTCACACTTATTTTCGTCGCCACGGTTTTGATAATTCGTCCAGTTTCTTTTCGACTCAAAGCATCGGCTACAATATTAGCTTTTCCTAGATGGTAAAGAATTTCATAGTCATAATCATTGACTAGTTCTATCCATCGACGTTGCCTCATGTTTAACTCTTTCTGGTTGAACAAGTGCTGAAGGCTTTTGTGCTCTGTATAAATTTTGCACTTTGTTCCTAGCAAATAGTGCCTCCAATTGTCGCGTGCTGATAATTCCATGTCATGTGTTGGGTACTGCCTCTCATGATCTTTCAATTGTCGCGATGCATATGCGATTACCTTTCCCCTTTGCATCAAGACACAACCTAAGCCAAGCTTCAATGCATCACTATAAACGATGAAGTCCTCTGTTCTATTGGGTAGAGATAAAACTGGTGCGCTACATAAGCGATCCTTCAAGGTTTGAAATGCCTTTTGCTGTTCCATGACCCAATGAAACTTGATATCTTTTCGAGTCAACTTGGTCAGTGGTACCGCTATTTTAGAAAAATCTTGATTAAATTTGCGGTAATAATCGGCCAAGCCCAGAAAACTTCTGACCTCTGAAGGGTTTCTTGGTGCATCCTATTTTTCTATTGCTTCGATTTTAGATGGGTCTACTCTGATCCCTTCCTGCGAAACAAGATGGCCAAGAAATTGGACTTCCCTTAACCAGAACTCACATTTTGATAACTTGGCATACAAATTTTCTTTCCTCAAGAGACTTAAAATTAGGTGAAGATGTTCTGCATGTTCTGCTTCTGATTTGGACTATCTCATGATATCATCGATGAACACAATAACAAACTTATAAAGATGTTCATTGCATACCCTGTTCATCAGGTCCATGAAGGCTGCTGGTGCATTGGTTAGGCCAAAAGGCATAACTAAAAATTCATGATGTCCATATGTTGTTCTGAACGCAATTTTAGGAACATCTTCTTCTCTAACTTTCAGTTGATGATATCCGGATTGCAGATCAATCTTTGAGAAATAATTGGCCCCAACTAATTGATCAAATAAATCATCAATCCTGGGAAATGGATATTTATTCTTAACTGTCAATTTGTTAAGTTCCCGATAATCTGTACACATTCTCATTGACCCGTCCTTCTTTTTAACAAATAGAATCGGAGCTCCCCAAGGTGAAGTACTTGGTCTAACAAAACCCTTGTCAAGTAGATCYTTCAATTGAGTCACCAATTCTTTCAGCTCTGATGGGGMTAATCTGTATGGTGTTTTGGCTACTTGTGCTGCCCCGGGTATAAGATCCATTTTAAACTCGATGGCTCTGTCTGGTGGAAGACAAGACAAGTCCTTGGGAAAGACCTTTGTTTATTTTTTGACAATTGGGATATGTTCTGATTCTTTTTCTTCTCTATCTCCATCGATAGCATAACCCAGAAACCCCCGACATTTCTTCTGTATACACTTACGTGCATTCAATATGGAGAGAAGACTGGTATGCCAATCCTGATGATCACTATCTATGAAAACTATTCCTCTTCCTGGCAACTTAATTTCAATCTTCTTTTGGTTACATAAAATAGCTGCCTGATTTTTGGCAACCCAATCCATACCCACCACTACATCGAATTCCTTCATTGGCATGGGAAACAATCGAATAGGCAACTGACAACCTTTGATGGAAATGGTATTTTCATTGAACACATAAGCAACAATTTCTTGACTATTAGCGGTGTCAACCACTAACTTTTTGTCAAGTGGCACAGAAAGCAAGCATGCAATTTCAACAAAAGTAGGGGATACGAATGAAAAGTTTGCACCCAAATCAAATAACACTTTAGCATATACGAAGTTGATGGAATAAGTACCTGTTACCATGTCTGGAACTGCCTCTGCTTCATTTTTAGTCATTTGGAAGGATCATCCTTGCGTCCTTCCTAGCCCTCCTCTATTCACACTTGGTCTCCCTCGAGTACTCGTTGTACTATTTCCCAAACTTAGTTGTGGAGTTTTGAGCTGTGGGCATTTGTTCTTTGAATCTATCCACAAATTCTGCCCATGACAAGGTTTGCAAAACATTCATCCTTCCAAGAGATTCTATTTCCCACCAATACAAAGCATTAGACTTTAGAACCAATACAGCAAATCTGACTTTGTCGGCTTCTGGACATCGTATGGTATTGAATACTGATTCAATCTCATTTATCCAACACATAGCTTTAGTTGGATCACGTTCACCTGAAAAAGTTGGTGGTTTGCATGCCAGAAACATTTTAATATCCCCTCCTCTGATGTTTGGTGTTAGTATAGAAGAATTTATCTCTACTCGCTCTGTTTCCACCCTCGTAGGCATCCTTAAAATCGATGTTAAGGTTTCTCTTAACTTTCCCGTTTCTTCAGCCAGCATATCTCTGGTTACAAATTCTGGCTGTGGTACTGGCTCTGGATTGTTATCCCCAGAGTTAGATTCTTCCTGATTAACATAGTCCTCTGCTTGGTAATTTCTTTCCCTCGTTTGACTTCTCCCTCTTCCTCTGCCCCGACCTCTTCCTCTGCCTCTACGTCGTGAGGCATTAATAGGGGCTTTAATGGGAGAATTCTCTGCCTCACTAAGATCAGGATGGGCTAGTCTTTGTGATCTTCTGGACCGACTTGTCATCTGTAGATTTCATGATTAAATAACACATTTTCACATTCCCAATACAATAAAGTGTCCAAGTTCAGATATGTACCTGTAGATTCAAAATTACATTAGCCATATGTAATCCGAATATACCTTACACACTGATCTCTTAACTTATCATATTTATTCCAAAGGTGCTAACTATGTCTGGGACCCTAATATGCAATGAAATAATTTAAGTCTAGGCACCATCATGCAAGTGATCACCTAAATCTCTTAAACTTAGGCTCTAATACCAATCTGTAACACCCCCAATCTCCATATATTGGATATTACATAGAATACATAGATTCCCATATAGGTCCAAAATTACAAGAGTCTGTGCTACCGGTTTACGATACAAATTGCATAACTTAAAAATTCCAAAATACATGCATTTGTAAACTATCATTGCTATCTTTCAAAACACATCTGAACATGGTCTTCAATATTTAAGCATATAATGGAAGTAATCATAGAATGCTTTTTCCCTTATTAATATTATAACTAGTATTACCTGCACACATGATTTAAAACATAAAATGAGGGTTAGACAAAAGTCTAGTGAGATTTCCCTTTTTCATGCTATGCAGGGTGAGATCACAAAAACATTTACCAAAGAATCTCTCAACCTAAAGAAGAATAATAAAAGAATTGGATCCTGATTAGGTCCATCGGGCCTCTAGTTCAAAATCACATACTTAAAAATATAAAATGGATTTTCAGTCCATCGGCCTTTGGTTCCATAGTGTCCATCGGCCTGTGGTTCCACAGTGTCCATCGGCCTCTGGTTCCACAGGGTCCATCGGCCTCTGGTTGTACTAACTAGAGCTTCTAGCTCCTATCCAAAGACCAGCCAGAGCTTCTGGTTGTATTTATGAAGGCCAACCAGAGCCCCTCTAGTCTATTTTATAAAAGATTTCTATGTATAAAGACTTTTTGAAATAATATTTTTAAAATTTTAAATATAGCACTAAGCTTGATTAAAAGACATAAATCTTATTTTTAAACTCATGATTTATAAAAGATTTTGCATCATTTTCAAATCAATATCTAGATGCCTCTGGTTCCATTATGAGAACTAATAAGAGCCCCTCTAGTTCCTTGCAAGGGACAACCAGAGCTCCTCTATTTTCTCATAATCAATGCCTTTATCCAAAGCATTTTATTCACAACCAACGGTCATGAGCTATATTTTCTCCAATCCCATAGCATCATTATTATCATTTCTACTAAAGACAACATCTCTAAACTCTCAAATCACCAAGAAATGAGAACTTCAATCTGTTGTAACATTAATAGATATCATAATAAGAGTTAGGCCAAGCAAACAACGACCAACCTTATATCCTCCCATTAATCCCCTTTCTTGATATTCCACTCTTATATCCTCCCATTAATTTATATGAAGTAGTTCATCCAAAGACAGACCTCAGTCATATATGTCAAAGTGAACCTGTTCATAATTTTCCAAACCATATTATGGTTTCCAACATAGGTTTATAATCAAAAATCTTTTTAAACCTTAAGGACAACCTGTTCTTCCCAAAACAGTTTCAAACCTTCAAACTCACAATTTTTATTTTAAAACATCTAGAAAATAGCTTTTCTCCAAGCTCATTCTATACCCCAAATCATTAAAACTTAGCAGTTCAATATTTACAAATATAAAAGTTTTGGGTAACAAACTTACAGTTATAATCAAACAACAATTTAAAAACTCACCTTATCAAAATTTGTTGATAAACAAACCGCAACAACTTCGCTTAACACCGAATCTTCAAATACTTTTGAAGCAACCGATTTCTTGAAGAACACCTCACTGCCTTTAAACACCTTTTTCTTTCTCAATAATCTCTTTCTAAAAATGACAGTGATAAGTGGTAACCTTATCTTCATTTTTCTTTAAATATCCCACTTAGGCGGTGAAGGATGTTTATTATTATAGTATTGACTAAGGCGGTGTGGCTTTATATTATTAAATGCCATTTTGCTTAATGATGAAGATACCATCCTCTTTTTAATAAAATAATAACACCACATAGCATATATCACATATAAGATTATCCACTCATATATATATATATATATATCACATATAAGATTAACCACTCATATATATATATATATATATATATATATATATATATATATGCATACCATGACATGCATGTCTTCTCTATGCATATTGTTCATGAAATTAATCAATTAATATATATGCCATCACGTAATTTACCAATTAATCACGTATATTTTACCTCGACCCAGGTTGTCTGAAACCTGGTTATAACAATGTTGACCGTATTGAAATATTTGATTGTTGACTGTATAAAGTGTTGACCGTATTAGAATTACAATTGACCATATTTGACTATTTGTTGAATTTTTGCTAAGTTTCTCAAATGTTCGAAGACTAAATCCGGAGACACTTTGTATGTATTCCTCTTAGATTTGATCGTACTTTGTTGTCTAGACTCTCAATTCAGATAGACTTGTCCAAATTCCCAATCCGGGTAAGCTTGGAATTGTGAATTTTTGCTAAGTGTTGAATTTTGAATGCTTAACAATTTTGTGTGTGATTTTTGAAATATTGTTGGAAATTAATTCTTTAATCAAAATCTTGAAGTGCAGAGATCCTAATTTTTAAATCAGATAAAAATGAGTTCCAAAGAAGCTATGGCAATTGGAACCGATACCAAGCCACCAGTTCTGTTTAGAGGTGATTACAACCAATGGGGAGACAAATTTCTCAACTCCATTGAAAGACAGAAGGAGGTGACTTGATTAGGGAATCTTTGATGGAAGGACCAGCTGTATTCTAGAGGGAAATTCCTACTATTCCTGAACAGAACAAACCGGCTGAACTTGTGATTAAGGAGAAATCAAGATATACTCCGAGTGAAAAGAAGAGAGCACATGCAGATGTATTTATAAATCTTACATGATGCAATCACTTACAAATGACAATTATACCAGTATTAATAGCTATAAATCTTTTGGTAACATCATGTGGAAACAATTAGAGAAAATGATGATGGATTCTAAAGTAGGAACTCAACTAAAGCTTATTAACTGTATTACTTCTAATGAGGAATTCAAGGCTAGGGAAGGAGAGAGCCTTGATGATGTTTATGACCGATTGACCAGACTCCTCTGTTAGAACCTGTAAGCTCAGTTTTGATATTAACCAAATACTCTGGATGATCTTTAAGAACAATAACAATGCAGCGGAAACAGTAAGAACAAACAAAGTAACTAATCAAGAACACACAGTTGATGAATATGAAGAACACGAGAGAATAGCTTCAAAGATTTTTCAATTAATTGAAAATAAGACGATTACAATTCGGAAGCACACTGAATTACAAAGACCTAGCTGCTATTTATACTAGTTCCTAACGGCTTTTCTGACACGACTTAGACGTGTGAAACGATCCAAGCCATCCAAATAAAGTCGATTACAAACATAGTAACGTGAGAAGCACATTCAGCTAACTAACCTAAGTAAAACAGTAAGAAGTGGTTCTTCACAGAAGATAAACCCGCAGACCCTTTGTAAGCTATTCCAGAGGCTCTGCTGCATTTGACTTGTAAGCTTTTGTTGCCAGAGGACCAGTTTCCAGAACCTCTGTGATAGACAACAGAGGTTCTGTCACTCTTGACTTGTACGATTGAACATCTTCTGTTGTTGGTCCTTTGTGGTCTTCTGTGGAATGAATCCTTCTATCAACACTTGCAGAAATCTTTTTCATACTTTTACATTAATGAATATGAGAGTTAACAATCTCCCCCTAAGTATGAAAAAGTAAAAATTGTAAATTGAATGCAAGAAATGACTAATAAAAAGTATTACACGAACAGATTAAAAAATTCATCCTCTGAAAAGAATTACATGATGAAAAAAAAATTGTGTTGCATAGGCCAATACTATTACAGAGGTTTATCACACAACAGATTCTGGAAAGTCGTCTACGGCATATAGCATGTCCTCCTTGATGGTTCTGTAGACATTGAAAATCCATTCTCTGAAGTTGATTTGTACCTTGATTGCTTCCAGAATGCCAGACACTTCACCCATCCTTAGATGCCCTCTTTGCACCTCTGCTGCTGCTCTGTTGAATACCCATTCAAGGGTCTCTGTGGAGTACTTGTTCGATTCTATTGGATCAAAGAACCTTAGGATGTCATCCTTGTCCAAGAACACAAACCCAAAAACGAGGTTGTAGATAATGGAGTTTGGATGATACCTAAGTATCCAACCTGGCCTGTTATTCGGAGGGGAGATCTTTAGATCTTTTTGGACAAACCTCATCGCGATTTCAATGTCCTTCTGGCTGTAGTATCTCACTTGTGCGCGCATAACCTCGACAAGCCTTCTGGGTGATATAGAATAGCTTGACCTCCTCTCCATGTATTTGTTGAGAATTTTGTGCAGGTAGATAAGATAAAATACACAGAGGTTGTAGAGGTCAGCATCTGTGAACGTGTATAGGTTGCCATCATCCCTCCTCACAACATATTGAGCGTAGAGCACCGTCTTCTTCAGCAAGGTCCTTGGAGAAATTGTTTCAAGTGATGTAATCACGTGCTCTGAGAAGACTTGCTCGCGTGGCCTTGTAAGTTTAGAGAATTGAAACTTGGCGGCGGCGGCAGAAGGTATACCTGTGAGCTCTGGATCATAGGGGGATCTGTGTCCACTGCAGAGTATCTCCATAGCAAAATCTCCTCCTCAGTAGTAACAGGCTCTGTGCGCACTTGTTGCAAGGGAATCCTGCTCATTGATTCAAAGATCTCAGAGACACTTCCTACTGTGGCGGATTCTGGCACTTCGGCTTCTTCTTCTTCAAGTATTGGCCTCTGGGTGGACCCCTCTGCAAGGATAGGTTTGACAGTTCCTTGCAGAGCGTCGAACGTACCCGTGGACATTTCCTCATTTGCCTTCAAGGAGGATGAGCCTTCTCCAGCTCTGGGGGGGATGCGGGCTCTGCCCTTTCTTGCTTGAGCCTCTGCCAAAGACGCCTTTAACGCTTGAACAAGCTCTGGGTCATCGTACTCTTCTTTGTTTATCTACACTAGCGACTCTGAGCTTAACGACCCCTTCTGTGGTGATTCCTCTACAGCCTTGCCCTTGCCTTTCCCCTTAGGCTCTGGTGTTTTTTCTTTTGAGAACAGGGCTGCTGTAGAGTCCACTATCTTGAATGGTTTGGCAGAAGTCTGGTTCTTGGGCTCTTCAGCTTTCTTCTCTGCCTTCTTCTCCCCCTCATGACGATCATGGTCATCACCTCCTTGATCGTCATGGTGTTTGGTGGCTTCTGCCTTGCAAGTTTCTAGGGGAGCCTTCTCCAATCTCTTTAGAATTTTAGTGGCCGCCTTCTTCATCTTCTTAATCACCTCTTCAGCAAGCACAGAGGCGTGGCTTATATCAATCTCTGTCGACCACTTCAACTTTGAGATGCTTTGATAGATTTTGCTTCTAAGGGTGTCACCCTCTTTCACGAGCTGTGAAGTGCAGTCTCTGATGGCATTGTTGGAGGCTCGGGCCTCTGCRAGAAGTTGATCGGAGTGTTTGCGCACAATATCACCTAGAGCTTCAACCATCGCATCTAGCTCTCTGCGAGTGGCTAGATGGTTGATATTGGCCCTGGATGTCTTGGTATCCACGCCGTATGTGACTGCAAAAGAGAACATTTGCTTGATTTCATCTTTGAACTTTAAGTAGTTTGTGTAGCCCGCATAGACGAAATCAGCAGCAAACTGGGCGGCCATCTCTGATAGCTCTGTTTTCAAGGTCTGGATTGAGGAAGGATTAAGGGTCAGAACGCTGAAGGAGTTGCTAAGATCGTCTTTTTGTAGGACAGAGCTCTGAAGGGTTGCAAGAGTTGTATTGAGTTTTGCCGTTGTAGAGCTCAACTCCTTCAAAGCCTTTGTGATGGGAGAAAGATCTTCTGTCAATGAGCGAGAGATGAACAAGCTTTTCAACTCGTCCATCTTTTGGAATACCGTTGTGGCAAAGGTTTGTAACTCCCCCTTTGTCACGTAGGCATCCTGGGAATCTAGATCACCAACACATGGTGACCTAGTAGCCTCGGAGTGAGAGGCACCCTCAACGACTGGTTTGTCGTAGTCTGCTTGGGGACTTCCACCAGATCCTCGGACTTCTCCAAGAGGAGAGCCTACTAGTGTTCTGTCGATTTCATGCCTTGTAGGTTCAGAGCCTAACATGGCAGAGGGATTGAGTGTGGACATTGGGCGTTCTAGACCCTCTGTCTCTGTGACTCTCACATATGCCTCTGAAGCATTTTCTGGTTGGTCACTCTTGTGTGGAGAGGCAACGAATGCCTCTTTTGGTTGTGACGTGTCCTTGGGCTATTGGAATCTTATATTAAAACCACCATCCTTTTGAGAGGATTTTGGAGTAAGATGTGGTTCCCGGGTAGTGCATTCGACAGAGGACTGAAGAATGTCCTCTGTGAGGTTAGCTTGGGTTGGGCTTGGCGTGTGCGCACCTTTTTCAATAGGGGATCCCTCTAGAACCGGGCCCCTAGTAGCATGGGTAACACTGGGAGAAGGGCTAGGATGTGTACCTTTGGTATCTTTTTCTCCCTCACCTAACTCCATCTCTTCTTCTTCTTCGTCTAAGACGACCTCTGTCCCCAACTCTGTCACGTCTATTGGCGCTTTGAATCCTTGTTGAATATGGAAGAGAACTTCTTGGATCTGTTATGTTGGGGACTCCTCTTGAACGACCTTGCGCAACCTTTTGCGCTTTGGAGTAGCCTCTACGTGGTTCTCTTGAATAGCAGCCTCTATGACCACAACCTCTGCGGGTTGGGCCTTTTTTGATTTCTTCTTCTTGGGCTTCTGCAGAGGACTACTTCGGCCCTCTTTCTCTGCGGGCCTCTTCTTTCCCTTCTTCTTCACAGAAGAGTCGACACCCTTCTGTGTTTTCTTTGGCTTCTTTGGTGGGGGACTTTCTACTCTAGGTCCTGCCTCACTCACTTTTCCAGCCTCTGCAGGCTCCTCCATTCGTCCCTCTACTCTCATTTTTTCAATTCTCTCACCTAAGGGGATTCCTATGCATGGAGGGGTCTCAGGGACCGGCTATGGAACTCCTTGAAAGGATATAGCCTCGCGTTAGGCTCGACAGAAGGTAGCTTTGCTGCGATCAAATCCCCAAAGACAAGTCCAAAGAACCTCTGTAAAATGAGGTTTGGATGGTTGAGATCTTCCTTAGCCTTCTTCTGCGCCTTGACTTTCGACTTTTCACCCCTCTGTGTTGCGCATTTCTTCTTAATCAAGCCCACCATATCTTCAAAAATGAGCTGTGTAGTCGAGTGGTAGGTTGAAATAGATGCCATAAACAATAGAGAACATAGCATGAGAGGTCTGATCATGGCTTCCAACCTTTCCTGTTAGACAACAGTTCACAATTGAGAATAAGGTATTCCAGATTGGGGGTAGTCCTTTGCGCTTGAACTGAGTCCGTTTGACGATTTAGGTCTTGGCAGCATATGAATGGAATTCAAAGAATTGAATTAATTCCTCGTCTGTTGGGGTTGCAGCAAAAGCATCCAAATGAAGAGATTCCAGGGTGGGTAAATGCAGGGCAGTTCTAAGAGTGTCAACATTGAGTTCCATTGGTACCAAAGATTTATTAGTAGGGTGAGAGGCATATCCAACAATGCTCAAACCAATATTGTCTAGGGTTGTAATATAGGAGCTTAGAAGAAATTGGGTTATATATGACTAGGGAGTGGGTTTAGTGGCTGATAGTGCATAGAACAAGGGATGGTTTCGAAGAATTTCTAGTAAGGGAAAAGTAAATTCAGGAAAACCTGTTGTCGAAGGAACGAAGTAGTAATTGTTCGGTTT
>NC_037529.1:39761408-39762768 GCF_001531365.2 Cynara cardunculus var. scolymus
GTGTAGCAAGCGGCAGAGACAGCTTTTGCCCAAAAAGAGAGTGGAAGCCCAGAGGCAATCAACATCGTTTTGGCAGCTTCAACAAACGTCCTGTTCTTCCTCTCTACTACTCCATTCTGTTGTGGAGTCCTTGGGGCTGAGAAGTTATGAGTTATGTCAACAGAGGTCAGGTACTCTTCAATCACAGAATTCTTGAACTCTGTGCCATTATCGCTTCAAAGTACCCTAACCTGGAGAGCATGAAGAACTTGGAGTCTCTTTAAGAGATTGATTAGTACACAGGGAACTTGAGATTTCTTACGAATAAACTCTACCCATGTAAATCTTGAAAATTCATCAATGAGTACTAAGATGTACTTCTTTCCTCCAAGACTCTGCACAGAGATAGGACCAAAGAGGTCCACATGAAGCATTTGCAGAGGCTTATCATAGGAAGGATCAGACTTGGATTTATGACAAAACCTTTTGAGTTTTCTCATTTCACAAGCTGAGCGAAGATGGTCCTTTTCAAAATTTATGTTGGGCAGTCCCTTGACTAAACTTAGCCTAACCAGTTTGTCAAGAGTATGAAAATTTAAATGACAGAACCTGGTATGCCAGAGCCAAGCTTCTTCGTTCTTTACAGAGGACACCAGACTTACTTCTTCTTTGGCTTCTAACGAATCAAAGCACAGAAGGTACAAGTCTCCTCTTCTGTTGGCTCTCATCACCTCTATCAATGTATCTGCTTTGTACATTATGCAGTGTTTGACCTTGAAGAGCACATCCAGACCATTGTCACATAGTTGACTAACACTTATTAGGTTGGGTTTGAGTCCATCCACGTATGAGACTTGGTTCATCTTAATCTCTCCCTTCATGATCATCCCGTAGCCCATGATCTTCCCCTTTTGGTTTCCACCAAAAGCTATAGAGCCTCCTTCTTGCTTTAAATAAGAGGACATAAGCTCTAATGTACCAGTCATGTGCCTCGAGCAACCTGAGTCAACAACCCAAGTAGACACATGCTGCTGCTTCTGCAATTATACAACGTTTATTTTAGGTACCCACTTCCAATTGGGTCCTTTAGCATTAGAATTTTTGAGGTATGCTGTAGCATCCTTTGGTTTGGCCTTATTTTTCTTGGAAGAAGAATTGCCGACTTGTCTCTTATTCACCCCAGAATCATGAMTCTTGGGGTGAGAGACTAAACAAGAAGAGTGGTGAATGTSAGTGGATAGAGTATGCATGATATTGAAACATTCACAGAAGGAGACATCACAAGAAGCTTGTTTAAAGTTTTCATTAAAATTCTCAAAGAAGGGTATAGAGATTTTGTTTTTAGAGCCCTTCTTAGGTATGGGCTTCTCATTACAAGATT
>NC_037529.1:39763247-39772312 GCF_001531365.2 Cynara cardunculus var. scolymus
TCCTAGGAATGGAATCCTTCTTTCCAGAAGGTGAGAAGGAATCAATATAGTCTTCATAGGCAATATTTTCCATTGATAAGCCTGGTTTTGTGTTTGGATCAACCAACAGCCTTCTCCATTTGAAAATGGGCTTAGTATTAGAAATTTTACTTTTCAAATTATTTGAGGATCTAAAGGKAYTCTYAAGAGTTTTGTTTGATTTAAAACCAGGTTTGTTATCAAATTCTGAGAAACCTAGACCTCTTCTGCCCAAATTGACTTTRATCTTTTTGTAAATATTTTGAGCCTCTTGAAATTTTTTAATTTTAAGCTCTCTGTGAAGCACATCTTGGTGCAAAAATAGTCTTTCCTTTTGAAATAATTCTTTAACAGAAGTAATATTACACTTCTCATGCTCCATCTGCCTTAATTCATCCACCTTATTTTYYAAATCTTTTTGGACCTTGGCAAGCTTTTCCTTTGAAGAATTTTCTAAATTTATAAACTTTGATTGCGCTTCTTCGAACATTTTGAAAAATCTATTTCTTTCTTCTATGAGCAGAATTACTTCTTTTTCACAAAAAGAAAGTTTTTCTTTTAGATTGAAATGCTCCAAATGACATGAATCGAGGTTATCGATGATCTCTGTGTAAAGATCAAGAGATTCAAAAGAGTAGGAAGTAGAAACCTCTTGCTCATTTCTGTCAGAGGAGTCTGAGTTGATGTCTGCCATCGCACAGAAGAGCTCGTCCTCTATGTCCGAGTCTTCCCAAGCGAGAAAACCCTTCTGTTCATCTTCATCAGAGGACTCAACAATGTCAAAAATAGAGACTGTTATCACCAAAATCCTTATCTCTAAATAATTTTCAGAACAGAAAATAGAACAAATGAGAAATTTGAGTTAGCAAGCTACAAGATGAGAGAAAAGATTTAGACACGCATGCAGACCCAAATCACCCGAATGTGATATCGGCCTTATATGCGAGAACTCTCTTCTTCTCTTTTGGGATTAAAAGATTCCTTAGTTCACAGATTACCATCTGATGAAGACACATGCAAGTCTTCGATGGATAATCTAACCATCTTTAATTCCCGAAACTTGTGTTGAGCAGGAAGAGAAATTAGGAATTTAAGCATTAAAAGAGGAATAGATGGCTTCTAGAACTTACCTTTTTGAAGACGAGGCAAATATGAGCGACCCGAACACGGCAGAGTTCCTAAACTTACAGGAAGAAGAGTTTGGCTTGAAGGTGATGAACTTTAGAGAGGGAGAATCGAGAAAAAGGCTGGAGCTTTTTGAATAAAGGAGAGTTTTCAAAAGAGAAGGGGTATTTATATGGGGCTTCTAAAGGAGTAGTGGGCTGGCCTCTAAAGGCCCAAGCCCAAGGGGCTTTTAATTCTCTAAGTTGAGCCGCAAAAAATTTAAAATAACCAAAACGTCCAAGTCTGGAAAAAGACCAACTGCCGTGCCAAATTGATCATGGGAAATCAGCGCCTCAGTAAAATGGAAACATAGCTTCTGCGAAGAGACACCAGAGCCTTTGTGAAGAGACGACAGAGTCTCTGTGAAGAAACGACAGAGTCTCTGTGAAGAGACGACAGAGCTTCTGTGAAGTGATGCCAGAGTCTCTGCGAAGAGACACCAGAGCCTCTGTGAAGAGACGACAGAGCCTCTGTAGCTATCATCAAAACCTCTGTAGCAGTCACCAGAGCCTCTATGGCTGTCACTAGAGCCTCTGTGGCTAACACCAGAGCCTCTGGTTGTTCAATCCTCTGGTTGATCAGATGACCTCTTCAGAATCATACTCTGGATAAGGTTAATCCTAAAAGACTTAGTTTTTCAAATGAAGGTTCTGAAATATGGTTCTAACCTGAAAATCCAAAAGTGCAGAGTTGTTACATCTGTGTATAAATCAAGAGATTCAGAAGRGTAAGAAGTAGAAACCTCTTGGTCATTTCTTGCAGAGGAGTCAAAGTCGATATTGGCCATCCCACAGAAGAGCTCATCCTCTGTGTCCGAGTCTTCCCAAGCGAGAAGACCCTTCTGTTCATCTTCATCAGAGGATTCATCAGTTACTAGCTCACTTGATTGAGCTAGCAGAGACTTCTGCTGGTAGTAGTCAACCTTCTTTTTGTAAAAGGTTGCATCTCTAGGACCCCTCTGTGGAGCCTTTGGCCCTTTTGACCAGCAATCTGTAGCAAAGTGGCCTGGCTTGCCACATCGAAAGCATCCTTCCTTCGACTCTTCCTTCTTCTGCTCCTCTATCTTCTGCGAGGACTTCTGCTTCTTCTCACCTGCATCCGATCTACCTCCCTCTGTAAAGTTTCTTCTGTTGAAACTTTTGTATTCCTTCCTCTCACCACCCTTTCTGAATTCTCTGGTGATCAAGRCCAGAGTTTTCATCATTTCCTTCATTGAGACTTCTTCATCCGAACTTTCATCACTTTCTGCTATCAGTACCTTCTTCTTCTTCTTCTTCTTCTTCTTCTTCTCCTTCTCTTCCTTTTATGTTCCTTTCCCCTTCCCAGAACTGCCATCCTCTGCAACTAGAGCAAGTGGACCACCATAGTTCTTTTTCATTTGTAGAACTTGAGGCTCTTGACTTTTAAGAGAGCCAAATAAGTCAGCCAGAGTCCACATTTCCAAAGCTAAGGTGACCTTCATGGACATGGTTAGGTGCATCCATTCAACTCCAAGGCTCTTCAAGAACAGAGAGTTGTTGTCCTCTGCCGTTCTCATAACTCCATACCKTTTGCAATTGCTAATTAGGGTGTTTAGTCTAGAGTATATGTTCGACAGGGATTCACCCTCTTTTGCCTTGAAGCTATGGTATTCGTCAATGCAAATTGCTCGATTATTTTTGAGTGTTTTCTTACCTCCTTCAATCTGTTTTTCTAATTCTTCCCAGATATCCATGGATAATTGACAGTGATCGATACATTTGAAGATTTCATGAGGTATTGCCATAATTAACAACCATTTGCATTTGCTGCTCAAATCAACCAGTATTTTGTCTTCATCACTCCAGTTAGCAACAGGTCTTGGCTCGTAATGTTCAGCAATTTCAGGGGTTGTACCAGTAGCAGGAACTCTTGGAATTAAGTTCATTGGCACATAAGGAGGATTGTAAAGAAATTCGCATATCCTTGGGTGAATTCCTTCCAAAAAATTTATCATTCGCACCTTCCATTGCGGATACTCCCCACGAATAAGCGTGGGAGGTTTTGATTGAGAACCAGTGCTCATGAATGAAGTATTGGCCAGATTCGCCATTGATAATAGAAGGAGAAAAACTGGAATAAGATGAAACTGATTTATTCGAGTGAAACAGGGTAAAATGAAGAAGACTGGTGTTCTATAGAATGCAGATTAATACCAAAAACAAAATTAATCGAATGAGAATTCGATTCCTGCTCTGGTACCAATTGATAGGACCTATAAATTCAGATTTGGTATTTGATCTCTTACTCTTGATGATCTTTAGAACGATTACAGTACAGCGAAAAAAATGATAAGAACACAACAAAGTAATTAATCAAGAACACACAGATTGATATGAAGAAGATGAACGCAATATAATAGCTTCAAAGGTTTTTCAATTGATTGAAAATAAGACGATTACAATACGGAAGCACACTGAATTACAAAGGCCTAAGCTGCTATTTATACTAGTTCCTAATGACCTTTCTGACATGACCTAGACGTGTGAAATCATCCAAGCCATCCAAATAAAGTCGATTACAGACCTAGTCATGTGAGAGACACGTGCAGCTAACAACCTTTGAAAATCGGTAGAACAGGATCTTCACAGAAGACAAATCCGCAGACCCTCTGTGAGCCATCTCAGAGGCTCTGCTGTAATAGACTTGTAGATTCTTATTGCCAGAGGACCATTTTCCAGAACCTCTGTGAGAGACAACAGAGGTTATGTCAATCTTGACTAATACGATCAAACAGCTTCTGTTGCTGGTCCTCTGTTGTCTTCTGTGGAAGAACCCCTTCTGTCAACACCTGTAGAAATCTTTTTCATACTTTTACATTAAGTGAAAACTGGAGCTAACAAACCCTAATCCGTACATCGTTGGACTTTTGTTTGAACATTAAAAGGTTTGTGTGATAACCGGGTTTCAGACAACCTGGGTTAAGGTAACTTATATGTGATTATTCTGTGAAATAGGTGTTGGCATACATGTTATTTAATCAAATGCATGAACAATATGCGTATATGTGAAAATGTGATGCTATACATGCATAAGAAAATGATAAATGCGTAAAGTGCATCTGTGATAACATGTTTATGTGAAAACTATTATTATAATAATAATAGGAAACCTTCATGATGAAGTAAGGTAGGCTTTAAAATAATAAACTCACCGCCCAAAAGAAGTTTATATAATTAAAACCACTCACCGCGTTTAGTAAGCATATAAAAAGGAGATAAAAGTTAAGGATTATCTTATCTTTACTTCTAAAAGCTTTTGAGAGAAAAAAAGGTGTGAGTGTGGCGGTGAAAGTGTTCTTGAGAAGATCTATTGGTCAAAAAGTGATTGAGGAAATCTGTGTGTTTAAATCTATGAATCTATGCTTATAAGGTGAGTTTTGATAACAAAAATCTTTTTGTGATATTATTTAAATTGCTTGGTTTTGATGTTTGATTTGAAAGAAAACATTGTATAATTGTTCCTAACAGTTTAAGATGTTATTTTTATAAATTTGGTCTTGGAAGTTGTAATATTTAGGTTTCATAATTTTTGGTTTTAGATTTAGAAATTTGTATATATATATTAGATGTGTGAGTGTGTATGTATGAGTAATTGTTTTAATATTTAAGTGGATGGCGGTTTATGCACTTGCTATAAATAGCAAGTGCATATGAGATTTAAAGACTTACTAAGATTCTAGAGTACAAGTCTTTTCAGAGAGTGCAGACTGGTTCAAATCCATTCAACATCTTTTGGTAAGGTGAGTGTATTAAAGCTTTCAGTATAAAATTGTTTGCATACAATTCAGTAGTTATTAGAACTGGTTATTTATGATTTATAGTTCATATTGTGCGGATATTTCCTTAAATCGTCCATGTGATGATTGGATTGATATCCGGACAATTTCATCCGGATTATAAACCGCTCAAGTGTTGTCCGGATCTTATCTAAATCGGACAAGGGTTGGACGATGTATTGTCCAGATTGCTTTAAATCGGTCAAGGGTTGGACGATGTATTATCCAGACTATTTTAATCGGTTAAGTTGTGAGCGAGGTATTGTCCGGACATGATATCCGGACAAAGATATTAATTTAATTCTAAGTGTTAACCGGATAAAACTTATACGAGGTGCTGTCCGAATTGTTGACCGAAGAAAATGGTTACTCTTGATAATCTAAGTGTTTGTCCGGATTACATATCCGGACAACGTTGACCGGACTTCAAATCTGGTTAATGTGTTGAAATGTTTTTGGAAATATTTTGAGATATAATGGCGGTATAACCACGAGAGAGATGTAATGGCGGTGTAACCGCGAGAGAGATGTAATGGCGGTGTAACCGCGATAGAGAGATCTAATGGCGGTGTAACCGCGAGAGAGATGTAATGGCGGTCTAACCGCAAGAAAGATGTAATGGCGGTGTAACCGCGAGAGAGATGTAATGGCGGTGTAACCGCGAGAGAGATGTAATGGCGGTGTAACCGCGAGAAACATAAATAAGTTTATATGTCAGAACAGGTTTGATTCTAAACTGATTATTTGGAAAGTATGTTGTTTGGGATTTATACATTCACAAGACCTTTTTGGTCTAACGCTCAGTTGTTGGACTAACCTGTTTTGCAGGTCATCATACCTCGCAAGACAAAGGCAAGGGAAAAGTTTAGAATGAATGACGTTTTGTTATTCAAAATGTATTTTAAGAAAGTTTTTGTTAATCTGTATTATGAAAATGATGTTACATTTTGTGTTATGAGTATGATGATGTGGATTATCTGTACATAGAATATGTGGGTTGTTACAGTTAGTATCAGAGCCTTAGTTTAAGGCATCTGGGTATTTGCAAAATACTTAGACTTAAACTAGAGGTGCGGAAGTTATGATAATAGGTTTCACTGGGTCTATGAACATGGGAATATGTTATAGCTGAACCTATTATGAGAAAGATAGATTATATATGATTGATATAATCTGAGTTATGGATAGACTTAAGGATAAATGTGTTATTATGTTTTGATTATGAAAATAATCATGTGTGTTTAAATGTGACAGAAAAAGTCATATACTGAGAAATGGCAGATAATCCCAATCAATTAGAAAGGACCTCTACTGGTTATGGAAGAGGTCGGGGAAGAAGAAACATAACACAAGGAGAAGACCCGAAAAATGTGATGACGATAGAAACAAGAAGTCGTAGCAGGGGTCGAGGAAGAGGCAGAGTTACTAGACAAGAACAGGAACTGTCGGCTCAAGAAAGTTCAATGTCTGGTCATGGAAGAGGAAGGGCAAGGGGTGGACATAATGATCCTGATCTAGGATTTATTACTAAAGAAATGTTGGCAGCAGAGTTGGGAAAATTCCAAGAAAGTTTGGTGAATTTGTTGGGGCGTACAACCCAAAATAATCCAGAAGTGGTAAGAAATCCCGATTATTAGGAGGAAGCCGGAGCTAGTACACCGGTAACTGGTACATCTATACCCCTTACTTCGTCCTCAGTACAAAAGGGAGGAGATATCAAAATGTTTCTTGCTTATAAACCTCCCAAGTTTTCTGGTGAGCGTGATCCTGTTAAAGCTATGTGTTGGCTTAAGGAGATAGAGATGAGTCTACAAATCAGTAAAAGTGCAGAAAAGGATAAAGTTATGTTTGTTGTGTCACATTTGAGATCAAGTGCTTTATACTGGTGGGAAGTCCTATCCAGTTCAGATCCGAACATTTTGAAGACCATGTTGTGGGAAGAATTTATGGTTAAGTTTAAAATGCAGTATTGTCCTGAAGCTGCAGTATGAAAGTTGGAAGATGATTTCCTTCGTCTTGAGCAAGGAAACATTTCAGTCCGCCAGTATACAGAAGTTTTCATGGAACAATCTAGGATTGCTGAAGCCTATATAATATCTGAAAACAGTAAAGTGAGAAAGTATATATGGGGATTGGAGTCGAATCTTCGAAAGTATGTGATATCCAGGAATCCGACAACATTTCAGGCAGCAGTTGATGCTGCTAAAATACTGGAACAAGATATTAACTGACAACCACAAGAAAGGGTTGGAGAGAAAAGAAAAGGGGAAACTACAGTAACTGATTTCCGTAGACCAAGGTTTACGGAAAATTTGAATCGGCCAATTTCAAGGTTTCCGGATAAAGCATGTAACCGATGTCATAAGATACATCAGGGAAATTGCAATACAGAATCTCGAGTATGCTTTAAATGTCAGGAACCAGGACATATAGCTCGAGACTGTCGGATGACGCGGAGGTGTTTTACATGTAATTCATCTCAACATGTAAATGTTGATTGTCCACAAGCAAAGAGTCGAGGGTTTGGTTTTGCTGGAGGTCGGGGATCTGGATATTCTAGGGGTCGAGGATCTGGGTATATGCCAACATGTCCTGGGCAAATGGATAATCGTGTTAATCCAAGTAGACGGGGAGGGATAAGACAGAGTCTAATGCAAAAGGGAGAGCCTTTCAGATGACGAGAGGTGAGGCGGAAGAGCACCCTGAAGTGGTAACAGTTACATTCCTTGTTAATTCAGTATGTGCCAAAGTTTTATTTGACTCGGGTGTAAATCGTTCTTTTGTGTCACCATCGTTTGTTAATTCTGCACATTTAGAATCTAAAGCGTTGAGTAAGGAATTAATTGTGGAAACAGCAAATGATAGTGAAGTTTCAATTAAGGACAGAATTGATGAATGTTTTATAAGTATAGAAGGATGTGAGGTGCCTATACAGTTATTTCTTTTGCCTTTAAGGAAATTTGATATAATTATAGGCATGGATTGGTTAGCTGAAAACTAAGCCAACATAGTCTGTAATGAAAAGATGATTCATATAGACTTATCAGAAAAAAGAAGAGTTGTGATTTATGGAGATCGGCGGGATCGTTACTCTAGCCTAATTTCAGTTCTAAAGGCTAGGAAATATGTACATAAAGGATGTGTTAGTTTTCTTGCATATGCTATAGATATGATGAAAGAGAAAGGAAAGATGGAGGATATTCCAGTCGTAAAGGAATTTCCTGAAGTATTTCCAAAAGATTTGATAAGTCTACCCCCAGACCGAATGATAGAATTTTAGATTGAATTAATTCCTGGAGCAACACCTGTTGCGCATGCACCATATATATTAGCTCCTTCTGAGTTAAAGGAGTTAATGTCTCAATTGAAAGAATTGTTAGATAAAGGTTTTATCCGACCAAGTACTTCCCCGTGGGGTGCACCGGTGCTTTTTGTGAAAAAGAAGGATGGATCAATGAGAATGTGTATTGACTACCGGCAGTTGAATAAACTGACAATCAAGAATAAGTATCCTCTCCCAAGAATTGATGATTTGTTTGATCAATTGGTTGGGGCTACTTATTTTTCAAAGATTGATTTGCGGTCCGATTATCATCAATTCAAAATTCGGAATGAAGTATGTGTCAAAAATAGCATTCCGTACACGTTATAGTCATTATGAATTCCTGGTTATGCTATTTGGACTCACAAATGCACCTGCAGCCTTTATGGACATGATGAATAGGGTGTGTCGTCCCTATCTTGATAAATTTGTGATTGTCTTCRTTGATGATATTCTGATATATTCTCGGTCGGAAGAAGAACATGCACATCATTTGAGATTACTTCTGGAATTGTTGAAACAAAAGAAATTGTATGCCAAGATGTCAAAATGTGAATTTTGGCTGCGAGAAGTTCAGTTTTTGGGGCATGTTATCTCAAAAGAAGGGATTAAAGAAGATTCACTCAAGATTAAAGCTATTGAAAAATGGGAAGCTCSAAAGACTCCAACTGAAGTCAGAAGTTTTCTTGGATTGGCTGGGTATTATCGTAAGTTTATACAGGATTTCTCTCGTATAGCTACTCCATTAACGAAGCTGACTAAGAA
>NC_037529.1:39772479-39778737 GCF_001531365.2 Cynara cardunculus var. scolymus
TTGTATGGAACGAAATGTCAAATCTTCACAGATCATAAGAGCTTGCAACATCTGTTCCATCAGAAAGACCTGAATATGCATCAGAGAAGATGGTTGGAATTGGTAAGTGATTATGATTGTGAAATTTTATATCATCCAGGAAAAGCAAATGTAGTAGATGATGCATTAAGTCGACAAGAAAAAAGTGGTACTATCAAAGTTATAGCTTTACGAGTTGAGTTATTACCCAATATTCAAGAAGAGTTACGAGAATTTCAACATGAGGCAATGAAGGAGGATAAGATCAAACAGGAAAGATTGGGTGGATTAATATTTGATTTGGTGAAAGAAGATAAAGAATTTTGGAAATTCCATAACAGAATTTGGGTACCATGCTATGGTGATCTCAGGAAACATATTTTGGGTGAGGCTCATAGGTCACGTTTTGCAATACATCCAGGTACAAATATAATGTATCAGGATTTGAAGCAACATTATTGGTGGCCAGGTATGAAGAAAGATATTGCTAAACATGTTGAGCAATGCCTGACATGTCTCGAAGTAAAGATTGAACACCAGCGTCCTTATGGTAAGTTACAATCTTTAGAAATTCCGGTGTGGAAGTGGGAACATATCACTATGGATTTCATAACCAAATTACCAAAAACATCAAAAGGGTATGATGCTATATGGGTGATAATAGATCGGTTATCTAAATCWGCACACTTCTTACCTATGAAAGAGTCATATTCGATGGAGAGATTGACAAAACTATACATTGATAAGGTAGTGACACGACATGGTGTTCCTCTATCAATTKTTTCTGATAGAGATAGTCGGTTCACTTCTATGTTTTGGAAGAGCTTTCAAAGAGAAATGGGTTCGCAAATTAAGCTAAGTACAGCTTATCACCCTCAGACTGATGGACAAAGTGAAMGAACTATCCAAACTTTAGAAGATATGTTGAGAGCATGTGTCATCGATTTCGAAGGATCATGGGATAGTCATTTGGCTTTGGTGGAATTTGCATACAACAATAGCTACCATTCAAGTATTCAGGCAGCACCTTTTGAGGTTCTGTATGGACGAAAATGTAGAACTCCTTTGTGTTGGAATGAAATAGGTGAAAAACAGTTAGCTGGGCCTGAGTTAGTTCAGCAAACTGCATATAAAATTGGAGTAATATGGGAACGGATGAAAATGGCAGAAGATAGACAAAGAAGTTATGCAGATAAACGTCTGAAGCCGATTGAATTCCAAGAAGGTGATAGAGTGATGTTAAAGGTATCACCTTGGAAAGGAGTGGTACGTTTTGGAAAAAGAGGAAAATTAAGTCCAAGATATATTGGACCATTCACTATTATTGGAAGGGTTGGGGAAGTGGCATACAAATTAGAACTTTCTTTGGAATTAAGTGAAATTCATGACATGTTTCATGTGTCAAATTTGAGGAAGTGTTTAATAAGTCCAGATGTGGCAGTACCATTACCTGAGATTAAGGTAGATAAGGGATTATGCTTTGAAGAAACCCCTGAATAGATTACTGACTACAAAGTAAAGAAGTTACGAAACAAAGAGATTGGGTTAGTAAAGGTTCAATGGCGCTATCATAAGGGACCAGATGCTACCTAGGAATCAGAATCAGAGACGCGGGTGAAATACCCATACCTTTTTGTTTAAATGGAATTCCGAGACGGAATTCTTTTAAGGAGGGAATGTTGTAATATTTAGGTTTCATAATTTTTGGTTTTAGATTTAGAAATTTGTATATATATATTAGATGTATGTGTGTGTATGTATGAGTAATTGTTTTAATATTTAAGTGGATGGCGGTTTATGCACTTGCTATAAATAGCAAGTGCATATGAGATTTAAAGACTTACTRAGATTCTRGAGTACAAGTCTTTTSAGAGAGTRCAKACTGGTTCAAATCCATTCAACATCTTTTGGTAAGGTGAGTGTATTAAAGCTTTGAGTATAAAATTGTTTGCATACAATTCAGTAGTTATTAGAACTTGTTATTTATGATTTATAGTTCATATTGTGCGGATATTTCCTTAAATCGTCCATGTGATGAYYGGATTGATATCCRGACAATTTCATCCRGATTATAAACCGCTCAAGTGTTGTCCGGATCTTATCTAAATCGGACAAGGGTTGGACGATGTATTGTCCGGATTGCTTTAAATCGGTCAAGGGTTGGACGATGTATTGTCCGGACTATTTCAATCGGTTAAGTTGTGAGCGGGGTATTGTCCGGACTTGATATCCGGACAAAGATATTAATTTAATTCTAAGGGTTAACCGGACAAAACTTATACGAGGTGCTGTCCGGATTGTTGACCGGAGAAAATGGTTACTCTGGATAATCTAAGTGTTTGTCTGGATTACATATCCGGACAAGGTTGACCGGACTTCAAATCCGGTTAATGTGTTGAAATGTTGTTGGAAATATTTTGAGATGTTATGGTGGTGTAACCGCTTGAGAGATGTAATGGCGGTGTAACTGCGAGAGAGATGTAATGGTGGTGTAACCGCGAGAGAGATGTAATGGTGGTGTAACCACGAGAGAGATGTAATGGCAATGTAACCGCGAGAGAGATGTAATGGCGGTGTAACCACGAGAGAGATGTAATGGCGGTGTAACCGTGAGAGAGATGTAATGGCGGTGTAACCACGAGAGAGATGTAATGGCGGTGTAACCGCAAGAGACATAAATAAGTTTATATGTCAGAACAGGTTTGACTCTAAACTGATTATTTGGAAAGTATGTTGTTTGGGATTTATACATTCACTAGACCTTTTTGGTCTAACGCTCAGTTATTGGACTAACCTGTTTTACAGGTCATCATACCTCGCAAGATAAAGGMAAGGGAAAAGTTTAGAATGAATGACGTTTAGTTATTCAAAATGTATTTTAAGAAAGTTTTTGTTAATCTATATTATGAAAACGATGTTACATTTTGTGTTATGAGTATGATGATGTGGATTATCTGTACATAGAATATGTGGGTTGTTACAGAAACTGTGTTGGAAAGATAAAGAAGATTTTGTTTCTTTAAAATAGTTTTGAATGATATCTGGTTTTAAGGATTTAAAGGAGATTTCGAGTTTGGAAATTGATATTGAAAGAACTGGTTGTTCTTGAGTTTCAAAGTTTTGATGATAAAACTGTTTTGAAACCATTATTGGTTATAAAATATAGAGGACATTCCTTCAAGACGGTTGTGACTTCGGTATGTCTTCGTTTGGAAATAATCTATAGATTTTGGTGGATAAAACTATGGAGGCTGTTTCATCAAGACAGTTGTGACTTCGGTCTGTCTTCGTTTGCAACTAATCCATAGATTTTGATGAAGAAATAAAGGTGGCATATCAAGGAGAGGTGTACCATGGGATAAGGGTGGCATATCAAGGAGAGGTGTACCTTTGTCTATAAGGGTGGGATATTAAGGAGAGGTGTACCTTGGGATATAAGGGTGGAAATTGTGTGTGTGAATATTTTAGCTCTTGCTATTATATCTCGTAAGAATGCAATAGATTTTAGTTCTTACTTATTTGTGATTTGAGGACTCAGAGATGTTGCTCTTGTTAGAAATGATAGTATTGACGTTATTGAGAAGGGGAAAACTTGGCCTATGGCCAATGGTTTTGGATAAAATATTTTGGAACAAAAGTGTTCATTTTATGAGGATTCAGAGAAGCTTTGGTTGTTCCTTGAAAGGGACCAGAGGGGCTCTGGTTGGTCCTCGCATCAGAACCAGAGGGTTCTGGATGATGGTTTGATATTGTTACAAGTCCTTTTACCAAGCTTTTATATAAACCAGAGGCTTTGAATCTATTAGATAGGAACTATGTGCCAAAATTATACTTTAAAAGATGTTTCAAAGATTTTTATACTTTGAAACTTTTCTTACAAAGGAAGACAGACCAGAGGGGCTCTAGTTGGCCTGCGCGTTGAACCAGAAGCTCTGGTTGGTCTTAAGTTTTGAGCCAGAATTTCTGGCTAGTAGAACCAGAGCTTTGGTCATACAAAATCATTCTAATATATGTTTTTATACTTGGGAAAACTATTTTAACTACTTATGGTGTTAGTCTATGAACATTTATGAGGATTTTATTCGAGTAAGTAGCTCTGGTTGGCTTAACTAGAAGCTCTGGTTGGCTTAACTTGTAACACCCCCAATCCATACATTGCATATAACACATATATTATACATAGAATACATGTCTTCTCCCACATAGATCCATAATACAAGAGACAAAAATATACAGCCCAAATTTTTCAAAGTACATGCTCTTGTATTCTAGCATCTATGCTCCAAAACGGCTAAGCATATAGGGAAGTAATTCACATAATGCTCTTTCCCTTATTATATTTACCTTGAAAACACAAAATGAGGGTTAGACATGAATGTCTAATGATGTTCACTTTTATGTAATGCAGGCTGAAGATCACCAAAACATTTATTTCAAATAATTCATCTCATGCAGTAGAACTAAAAATCATACTCTTTCGGTCCATCGGGCCTCTGGTTCCATACCACACTTGGAATATATTTTAATAACCAGGACCAGAGCCCCTCTGGTCTCTCTTCCAGAGCTTCTGGTTCCTCAACCAGAGCCTCTGGTTGTACTAACCAGACTTCTGGCTCATATAATTTCTTATAATGTTCTTTAGTTAAGCTTTCACTCAATAATGAGGACCAACCAGAGCCCCTCTAGTTCCTCATAAAAATGAACATTCTGTTCCAAAACATTTTTAACCAATACCAATAGCCATAGGCCAAGTTTTCCTTTCTCAATAACGTCATTACTATTATTTCTAATAAGAACAATATCTTTGAGTTCTCAAATCACTAAGAAGTAAGGACTCAAATCTATTGTAGTCTTAAAAGATATAATAGTAAAAGCTATAATATTCACACACAATTGCCACCCTTATATCCAAAGGTACACCTCTCCTTGATATGCCACCCTTATTCCAAAAGACACCTCTCCTTGATATGYCAYCCTTATTCCAAAAGACACCTCTCCTTGATATGCCACCCTTATTCCAAAAGACCTCTCCTTGATATGACACCTTAGTCCAAAAGACACCTCTATTTGATATGCCACCCTTATTTCTACTTCAAAATATATGAACTAGTTCGGATGAAGGACCGCAGTCACAACCATCTTATGAATGAGGTTCATAATTTTATCCATAAAATCTATATACTAATTCCAATTGAAGATAGATCAAAATCACAATCGTCTCAAAAGAATATTCTCTATAGTTTTCAATCAACAACTTTATCATAAAAACCTTTCAAGCTCAAGAACAATCAATTCTTTCAATGATTTCTAAAACATCATATCCCTTTTAAATCCTCAAAACAGGATATCAAGTTTCCCAAACTGTTTTAAAGAAGAAATCTCCTCTTTATCTTTCCCAAAAAAAAATTTATACTCAAATATATAACAATAACACCTTTAAACTATCAAAATAGTTTTTACCATCTTTTCTTCAAAATCAAAATCAAAACCTAATAGTTTATATAACAATATATATAAAGGTTTTAGTCATCAAAAACTCACCTTAATGATCACAGATTTTGCAGATTATAAACGCACATCAGATATTCAAATCACTTTTGTGTATTAATCTTTCTCAAGAACTCTTTCACCATCATACACACTTTCTTTTCTCAAAAAGGTTCCTTTCTTCCAAAAATCAAGATAAGGTATGATCTTATCTTTTTCCTTCTTTATATATTTTTCTAACAAAGGCGGTGATGGTTTTATTAAATTAAAACTCTTAGGCGGTGAAGGCTTTAACCAATAAAGGTAATTTAGGCGGTGAGTTTTTCATTATAAAATTCATGATTTGTTAACCATGAAGGTATAAGTTTTTTAAATATTATAATAATGTTTCCACCAGAATATCTTATCACATATATGCACCACCTCATGTGTGCTTCACACCACATGCATTCATGTATAAATCACATATACATCATGCCACCTTTTCAAATATATGCATTGTTGGTCCCAAAGGGTCTACAAGAATACTAAACAGTTTGTAGAAGGGGGGGGATGAATACAAACACAATTTTCAAATTTAAAATATATATTGATAAAGAAGATCAATACAGATTTTACAAGATTGTCTGCGGAAAGATAAGTTATAAGAAACCTATCTAAACAATCTTAAGTTACACACAAAGGATAGCAAATACAAGAAAAGGTATTGCTAAAAGATTCTTTTACTTAAGCTGAAAGAAGCTTGAAGTAAGA
>NC_037529.1:39778837-39810213 GCF_001531365.2 Cynara cardunculus var. scolymus
TATCTGGATAAAATTGTGATTGTTTTCATTGATGATATTYTGATATATTCCTGATCGGAAGATGATATTTTGTCTATTGTAAAAGTTTTGGATTGATGATATATTGAAAATGTTGTATATGTTCTTATTAATCTTCATTGACCGATTTAGTCTTTTCACGGACATTGTGCTGACCGGATTAGAGTATAACAGGACACTGTGTTGTCCAATGAAGGTATGTCCGGACACCATGTTGGACGGTGAGAATTGAATCCGGACACTATGTTGTTTGATAAGAGTATATCCAGTTAAATGTTTTCTGGATAATTATTCATCGTCCAGATAGTTTTTCATAGCTTAAGAATATTTTATGTGCTGACCGGATAGAGGTGTCCGGCTAAGGTTGTTCAGACATGTGTTGTCCGGATAAGCCTATCCGGACAGAGTTTTCATACAATTTGATTGGTGAATAAGATTTAACTTAACTTTAAATTATGTAACGATAGGATTTCACATTTTCTGATTAATCTGTTATATTGTGAAAAAGGGGCATTTTATATCTTTTAAGAAATTGAAAAATATATTAAATGTTTCTTCCAGACATGGTGACATAAGTCTGTTCTGGTTTGAAACTATATTTTGAGAAATGTTTCTTCCAGACGTGGAGACATAAGTTTGTCTGGTTTGAAACTCTATCTTGAAATGTTTCTTCCAGATGTGCCGACATAAGTCGGTTCTGGAATGAAACTTTGTTCTAAGAAATAGTTCCGCCAGACGTGGTGACATTTGTCTGTTCTGGCTTGGAACTGGGTATTGGGTACTTCCAGACATGGTGACTTAATTCTGTTCTGGTAAAGAACCCTGTTTTAAAGAAGAAATAAGGGTGACATATCAAGGAGAGGTGTACCTATGGTTATAAGGGTGGCAATTCCTGGTGTGGGTAATATTATAACTCTTGTTATTATCATTATTAGATACAATAATTCTAAGTCAGCATTTCTTTGTGACTTGATTTAGAGGTATTGTTCTCTTTAGAAATAATAACTTTGATGTTACTGAGAAGGGGGAAATGATTTATAACCAGAGGCATTAATTGCCTATGATTTCTATCAAGTTTGAATAAATATGAGAATGATGCAGAGAGGCTCTGGTTGGTCTTTTAGAAGGACCAGAGGACCTCTAGTCATTTGAAAAGACATTAAAATGTTTCCAGAATTTTATGAACCAGAAGCTCTTTATGTATTATACATAAGCTCTGTATCTTAAAAATAGTTACTTTGTATTTTTGTCTAAAGCTCTGTACCCGAGCTCTGTGTCTGAACTCTGTATTAATGCTCTGTCTTTTAAAATTAATTCATTTCTTAAAAAATATAAGAAATAAAATAAAGAACCAAAAGAGCTCTGATTCTTGCTTATTTATCTTTTAAAGTTAAGGTAGGTCCTTTCTGGACTAGAGACATTGTTGGTCCAGAGGATCTCTGGTTGAGTGTTGTTTCGTTTAAATGCAAAGGCTCTGGTTGGCAAGGGCAGAGGAGCTCTGGCCTGTTAAGCCAGAAAAGCTCTGGCCCATTGAGCCAGAGGAGTTCTATGTTAATTCTATGAAGGGATTTTGGGGTTCCGAGAGTTTGCATTTGTGCTGTATATGAAGTAATTTGTTGATTTATATATTTTGGTTATTAAAACAAATTTCGCATGTTGTTGCTAAAATATATTATCTTTATATAAAAGATGTTTTATCAGGTTTTGGTGATCTTGACCCTGCATTTTGCAAAGAAGGGATTTATTCACTAGACCTTCCGGTCTAACCCTCATTTTTGTATTTTCAAAATGTGCATTGTAGGAACTGCGGGGTCTCGAGATAGTAAAGGGAAGAGGAAAATATAATTATTTTCTTTATGTGTTATCTGCTTTATGAAGATCAGCCTGATGCCTGTATATTTTGAAGATGCATGTTGCTATACATGTGATAGTGCAGGGACATTGTTTTGGAAATTTTCATATGTAAATTTTGTACATATAGAATCCTTGTACTAGTGGGACCTATGTGGTGTAATCTATATTTAATTTATATGAAATATATGTTAAATACAAATGTGAAGTTTGGGGTGTTACATCAGCTCACAAAGATCCTTATTTATTGTGATAGCACAAGTGTCATTGCACTTGCAAACAACCCTGTTCTTCAGTCCAAGACCAATAATATTGAGATCAGATAGCATTTTATCAGAGATCATGTTATGAATGGTAATATTGAACTTCACTTCATACCTACTAAGTACCAACTCCTTGAAATTTTTACAAAACCTTTTGATGAAACAAAATTCAACATCTTAATCAGCGAACTTGGATTGTCGAACGTTGAGGATTAATTCCTTCAGCTCTAGGCAATACTCAATGATACATAAGTGAAATGATTCAGTGTTCTTATTCTATCACTGAACTCTTGAGTAAATGTATCTTTCTCTCTATGGTATGTATACTTATCCTCTTTTCTAAACTTAAAACTATCACTGAATCTTTCCTTATTCAGTGATCAAAATGTTTTAAAAGAAATGTTTCAGTGTTTCTATCTATCACTAAACCTTTTAAGCAATTATATCTCTAAGGTATATCTACTTGTCTTTTCTTAAAACAAAAATGTTAGACCCCATAAGTCTTGTGCATGGAAGTAATGAAGACAAACAAATGATGAAGAACCAGAAGGCCGATGGAAGACTTCAAGGCAAAATGACTAAGTCTGAAGAACAACCAGAGGGTCGATGAACTAACCAGAGATGCGATGGAAAGTGCATCTTCGATAACCCCTCTGGGTACTAACACTTGAACTAACCAGAGAAGCAAGCGATGAAGATATGAAGATAAGGTTGAACTCATACCCCATGGAAGACAGCTGGAGATGACCAATCAACAGCTAGATTCTACAAAGCTTATCTTGTTTTTATGTTTATCCATGTTTAGATAAGCTTTATCTGTTCGTAGAAGATTAGCTAAATAGTCTCACTAGATAGTTATCTTCTTAGTTAGATTACTAGTATAAATAGGTGGTTAGGCCTATTGTAATCTTAGATGCTTTGACGTTTTTCATATCATTGGAATAAAGTGAAATCTTTGACACTCAAGTATATTCTTAGAACGTTTATTAATTGTTCTTGAGTGTTCATCATTTTATTCATCCAAACACTATAATTTGGTTATTCTTAACTTAATTATTAGTGTTATTGAGAGATCTGAGATCAACAATTGGTATCAGAGCCAATTAATTGTTTTTCCAATCAAACGATCATTAAAAATCTCTCAATTCACGTTTTTCATAAAAACATCTAAAAACGTAAATTTTTCTCTTCCAAATCTTTAATGGCCAACTGAAATTCTGCTTATAGCGTTGGTTCCCTCACCAAACCTCCAACTCCTCAAAGAGAGAAGTATCCACAATGGACGATAAGGATGGTAAACTTTCTGGAAGGGATGGACAGAAATCTTCTGCGATCTATCATGGAGGGTCCCTACGTTCCACAAACTCTTGTTCCAAGAGTCCAGGAACAAATACCACAACAGAAATTCCTGCCTATTACATGCCCAAGGATGAGAAGAATTGGGATGAAGATGACATAGAGCGCGGGAAACTGACAAGAAGGCCAAAAGACTAATCATCATGGCCATTCCCAATGAAATCTTCCAATCCCTTGATGCATGTTCCACAGCAAAGGAACTCTGGGATGAGCTGGCAAGCCAATTGGAAGGAGGAGCAAAAACAAAGAAGAATCGTAGAGCCCAATGTCTCAACGAATACACCAACTTCAAGGCTCTTCCCGATGAACCAATTCAGAAGACATACGATCGCTTCAACACATTGATTAATCAATGTCGTCGAAACGATATCTCCAGGACGAAGGAAGAAAATAATGTTTTATTCCTCAAAAGTCTCGGCGATGAATGAACATAGCTGTCAATGTCCCTACAAGCAAATCAGGACATAGACGGCTGGTCAATACATGACGTATATGGAACGCTTGCTGCACAAGAGAACGATATCATGAAGAAGAAAGTGTCCATCGATGGACCCCTTGCTCATGCAGCTGAAGAAAAGTATGTATCAAGGATCTCCACCAGAGACCACAAGAAGAAAGGAAAGAAAGCACTGGTAGCAGAATCTGAATATGAGGACGAGACATCCGAATCAGATGATGATATCAAAGCCTTTGCTAAATCTCTGGCCTTGATCACAAAGCAATTCCAGAAAAAAGTTCATCAAAAAGCCTTATGAATGAAGAGAATTCAAGAGGGAAAGGTACCAGCCATCCTATGAAAGGAAGCCATCGAAATTTTATCAGAGGGAAGATAGAAGACATGGAAGAGAAGAGAGAGAAGACAGAAGAGAAGAGAGAAGAGAGGAGAAGAAAGAGGACAGAGATGGAAGGAAAAATGACCTCCGCTGCTTTAGGTTTGGAAAAATCGGTCATTTTTCCAAAGAATGCAGAGGACGACTGGTAAAAGATGTTGATTACTACAAGAATAAATATAAGTACAATCCTAGAGAGTGAAGCCTAATGGCTGAGAAAGAAAACTGAGTGTCTGACTCTTCATCCGATGAAGAAGACAAAGCACTCATCTGTCTGATGGCCACGTCCAATGTAGAATCCGCCACTGACACTGATGATCAGGTATGTGAGTCTACTATCGATGAAACCAACTCGGCTCCATCTGAGCTAGAGTTAAGGGTAATAAAACTTTCAGAGGACTTCTTGAAATTAAAAGAAAAATTAAATTTTGAAAAATCTGAAATAATTAAAGTTGAAAAGAAGTCAGTTTCTACAAAAGAGAGACTGATCTTCTAACCGAAGAAAAAGCCGATCTCATGAAAGAAAAGACTCACATCGCCACTCTTAAAAAATCATAGGAAGAAAAACTTCTAGAAATAAACAAGCGAGTAACCAAAGACTTAGAAAAGAAAACTAAGGCCTTAAAAAAAATCCAAGGCAGAGAGACTTAACTCAGTAGCTCTCAAAGATTTCTTTCAAAAGGAAAGGAAGATTCTTCACTAGAAGCTTCAAACCAATAAACTTCTGATGAAGAAATACAAGGATGCCCAAGATGTGTACGAAAAGTTAAATGGTCAAATAGACTCTCAAGGGATTGTATTCAATGAATTGGACTCCTTCATTGAATCCACCTTTGAATCCTAATAAGGAACCATCAGCTGATGAATCGATGAACCTTCCAAGTAACATTGGAAGTTCGTCTAAATTAGAAATGATGGAACCCCCAACAGATCACTCTGAAGCATCAACCTCTGAACCCACACCTCCCACAAACATCCATGATAATTTTGATTTCGAGAAATCAGTGAGAGACTTTCTTGATTCTAAATCTGAAGAAGAGATAGTTTGTGAATCACCAAAGATCATTGAGGATAAGAAGCCTCAAAACTTCAAACCCTCAATGAAATCTGATGTTCCACCATCGATGAAATCTTTAGACAAAGAAAAGGAAGAATTGGGCAATATCAAATATGCTAACGATAACTGACAAGGCCCTAGTACATCTTCTAAGTTCATTAAGTTTACTCGTGAGCAAAAACAGAAGTGGACTGCCTCTGAGAAATCTAACCACCACTTTTCCTCTCATTCAGCTGAAGAAAAGCAGTGCTTCCTCAGGAGTAAAAAGTAAAGACCATGACCTCCTCAAATAAAAAATCTGAACTAGATAGGAAGTTTGTAAAAACAACCAATGCTAGAACAGGATTTACATCCCCTGCATTTACTTCTTCATTTTTAGCGAATAAAAAGAACGTTAAACATTCATGTCCAAAGAATAATAATTGTCAATGTTTAGCTATTTTACAAAACCTGAGGAATCACATGTTGACACATCGCTGCATATTCTCCCAACACGTTTATCGGTATAAAATTAAATCCAATGAAAACATGAAAAAGCCGAAGTCTAAGGGTAAGGGAAATGCTAACAAACCCAAGCCTGCAAAGGCCAAGGGTGATGAAAAGAGAGAGGTATCTCCCACTAACAAACGTGGACCCATTAAGAAATGGGTACCTAAAACCCCTTAATTTGTCTTGCAGGACCARCATGTGCAACCATGGTACATGGATTCAGGTTGCTCCATGCACATGACTGGTGACAAAAGTTAGCTACCCTCCTTCATCGAGAAATTTGGACGCTCTGTCACTTTTGGATACAACAGAAAGGGTACCATCAAGGGATACAGAACTGTCATCAAAGGAAACATCTCCATCAGCAAAGTGGCTTATGTTGAAGGTTTGAAGCACAATTTACTAAGCATAAGCCAGTTCTGCGACAAGGGTCTTGAAGTCAGATTCTGTAAAGGTTTCTGTATCATAGAAACAAAGCCTGGTCAAACCATCATCAAGGCTAAGAGAGAAGGAAATCTCTATCTTCTGAATTTTCAATCCTCTGAGGGACAAGACACCCTTTGCCTTGTATCCCAAAAGAGCGATGAAAATTGGCTATGGCACCAGAGGTTCTCACATCTGAATTTTGATGTTTTGAGAAAACTAGCCAAACAGAAGCTGGTCAAGGGGATTCCTGATCTCAACTTTGAAAAAGATCATCTATGCTCAGCCTACGAGATGGGAAAGCTAAAACGGGCCTCTCACAGAACAAAGTCAGAAACCTCCTGCACCAAGCCCTTAGACATGATCCACATTGATCTCTGTGGGACCATATCTACACAAAGACTTTCAGGAAAGAAGTACATATTAGTACTAGTTGATGAATACTCCAGATACACCTGGTTTGAGTTTGTGAAGAAGAAATCAGATGTTCCTGACCTACTCATTGGGGTGATGAAAAGACTCCAAGTCCTTCTATAACAAAAACTCATTAAAGTTAGAAGCGACAATGGAACTGAATTCAAAAATGCCAGAATCGATGAATACCTCATCAATGAAGGCATCTTACAAAACTTTTCCGCAGCCAGAACCCCAAAACAGAATGTAGTCACAGAGCGAAGAAACATAACCCTCGTGGAAGCAGCAAGGACCATGCTTGCTTCGTCGGAGTTACCCATCTCCTTCTGGGTTGAAGCAATTTCTACTGCATGCTTCACCCAGAATCGGTCCATCATCAACAAGAGGCACCAGAAGACACCCTATGAGCTCATCAATCAGAGAAGACCAAATGTCAAGTATTTCCATGTCTTTGGGTGCAAATGCTTTGTACTTAATGATAGGAAATATCTCGGCAAGTTCGATAAGAAAGCTGATGAAGGGATCTTTCTGGGATACTCTCAAATCGCAAAGGCCTACAGAGTATACATCAAAAGGACAAAAATTGTTATAGAAAGCATCAATGTGTCCTTTGATGACTCCACACCAATGACTTATGGACATAGCAGTTCAGGACTCGGACTTCAATAGAGAGCCTCTGATTCATCACTTGGCAAACCCAATGAATCAGAGTTAGCTCAATTATTTGAAGACATCTTCGAAGATGAGGTAATCTCTGGACATGCACCAACTACAAAATCTACTTCCAGAACCGATGAAGAACATGAAGTCTCCAATGCTAAAGGTACAACCCTTACTGAAACTCATGTTACTTCACCTTCTACTTCTTCTATATCTTCAGATCAAGAACAAGAACCAAAGTCTCACTCTGGAGATGATCTCTTCGAGGGGGAGCAAGTAGTTTCATCGGTCGATGAAGAACTGCATCCTGTTGCTCCAGAACCCCAGTCGAGCACCAAGTGGACAAAAGACCATCCACATCACCAAATCACTAGTGATCCAACATCTGGTGTCAAGATGAGATCAACAACAGCCAATGAATGCCTCTTCGCCAACATTCTTAGCATGATAGAACCAAAGAAAAATTTTGAAGCCCTACAAGACCTAATCTGGATAGACGCGATGCAAGAAGAACTACTCTAGTTTGAGAGAAACAAGGTATGGTCCCTCATGCCTCTACCCAAAGGGAAGACGGCCATAGGAACCAAATGGGTATTCAGAAATAAAAAGGACGAAGATGGCAAAGTCATAAGAAACAAGGCCAGGCTTGTTGCCAAGGGCTACTGCCAGGAAGAAGGGATTGACTACGATGAGACATTTGCTCCCGTCGCAAGACTTGAAGCCATCAGGATATTCCTAGCCTATGCAGCTCACAAAGGCTTTAAAGTTTATCAGATGGATGTCAAGCCTACCTTCCTAAATGGTAAACTTCAAGAAGAAGTATACATGCAGCAGCCTCCTAGGTCTAAAGATCCAAAACATCCAGAGTATGCCTACTTTCTGGACAAAGCCCTCTATGGGCTGAAGCAAGCACCGAGGGCCTCGTATGAAACTCTATCCACCTTTCTCATCAACAATGGATTCGAAAAAGGTACAATCGATACAACCCTCTTTCTAAAGAAGCATAAAAGTGACATACTACTTGTACAAATATATGTGGACGGCATCATATTTGGCTCTACAAATGCAAAACACTGTGAAAAATTCTCAGAGTTGATGAAAAGCAAAATTGAGATGAGTATGATGGGAGAACTTAGCTTCTTCCTTGGTCTTCAAATAAAACAAACTTCAGAAGGGATTTTCATCAATTAGTCCAAGTATGTGACTGACCTTCTGAAGAAATACTCTCTCTCAAATTCATCATCGATGAAAACACTAATGGCTGCAGGAGCTAAGTTATTTGCTTATCCATCAGGCAAATATGTGGATGTAACAACTTACAGAGGCATGATTGGATCACTCCTATATCTGACTACTAGTAGACCAGACATTATGTTTTCTACATGTCTTTGTGCAAGGTATCAATCCAATCCTAAAGAATCTCATCTGTCTGCAGTCAATAGGATCTTTAGATACCTTAAAGGAACCCGTTCACTGGGTCTCTGGTATCCTAAGAATTCTAGCTTTGATCTAATAGCCTATATGATGCAGATCATGCAGGTTGCAAGCTTGATAGAAAGAGTACGTCTGAAAGCTGTCAACTCTTGGGGGACAAGCTGGTAAGTTGGACATCTAGAAAACAAAATTGTGTTTCAACTTCTACAGCAGAAGCAGAATATGTTGCTACTGCTAGTTGTTGTTCACAAGTTCTCTGGATGAAGACTCAACTTAAGGACTATGGCTTTCAATATGAAAAAAATACCAATCCTCTGTGACTCCAAAAGTGCAAGAGCCATCTCTGCTAATCCTGTGCAACATTCCAAGACCAAGCACATCGATGTAAGATACCACTTTCTGAAAGACAATGTTGAAAAAGGTAATATAGAGATGTACTTTGTTCCCACTGAGATTCAACTTGCTGACATTTTCACAAAAGTTCTTGATGAGAAAAGATTTTTATTTCTAGTCAGCAAAATGGGTATGTTGAATCTCACCACTTAGAGGCAATCATTAGTTTGAAACCAGAGATCCTCAATATCTCATGGTTATGCCTATAAGTGATAAATATTATAATGACCATAAACAACAAATACTTTAAACCAAAGCCTCTGGTTCTAAAGACCAGAGCCTCTGGCCATGAAGAAACACTTGTTCAAATTTTGGCTAAAATTTTTTCATCGCCTTTGGAACCAGAGACCTCTGGTCCAAAGCAAACACTTGGTATTTTTCACCAAATACTTTCCTCTAAACTAGAACCTCTGGATGCCAATTCTTTGAGATCAGAGCCTCTTTGGTCTCAAACTTGGACTTCCTTAGTCATTCTTGCATGTAACTATGTCTTATTCAATCACCTTTGGAACCAGAGACCTCTGGTCCAAAGCCAATACTTTGTGAACTTTTTCACTAAGTACCCTTTTTCTCAACCAGAGCCTCTGGTTCTAAAGACCAGAGCCTCTGGATTCAAAGCCTTTGGAACCAGAGCCCTCTGGTCTCAAAGGCCCATCCAATTTACACACATATACATGCACTTAACCAAAATTTCATATTTGTTTTTCATTGCCTTTGCAACCAGAGCCCTCTGGTCTTAAAAGGCTCCATCCTCATACCCTTTTGCATATACTTAACCATAACTTCATATCTTTTTTTTCTCATTGCCTTTGCAACCAGAGCCTCTAGTTCTAAAGATTAGAGCCTCTAGATTTGTTGTCTTTGGAACCAGAGCCCTCTGGTCTCAAAGACTCATTCACTTCCATATCCATTCAAACACTTAGCAAAATTTCATATAAGTTTTCATCATCATTCACAACTAGAGCCTCTGGTTGTATAGACAAGAGCCTCTGGTCATCAAAATCAACCTCCTTGTTGTTTCTAGGGGGAGTTTTAAACTCAAATCTCATCCCCATGCATCATTTGAGGGGGAGCTTTTCATTCATCATAAACTTTTATTGCATAAATATGCATTTTTCATCCCAGAGCCTCTGGTTCTACTATCCAGAGCCTCTAGACACCAAAATGCTAGATAAATGATGAATCAAACATGTGTATTCAACCAGAGCCCCTCTGGTCCTACATAATAGGTTGTCCATGCTTAACCAGAGCCTCTGGTTTGTCAATCCAAGGCTCATTATTCATACAACCCAACATTTCATCGATGAACATATTCATCATGCTCAACAAGAGACCTCTGGTTCCTCATCCAAAAAGGTCATGTTTAACTAGAGACCTCTGGTTCCCCATCCAAAGAGTCATGACCAACCAGAGCGCCTCTGGTTCCATGATAAAATCATTTTCATCCAAAAACCCATCTTTAATTGAAATTTTTTAAAGATTATATAAGATTGCAGCTTTTGTGACTAAAAACTATACAACATGGGTTTTTAGAAGACCAAAACTTCGTAGTTAGTATTTAACTTACAATTAGATGGAATTTTAAATATATATATTTTTTGGATTGATTTTCAAGACTTATTATTTGGAATAATTATTTAATTATTCCAAATAATTCAAACGTCATCTTACATGCGCCTGCAATTCCAACAGGCTGTTCCCCACAAACCCTTTCATATTACTCATCCACCCTCCCCATATTGACACGTGTCCTCCAAAATTAATGGCATGACATTGTCAAGACGGCACACGATCCCCACCATATTACCTTTTTGCCAAACGTCTCCCACCATAATGATTAATCTTTTAATATTTTTCTCAACGTCGTTCCCCATTCTCCACCTATATATACTCATCTTCCCCAACCATTTCTTCTTTACGCTTCCTAAACCTGCAAATTACTTAAGACGAACTAAAAAACGCAAAACCTGCAACTCAATAGCAATGGCTTCTTCCGCCTCCCATAAATCGAACAACAACGACAGCCATGTGCAATCAACCGGCGCAGACAGTCGTGCAATGGTATTCCTCCCTATCAAGCCAAACAATCACGCGATCGACCTTCGAACCAACCTGTTTGCAATTATGATTGAATTTTTTCAAAATTGCATCCTCCAACCCGCCTTGACCTTAACCGACAATGGCGTACCTCTCAAGTACGTTCAACAGTATTGGCAAACTTGTGAGTTCATCCCCGAAATCCGTGGAATCATGGGGGACATAGACGTCCCAAACGATATGGTTTGCTCCGTCAAGATCTCCCGAGCAAAGGTCTCAAAATTCCTTTGCATCCCTACTCGCCAAGAACTCGACATTGACCACTACGCCGAGCCACCCACAAGTTACGACATCCTCCGCTTCATCAGAATGCTAGGTTACAATCGTGACCTACGCAACGCCTCCGAAGTACCATCCTTCGATGATGCTCTTTCTTCCTTCGCTGCAGAGTTGAATGACATCATCACCAACCTTCCCATCCCACCACCCACATCAACCTCAACATCCACCCCACCTCCTGCATCCACAACCACCACCACCGAGCTTGCCACCAGGGCCGATCTAAGGGTCCCTACCGAAAACACTTATCTCATCCTTCAATGAGATAAGTGCAAAATTCATTCATCGTGCCGTACAACCAACCAAGGCTCTCCCCCAGAGCCTTGCCGATCAACAAGCACGCACCAACTCTCTCTCCTTCATACGATGGAGGAGAGCCAACGACAACAAGTCCTGAAGGCGTATCTTGAGTCTTTTAGGAAGGAGAAAAAAAAGAAGAGGAGCAGAGCATCATGCTCCAGCAGCTGCCTGCAGAAAAGGCCACGACATGAGGATCCAGACCCCGATGATCAAGGTCTTGGACCTCATGAGGGGGGAGAACCAGGTCGCGGTTGCTCACTCGATGGAATCCGCTGCACCATCACCACCACCTCAAACACAAGAACAACCACCACCATCAACCCAAGGAACCTAAGCGAGGGAACCAGAGGCTTAACCCTTTGAATAAGTACACAATTTATGTGTTCCCTTCACCACCTCCCAAGAACCCATCGAGTTGAGCTCATCAAGCGATGAAGAACAATGCATACCACAAACACAAACCAACCTACCCTTAATCCCTTCACCAACACCACGCACCACAGAACCCTTCACCTCCTTACCCATTCAACTACAACCCACAATCATCCAACCCTCATCACCACAACAACCTCCAACCTAAACACAACCCTGTGAACCAGAAACCACCCACCATGAACCCAATGAACCAGAAGTACCACAAATCGAACCAACCCAAACCATTCCATCATAAACCAACTCTCAACCATTAGCCCAAACACAACCCATAACCCAACAAACCCAGGTGCAAGTAGATGTTCCCTCTTTATCGAGGCACCCTCCTCAAGGGATCATCGATGAAACATCGCCAACATGGAGTCATTGAGGAGATGTCCAGAGGTGCCGTCGAGGGAGCCAATCATGATGGAAAACATCCATCAATATATGTATCATGATCACAATGAAGGTTTGATTCTCAATCCTCCAATACTTTCACCAGAATCCATGAACCTCCTACGCCATAGTTTTGTTAGACAGACTACCCAACCACCACGAGCTATCTTTTCAAACGATGGAATAAGGTTGGTCATGGATATCAAGATAAGGACCTTCGCCAACAGAGCCATCAAGTACATCGAGTACACAGTGGATAGAGCTCATGGTCAAGTCAGCGTCTTCAATGACAATGACTTGATCAATCTCAATCCCTATGACTTGATCAGGTTTTATGCATACACGACTCAGCGACAGGATCAGGGCATACGATTTGGGATGGCGAACAGAGCGATCGTACAAACGATGGAGACCTTGGTGAAACATAGAGCCAAGAGCGATTTTGAAATTGTTCTTCGACTTGTCTTCGATAGACTATCCTACACTCCTTCGAATGAAGACTTCTCTGGCCTACATGAGAAGAGGTCTGCCTCTGTATTTACTCATCCAGAGCTTGGTCTGGTCTTCAAAAATGAGTTTGGAGCTAAAACGTTTTTCAGACTAATTGAAGCCTTCAAGTACTCAAGTGAAACACTTGAATGGTTTCGGAAAGTCATCAGAGACAGGTTAGGCAGACCTCATGTGCCGATGGAAGAGGGACAAGGACTAATTCATGAGATCTCAACAGTCATCCAGTACAGGAAACTGTTAATGCACTTTTGGGAAATATCACAAGGGAGACCATGAATGTAGTTTTACTTATGTTTTGTATTGCAATATCTTTCATTTCCATCACTGTAAGAATTCATCATTTTGTTCGAATGAAAATTTAGCAAAAGATGCTTTTCTTTAGAATAGCCTTTGTTCTTCACATATACTTTGAATGTTCCTAGATTAGTTCATATTGTTCTTTTATTACTTAGGGGGAGATTGTTAGACCCCATAAGTCTTGTGCATGGAAGTAATGAAGACAAACAAGTGATGAAGAACCARAAGGCCGATGGAAGACTTCAAGGCAAAATGTCTAAGTCTGAAGAAGAACATGAGGGTCGATGAACTGACTAGAGATGCAATGGAAAGTGCATCTTCATAACCCCTCTGGGTACTAACATTTGGAGTTTCCTTCACTGGTTCAACCAGAAGCAAGCGATGAAGATATGAAGATAAGGTTGAACTCATACCCCATGGAAGAGAGCTGGAGATGACCAATCAACAGCTGGATTCTACAAAGCTTATCTTGTTTTTATGTTTATCCATATTTAGATAAGCTTTATCTATTTGTAGAAGATTAGCTAAATAGTCTCACTAGATAGTTAGATTACTAATATAAATAGGTGGTTAGGCCTATTGTAATCTTAGACGCTTTTACGTTTTTCATATCATTGGAATAAAGTGAAATCTTTGACACTCAAGTATATCCTTAGAACGTTTATTAATTGTTCTTGAGTGTTCATCATTTTATTCATCCAAACACTATAATTTGGTTATTCTTAACTTAATTATTAGTGTTATTGNTTCTTGAGTGTTCATCATTTTATTCATCCAAACACTATAATTTGGTTATTCTTAACTTAATTATTAGTGTTATTGAGAGATCTGGGATCAACAAAAACCATCATTGAATATTTTTTTACTAAGTGATTAAAATGTTTTAAAAGTGAATTAACTCGGTGATTATCTCTCTATCACTGAAACTTTCAAAATTATATCTTACTTATAAGATATATTCTTTCTTAAAACTATCACTGAACCTTTCTTATTCAATGATCCTTTTTTTTAAAAGACTTAAAATTTTCACTGTATTCTTTTTATATCCTGTGATCTTTTAAAAGAAAATGATAATGAATGGTCATATTCCTTATGACATCATTAATCCTCTTTAATTAAAAATGGTTTTGAGTCGTGTGTGTCACCCATTAGTATTCCATCCAATCAAGGATGAGGATGTGCAAACCCTTTCATCAGTGCAAATCTTTTCAAAAGTCGGTTTTCCCTCTCTCCTCTTTTCCTCTCTTCTCCTACCTATAAATATGTGAGATAACCTCTCCTATTTTTTTACGCTTACAAATCTCTAAAGAACTTTTGCTCTCAAGAAATTCTACAAGAAATAACCAAGAACATTCAAAACCTTCAACCATTCCTACCTTCTTCCAAACATAAGGTTGATAAACTTCTATTATATTTGAATCGTTCTTCTCCTTTCTAAGAAACTTTGTCTGGACATTTAAGAACTCCCTCTCTTAAATAACGAACAAACAGTATAATGAATCATTCTAATACTTGATCTTAATCTAAGTTTCAAAACACTAAATCATTTTGGAAAACCATAATATTATTCTGGATTTTTTGAAAGAAGTTTTTCTTTCAAAACTTAAAGACTAACATTCTAACAAGCCCTTGTACAAGCTTCTGTTTTATTGTTCTTATAAACATAAATTGAAACTAAGTATGTTAACTTCTTCCTTGATGAAGTGTCCTTCAAACCTAACAATCATGTTGGACTTTTGGACATTCCAATCAACAAACCCCTTTTCGAGGATGTGGCCAACTTTCTCAAGAACTATGTGATAGGCCATGCATTACCTTTGAACCTGTGATGGTCAAAGAATTGCTTCAGCAGTTATGGTTCACTTCTGAAGTGAAACAAGATATTGATAAGACTGGGAACTAGGTGGAGAAAATCTCCTTCACCTTCAACAGGATGAACGTTAATTTTGGCATCCTTACTCTAAGGACTACCCTTCAACTGCCAAAGGGTCCCTATGCCAGTGAACCTTCTACTGAGGACATCATCAATTGCCTTGATGACATTGGCTATAAATGGCCATCAAAGAAGGACTCCAACGAGCCTCTTAGGTCGTTGTCAAAAATAGACAAGAACCGTATGTCTGCAGTGTGGCAATTCTTGTTCTCCCATTACATCCAGTGTATGGGAGGCAAGACAGGTGTCCAGGACCAGGCCTCGAGGGTGGCACTGAACATTGGCGTCTCCGTCATACGCCAAATGAAGATCAACTACACTGGTGTGATCTTTGAAGACCTGGTGCTGAAGTTGAACTAGCGCCAGTGAGAAAAGGTGATACCTTATACCAGGTTTCTATGCATGGTATTTTCCAAAATATATGGTAACAGTACCCCACAGAAGACAACATGCCCATTTATAAGCTTGGTTCTAGAATCTTGGATTGCAAGTCTAGACCTGTAGATGTTGACCGGTTTGCACCTATGCTTGCCGTCGCCAATTGTATAGGTCATCGAAGTGAAGAAACTGCTGACAATGGTGCAAGGGGACGTGCACACCAACACTGAGGCCATCAATGCTTTAATAGCAAGGCCAATGAAGTGCAAAGATAGCTCACCAGGCATGGTAAGCTCTTGGAGTACTGATGCTTCTTCAGCCTCCAGCCCCAGTCCCTGAACCATCCTTCATAGATGCTGACCGCCAGACTCTGGACCGGGTGTCTGAGTTCAACATCTTGCAAGCTGAGGCATTTTCAAACCTCAAGATTCAGACAAATTATCTATTGCAACGTCTAAATGACCTCACCTCTTCTCTTGCTGATGACAAAGAGGGGGAGAAAGATCTACCTGCTGAGGAACCTGAAACTAGAGTTTAAGCTACTGTTTCTGCTAAAGCTGAAGCTCCTCAAGCCTTATTCGCTTCTCTTGAGGATGTCGTCACATTCTACGATGCTGAAGCTGATGCTAAAGATGAGGATGAAGATGATCCCGTTCTATAACCTCTATATGTTCCATCACCTCTATATAACACAAAGATTTATATTATTAAACCTAAATCTATCGTATCTATGAAGAATAGTGAAGAACAACTTGTCTGATATTCAAGAGAATATGAAGCTTCAAATGATTTCAATATAATAACGTTAATAAGAAGGAATTATATATTTTACAAGACATGTGAAAGCTATTTATACTAGCAATCTAGTCTAAGAGATAACAATCTAGTGAAAAGATATCTATGAGATAATCTAAGAAAAGATATCTATCTAGAATTAAGGAGTTATCTCTAACTACCTTGTATAACATAATTCTAGTTGTCAATGAGTCATCTCCAGCTGTCTTCTAGGTAGTATGTTCAACCAGAATTCTTCACGTTTCTGCTTCACTTGGATATCTCTGATTGAACACTTGATAAAACTCTTAAGTGCTATAAACCAGAGGAGTGATGGAGATGCTTTGTTCATCGCACCTATGGATCATTCATCGCATCTTTGGTTCACCTTCAAGCACTTAGTTCTTTTTCTGCTCTTCTTCCATAGATCCTCCGGACTTCCATACTTGTGCATTTTTCATTACTTTTACAATAATAATTATGTGGTCTAACAATCTGCCCCTAAGTAATGAAAAATAAACAATAGCTAATCTATTAAACATAAATGAATTGCAATGAACACAGACTAAACTAGTAGAAACATCCTTTTGCCAAAAGTTTTCATTTTCTAAAAATTGGATTGTTTCATACAATACGGAAGTAAATAAAGGAAAAGAAATTTTACATCTCAGTCATGGTCTCTATTGAATATTCTCCAAAAGTGCATCATCAATCCTCTATAGAGGATAACTGTGGAGATCCCAAGAATCAACTCTTGTCCCTCTTTCCTTCGCACATGCTCTCTGCCCAATCTCTCTCGTATAACCTTCTGAAACCATTCAAATGTATCTGTCGAATACTTGAAGGCCTTAGTCAGTCTAAAGAATTTCTTTGCCTTGAACTCGTTCTTGAAGACCAAGCCAAGTTCTGATTGAGTCAAGACTGATGTAGAGCGCTTCTCTTGTAGTCCATGAAATTCTTCATCCGGAGCCATGCAGGAGAGTCTGTCGATGCCAAGCTCTTGTGCAATTTGGAAGTCATTCTTCACATTTGAACATCACAAGAGTGCCCATCGTCTCTATGATCACTCGCTGTGCCATCCCATTACCGTATCCCATGATCTTGATGCTGAGTGGTGCGACCATACAAGTCCATCAAGTCCCATGGATTGAGATTTATAAGATCATTGTCATTGAAGACGCTGATCATTTCATGTGTGCGTTCCACAGTGTACTCGATGTACCTGATGGATTTAAATTTCTCATCTTGATGTCATGGACCGCCTTGATTCCATCATTTGAGAAAACGGCTTGTGGTGGTTGTGTCTTCTGCCTCACGAATCTGTACCGGAGCAAGTCCATAGATTCTGGAGATAGATTGGGAGACTATCTGCTCATCACGATCATGGTAGAGGTACTGATGGATATTCTTCATCATGACGGGTTCTCTTGGGGGAACCTCTAGACATCTCCTTAGGGTCTCCATTTGTGCAATGACTTCCTGCACTCTATCGATAGATGGAGGCTGCCTTGAGGAGGAGGGAATGTCTGCATCAACTGTTTAGGTAGGTTGGATTGTGGGTGGTTCTGGTTGGCTAGTGGGTGGTTCTGGTTAGGGTGGTGTTGGTTCTGGTTGAGGACGTGTGGGTTCTGGTTATGTAGGTGTGGGTTCTATTTGGCTTATTTCTGGTTGGGTTATAGTGGGTTGTGGTTGGGTTATAGTAGGTTCTGGTTGTGTTGGTGATGGAGGTGGTGTTGATGATGGGGTAAAAGGAATGGGTGCTTCTGGTTGTGAGGTTGAGGGTGGTTGTTTAGGAGGTGATTCAGAACTCACTAGAATTGGTGAGGACTGTTGGTTGATAGTCGCCTTCCTGCGGTCTGCTTCCATCCGAATAAGGAGAGTGTTGATTCGCTCTTGTTGCTAAACGAGACTCTTCTTGAGTGCATTGATGGGTTCCGCAGCTCTGGTAGCAAATTTGGCATTAATCTCATTGAAGTTCGAGACCAATGCCTTGGTAAGGGAGTGGAGGTCGGCATGGGTGACCATGTCTGGGGGTGGTAGTGGTGGTGGTGATGGAGGTAGTGGATGGTATGGCGATGGAAGATATAAAGGCTCGTACCTCTGCAGCAAAGGATGTGAAGGCTTCATTGGTGGTAGGAGCTGTAGAGGTAGGGGGTTGTTTGAGGTATACTGGCTTGTATGGTGGTGGGTAGAGAGGCGATGGATGATACTTGGTTGGAAAGGGTGGCTATGGATGCATTAGTGGCAATGATTTGGGCGAAAAGGGCAGCAAGGGATGCATCGATAGAGTCATGTTTGGTGACCATCATGTTGCGATGGTAATTGTGTTGTTGGGTCACCAGACGCTGGAAAGATTGGATGCGGGTGGTATTATCCCTCGACTGAGTCTCAAGAGAGGCGATGGATTGCTGAATTGATGTAAGGTCTTGGGTTGGGGTTGATTTAGCAATCCTCATAATGCTGAGTTTAAGGTCATCCAAGGATCGCTGAATAGAGTCAATAAAGGCCTGGAACTCGACCTTTGTCACCAGCTCAGTATGTGGGGTAACCCCTACAGCAATAGATGTTGTAGGTTGAGCCTCTGTTCTTGAGGCGCCTCCATCGATGCATGTGGGAGAGGTAGGCAAGGGAGGACTTCCATCTCATCCTTGATAGCCCTCTAATGAGGAACTATCTCGAGATGTTCTGGCAGGTGCTTCTTCTTCATTGGATTCAGAGTCCGGTGAAGAGAAGTACGTGTGTTTCTCCATCGATAGACCAAGTATCGAGGGGGTATGTGCATGAACAAGTGATCGCTCTGAACGATCGATGGAAAACTCAAATCCAGAAGCAACGAATGCTTCTGAGTGTGTGGATAGAGTCGGGCCCAGAGGAGAAAGGGCCCTTATGTCTTCATCACCGCTTTGTTGGGAGAGAGGTGATGGATATTAGGGTTCCTCGGATACATTATCTCCAGAGACCCGAAGAGTGGCCTCTGGATTGCTAGCTTGGGTTGGGATCGGACTGGGCAGTCCTTCTTCAATATCCCTTTGGCCTTGGGCGCCAGGGATAGCAGATGTGGTAGCCCGGGGAGTTGGTTGGGAAGATGGAACAGTGGTGTTCATAGGGTCGGGGAGGTGGGAGGACTGTCATCATCATCAGATTCATCATCTGATTGAGTTCTCTTACCGTGAGATCCCTCGCTTGTTTTCGGGGTAGGCTCTATATGCTCTAGGGTAGCTGGTCGCGGTTGTTGGACCAGTGTAGAGATTTCATAAGCCCTACGGGTGGCGAAGGTGTCCAGGATGACACTTAGCATGGCCCTTAACAAAGGCCTCTCCGTAGGATACTTATCCCTTGAGATGGTGGGGCGATGACCATTCATGACAAACGGTGGGGTGAATGGTCCGTCACCTGGCAGGTTGTGCACTTTCATCACCTCCTTGATGAAAAGGGAAATGAAGCAAGGAAAGAGCACAAAGGTGACCGGCTTCCCTACGGCCATTAACTTGTTCTTCTTGACCACGACGGCGTGGATTTCATTGTATGTGAGGAGCGCGTAGTCGAGTGGCAGGTTGAAGAACAGACCATACATAATGGTCATGATGTTGATATTACCTTGGTCCATGCTCTCGATCTTGCAGGTGAGAGCTCGATTCAGAATGCTGAAAAATACGTTCCACATCGGTGGAAGGTATTGTTTTTTGAAGTCTAAGGCATTTCGAAGCTCTCGGTTGTAGCCCAACATGTGGATGAAGTGCAAGATGTCATGGCTGGTTGGCGGGTCCTCATACCGGGAAATCTGAGTCCTTGGTGGGTAGGGATAAATAGTACTTTGGATATCTTAGCTCGGGATATCATGATCGAACATACCATGTCATTAGGGGCATCAATGTCGCCCATAATGCCACGGTTTTCTAGGAAGTAGTCGCAGGTGTTCCAGTATTGTTGAACGTACCTGACTGGAACTTCATTGTTGGAAAGAGTGAGAGCCGGCTGTAGAACACAGTTCTGGAAGAACTCGACCAGGATGGCAAACCTGTCCTCAAAAAGTTAAGGATGAAGGTCAATGTTATGGTTGTAGGGTTTGATGGGGAGGAAGACGATGGCTCGACTATTTGCGCTAATCGACTGGACCTGGCTTTCATTGTTGTTTGAGTCGTGCGAAGCTGAGGACACCATTGTTGCAGGTTATGATTTGCAGGTTTTCTTTGTTCTTGAGAGTTTTATGAAAGCGTAAAAGGGAATATCGTAGGGATGATGGGTTTATATAATGGGAAGGAAAAGGGTTTTGGGGGATTGAAATATTAAAATAATAGGGAAAAGGGAGAATTTGGTGGCTGACATTTGAGGTAAAGGTGAAAAGGTGGTGATCGTGAGCCGTAATTACAGGTCACGATCATAATGGTGCAGGCGGGGTAGGGACACGTGTCGCAATGGGGTTGATGGGTAAGGTAATATGGAAGGGTTTCTAGGGAACAGGCTGTTTGGTGTCAGCCACGTGGTAAGGATGACGTTTGGGATTTAAGGGATAATTATTAAAAATAATTATAATCCCAAACAGATAACTCTCAAAAAAATAAACCCAATTTTTTTAAATTAAAAATCTCATCTAATCGGAAGATAAACACAAATTACGAAGTTTTGGTCTTCTAAAAACCAACGTTGCATAGTTTTTAGTCACAAAAGCTACAATTTTGTATAATCTTAAAAAGGTTTGCAATTAAAGATGGGTTTTTTTGGGAAAAAATTTGTTGTCATGGAACCAGAGGGGCTCTGGTTGGTCATGACTCATGTGGGGGAACCAAAGGATCTCTGGTTAGGCATGATGAACAAGGTCATCATTGAAATGTGGGGTTTTGATGAGACAGAGACTCTGGATAGACAAACCAGAGGCTCTGGGTCATCATATAAAACCCTTGGAATAAAAAATATACCCTAGTAGAGGAACCATATGGGCTCTGGTTGGTCTAGAAGATAAACCAGAGGGACTCTGGTTGAATGTAAGGAATAATTTACTCCATAATATAGCATATTTGTTGTCCAGAGACTCTGGATAGACGAATCAGAGGCTCTGGTTGGGAAGAAGCTAATAAAAGGTCCAAGATGTGGAACCAGAAGGTCTGTGGTTGAGTTGTGAAGTTCAACCAGAGGGATGATAGGTTCATTTTGGATCCTTAGGGCTTAAGAAATATGCATGAACTCCCCCTTAAATGATGCAATGAGTTTGAAAAAGAGTAAAAACTCCCCTAGAACTAATAGGGGAGAAAATAAGGTGGCCAGAAGCTCTGGTCTATACAATCAGAGGCTCTGGTTGTGAAGGATGGTGAAAAAATAAGGACTTGGGTGTGCAAATGATGAAACCGTAGAACAAAGGGGCTGTGGTTCAATGGGAAAGGGGAATCAGAGGCTCTGGTATTTAGAACTAGAGATTCTGGTTAAAGGAAAGAACATCAAGGATGATTAAAACCTCTAGTCCTTCAAAAATAACCAAGAAATGAGAAGCATATTACAACCAGAGGGTCTCTAGATGTATTAAGGTGAATAACATAAGCATGGGTACTTGGAGTATGGAGAGTCTATTGAACCAGAGGGTCTCTGGTTCCAAATACTTAGAATCCAGAGGCTCTGTTCTTTAGGACCAGAGGCTCTGGTTGCATGAAACGATAAGAAATGAGGACCAAGTTGGACCGGAAGGGATCTGGTCTCAAAGAATTGGAATCCAGAGGCTCTGGTCTTTGGAACTAGAAACTCTGGTTGCTAAATGAATGAAAAAACTAAGTAAAATACATTGAAAGGGATGAGGGGAAACCAAGTTGGACCAGAGGGGATCTGGTCCAAAAGACTTGAAATCTAGAGGCTCTGGTCTATAGAACAAGAGGCTCTGGTTGGGAAGGGGGTACTTAGTGAGAAACACCAAGGACCTTCTTTGGACCAAAGGGGCTCTGGTTCCAAAGAGTGAAGAATTTTGTCCAAAAATAAACATGTAATTCCAATTGTCTAGAGGCTCTGGTCTATAGAACCAAAGATTCTGGTTTAAAGTACTTGATTACGAGGGTCATTCTAATATATCACTTTTGGCATAGATAATTGAAGATATCTGGTTTGAAAGAAGATATGCCTCAAGTGGTGAGATCCAGCATACCCATCTTGCTGACAAGAAACATAAATCTTTTCTCATCTAATGTTTTTGTAAAAGGATCAGCATGTTGAATCTCTGTGGGAACAAAATTCATCTCCATGGTTCCTTTTTCTAAATGATCTTTAAGAAAATGATACCTGACATCAATGTGCTTTGTCTTGGAGTGTTGCACAGGATTTGCAGAGATGGCTATGGCACTTTTGGAGTCACAGAGGATGGGATTTTATCGTATTGATACCCATAATCCTTCAGCTGGGTTTTCATCCAGAGCACTTGTGAACAACAACTAGCAGCAGCAACATATTCTGCTTCTGCTGTACATGTTGAGACACAATTCTGTTTTTTGGATCTCCAACTCACCCGTTTGCCCACAAAAGTTCACAGCTTCCAGACGTACTCTTTCTATCAAGCTTGCAACCTGCATGATTTGTATCTATATAGGCTATGAGTTAAAAGCCAGAGTTTTTTGGATACCAGAGTCCCAATGAAGGGGTGCCCTTAAGACATCTAAAGATCCTCTTGACTGCAGAGAGATGAGATTCTTTAGGATTAGTTTGATATCTTGCACAAAGACAAGTAGCAAGCATAATATCTGGCCTACTAGCGGTTCGATACAGGAGTGATCCAATCATACCTCTGTAGGTTGTTACATCTACAACTTTGCCTGATGGATCAGAAAATAACTTAGCTCATGTAGCCATTGGAGTTCTCATAGATGATGAATTTGAAAGGTTATATTTCTTTAGAAGGTCAGTCAAATATTTGGACAGGTTGATTAAAATTCCTTCTAAAGTTTGTTTTATTTGAAGACCAAGGAAGAAACTTAGTTCTTCCATCATACTCATCTCAAATTTGCTTTTCATCAGTTCTGAGAACTTTTCACAAAATTTTGAGTTAGTAGAACCAAATATAATGTCGTCCACATATATTCGAACAAGCAAAATATCACCTTTATGCTTTTTAAAAAAGAGGGTTGTGTCGATGGTAACTTTTTTGAATCCATTGTCAGGCCTTGGGTGCTTCCTTGAGCCCATAGAGAGTTTAGTCCAGAAAATAAACATAGTCTGGATGTTTGGAGTTTTTGAACCTAGGGGGCTACTGCACATAGACTTCCTCTTGGAGTTTGCCATTGAGGAAGGTAGACTTGACATCCATCTGATAGACCTTGAAACCCTTATGCACTGCATAGGCAAGGAATATTCTGATTGCTTCAAGCCTAGCAACGGGGGTAAAAGTTCCATTGTAGTTTATCCCTTCTTCTTGGTAGTAGCCCTTGGCGACCAGCCTAGCTTTGTTCCGGATAACAATGCCATCTTCGTCTTTCTTGTTTATGAAGACCCATTTGGTCCCAATAGTGGTTTTCCCTTTGGGTAGAGGCATGAGGGACAAAACTTTGTTACGCTCAAACTGGAGTAATTCTTCTTGCATTGCATCCATCAAGTTTAGATCTTATAAGGCTTCAGAGATTTTTTTCGGTTCGATCATGCTTAGAAAATTCGCGAAGAGGCATTCATTGGCAGTGGCAGATCTCATCTTAACACCGAACGATGGATCAACAATAATCTGGTGATGAGGGTGGTCTTTTGTCCACTTGGTGCATGATTGGAGTTCTGGAGCAACAAGATGCAGTTCTTCATTGGTTGATGGAACTGCTTGTTCCCCCTCAAAAAGATTGTCCCCAGAGTTATACTCTGGTTCTGAAGACACAGAAGAAGTAGATGGTGAAGTAGCATGAGTTTCAAAAAGAGTTGTACCTTCAGCATTGGAGATCTCATGTATTTCATCAGCTCTGAAAGGTAGTTTTTCATTGGGTGCTTGTCTAGAGACTGCATCTTCTTCAAACAGGTCTTCAAATAATTGAGCCAGTTCAGATTCATTGGGTTTGCAGAGGGATGAATCAGAGGCTCCTTTTGTTAGTCCGAGTTCTGAACTGTGTTGTCCAAAAATCGTTGGTGATGCATCATCAAAGGATACATTGATGCTTTCAGTGACGATTTTGGTCCTTCTAATGAAAACTCTGTAGGCCTTTGCGGATTGAGAATATCTCATAAATATGCCTTCATCATCCTTCTTGTTGAATTTTCCAAGATACTCCCTGTCATTGAGTACAAAGCATTTACACCCAAAGACATGGAAGTATATGACATTTGACATTTGGACGTCTTTGGTTGATGAGTTCATATGGGGTCTTCTTGTGCTTCTTGTTGATGATAAATATGTTCTGGGTGAAGTAGGCAGTAGAGATTGCTTCAACCCATAAGGAAATGGGTAGCTCTGATGAAGCAAGCATGGTCTTTGCTGCTTCTACAAGGGTTCTGTTCCATCGCTCAACGAATCCATTTTGCTGTGGAATTTTGACTGCTGAAAAGTTCTGAGAGATACCTTCTTTGATGAGATAATCATCAATTTTGGCATTCTTGAATTCTGTTCCATTGTCACTTCTAACTTTGATGAGTTTGTGTTGTAGAAGAACTTGGAGCTTTTTCATCACCGCGATGACGAGTTCAGGAACATTTGATTTCTTCTTGACGAATTCATCCCATGTGTATCTTAAGTATTCATCAAAAGTACTAGAATGTACTTCTTCCTAGAGAGGCTCTGTGTAGCGATGGGCCCAAAGAGGTCGATGTGGAGCATATCCAACGGTTTGGAGCATGAGGTTTCTGACTTGGACTTGTGAGAAGCCCGTTTTAACTTCCCCATCTCATAGGCCGAGCATAGATGATCTTTTCAAAGTTGAGATCAGGTATCCCCTTGACCAACTTCTGTTTGGCTAACTTCTTCAAGACTTCAAAATTTAGATGAGATAATTTTTTGATGCCATAGCCAATTTTCCTCACTCCTATGGCAGACAAGACAGAGAGTGTCTTGACCTACAGAAGATTGGAAATCCAGAAGATAGAGATTTCCTTCTCTCTTGGCCTTGATGATGGTTTGACCGGGTTTTGTTTCGATGATGCAAAAATCTTTGCGAAATCGCACTTCCAGACCTTTGTCACAAAATTGACTAATGCTTAACAAGTTGTGCTTCAAGCCTTCAACATAAGCCACTTTTTGTTATGGATATGTTTCCCTTGATGAGGGTGCCATACCCCTTGATTGTTCCCTTGTTGTTGTCTATAAAAGTCACAAAACCTCCAAATTTTTTGATGAAGGAGGATAGTTGACTTCTATCACCAGTCGTGTGCCTGGAGCAACCTGAATCCATGTACCATGGTTGCACACACTGGTCCTACAAGACAAATTAAGGGGTTTTAGGTACCCATTTTATAATGGGTCCTCTCTTGTTAGTGGTGGATTTGGCATCCTCTTTTTCATCAGCCCTCTTGGATTTGGGTTGTTTTCCTTTGCCCTTAGCCTTTGTAGGCTTGGGCTTCTTCTTCATTTTTTCATGAGTTTTAAATTTTCATATCTATAAACATGCTCAGAAAAAATGCAACGATATTCTAACATATGATTCCTCAGAATTTATAAAAGAGTTAAACACTGACAGGTGGCAGTTTTTGGATAAGTGTGTTTAACAACTTTCTTTTTATTTGAAGACATGGAAGTAGAAGTAGAATGAAAATGTTATGTCCTAGCATTGGATGTTTTTACAAATTTCCTATCTTGTGCGGAATTTTTATTGGAAGGGGCAGACTTGGATTTTGCTTCCTTTCTGAGGGGTGGTTGAGGCTTCTCCCCGTTTAGCTGAAGGAGATATAAAATGAAAGTTAGAATTTTCAGAAGCATGCCACTTTTGTTTCTGTTCAGGAGTGAACTTTATAAATTTAGACCGAGGATTCGGGCCTTGGGAAGTTCCTTGGCAGACTTAACTTTATTCAGCTTTCCTTTTTCTAGGTCTGAAGAATTTTTGGCTTTTACACACAAGTCTGGGAGGTCAGATTTCATTGGGATTTTCGAAACTTGCGGTTTCTTATCCACAATTACATCTGGTGATTCACAAATTATTTCATCTTCAAAATCAGAATCAAGAGAGTCTCTTGCAGACTTCTCAAAATCAAAATTTTCATGAACGTTTTTAAGAGAGGTGGGTTCTAAGGTTGAAGGTTCAGAACTGTCCTTTGGGAGATCCATCGTTTCTGATTTCATGGATGAATTTTCAAGGTTGCTTGAATCATTCATCAATCCTTTAGATAATGGTTCCTTGCTAAGAGGTTCCATTCCATTAGTAGCACTTCCTGATGAACTTGTGGAATTGATAACCAGAGGCTCTAGTTTAACCATGAGGTTTCCATCGGTCTATGGTTTTGAGGCATCATCTTTTTCATCAGGTTTCTTACCAGTGTTGCACTCATAAACCACATTTTGAAAATCTTGCCTCAAGAAAATTGTTTTTCCACCGACTTTTACTCTTTTGAAAGAAGCTTTGAGTTTTGGAGAAAAGTCGGGTTTTTGAACACATCGAAGTTTAAAAGTGGATTCAAGAGTGAATTTCTTGTTCTCGATGAAAGACTCAAGATCATTGAATTCGATTCCTTGGAAATCGTTTGGCCATTAAGTTTTTCATAAATGTTTTGGGAATCTTTATATTTATTTATCAAAAGTTCATTGGTTAGAAGCTTCTGATGAAGAAACTCCCTTTGTTTTTGAAAGAAATCTTTAAGAGCTAATGAGGTTAGTCTTTCTGCCTCAGATTCTTTCAAGGCTTTCACCTTCTTCTCTAAATCTTTAGAGATCTTCTTGTTCAGATCCAATAGTTTCTTTTTTTCTTATTTTTTAAGAGATGCAATGCGGGTTTTCTCTCTTTCTGTAACACCCCTAAACACCACATTTGCATATAACACATATTTCATTACATGGAAATATAGTTTACATCACAAGGTCCCACTAGTACAWGGATTCTTATATGTACAAAATCTACATATGAAAAATTCCAAAACAAATCCTGTACTAACACATGTAATACAACATGTATCTTCAAAATAAGCAATCTTAAGCAGATCTTCAAAAGCAGATAACAGGCTAGGAAAATAATCACATTTTCCCTTTCCCCTTATTATCCCTGGACCCAGCCATTCCCGCATTGCATAATTTTAAAACAGAAAAATGAGGGTTAGACCAGAAGGGTCTAGTGAGTAAATCCCTTCTTTGCAAATGCAGGGTGATGAACACCAAAATATAATAAAGTATCTTTGCTCATGAATATTTGCAACATAATTAAATAATCTCAATGATATGTCAAATAGGCTATACTCAAGAACCTCAGTTCTAATAATAAAAATACATCTGCTTAAAGATCCAACGTTCCCAATATGAAACAAATATTGTAACCAAAGCTTCTTTGAATCATCAGACCATTCCTTTGTAAATTTCAATGGAAAGATTTAAGGCAATACTTGCCGTTTATGACAAGTCATTTCCCCCTTCTCAATAACATCTAAATTATTACTTCTAATAGGAATAATATCTCTTAATTCATCACATCACAAAGAAATGATGACTCAAAGTTATTAAATCCAATTAGTAACAATAATAAGAGTTATAATAATATCCACATATGACAATGTCTCCCTTATTCCAAGTACACCTCTCCTTGATATGTTACCTTTATTCCTCCATTAAAACAGGGCTAATTATCAGAACAGACAAAAGTCACCACGTTTGAAAGTACCCATTCCCAGTTCCAAGCCAGAACAGACAAAAGTCACCACGTCTTGGGGAACTACCTCTTAAAATAAGTTTCGTACCAAATCAGACTTATGTCACCATGCTTGGTAGAAACAGTTTACAAAAATCTAATTCCATACCAAAACAGACTTACATCACCATGCTTGGTAGGAAGGTTTCCCAAAAATGTAGTTTTATACCAAAACAGACTTACGTCACCACGCTTGGTAAAACCATTTCCCAAAAATCCCGTTCTAGACCAAAACAGACTTACGTCACACGCTTGGTTGGAACATATCTTTTTATATAAAAAGATATAAAATACCCTTTTCTTATAAATGCATAATTAAACCCAATAATAGACATTCTTAAATTAAATAAATGTCTAAAATATTCAACACTTAAAAATTATCAAATATAAGCCATCCGAACAAGTTATCCGGATATACAATCCAGACAACACTTGTCCCTTTTTGTTCGATATACTAATCCGGACACCACATGGTCGATTTAAGACCAACTCGCATGACCTTAATCGATTTAAAACTAAACTACATGGCTCATGTCCGGTTTAAGGCAATCCGAAAAACACACTTGTCCAATTTATAACTAGTCCGCATAACCCTTGAGCGATTTATGACTAAACCGCACAATGCTTGGTCGTATTCCTACTTCTCCGTTCAAAACCTTTATCCGGTTTACATAATTCAACATCTTGCTAAATCATTAAATCGCATGACTCTTGAGCAATTTATAAGTAAATCGGACAACACGTGTCCGGTTTAAAAATAATCCGAACAACACTATAAGCAGTTTAAGGCAATCCGGTCACCTTTTATCCGGCTAAAACCTTAAATTGCACAAGTAGAATTTAAAGATAATAGACAGTTCTTTCTTAAACAATTAACCAAAGTTTAAAAGAAATTTCTTGAAAATACTCAACTTATGAAAATTCTTAGTTTGAAATAGATGAAGGATGTAAGGCCAAATGTTTCTCCGAACAACTCTTCTCTCTAACTCTCCAAAAATTCTAAATGAGGCAAAGAAGCCGTACCCTATACTCAAATTATGCTTTTATACTTTCCCTTTTTGGGATGTCGGCCATCAAGGCCTATACCCATGTGTATGCATATCATTTAATATATATACACACACTTTATGCACATATAAAATCATATATATATATGTTACATATATATATATATATATATATTCAATTTCATGCATATATTCAAATCACATAAATACGTATCCATATATATTATGCATATATTCCCATGCATAGAGTACACATACGCACATATTAAACTCATGTAAGCATGTATCCATTTAGACAAGTAATTCATATAGTAAATACCGTGGGCAATAACCAAAACCCGGTTATCACATTATCCACCCCTTCAAAAGAATTCCGTCCCGAAATTCCTTTAATCAAAGAGCCATGGATAATATGCTCTCATTTCTGATTCCAACTCCCAAGTTGCCTCTAGTCCTTTGTGAAACTTCCACTGAACCTTAACCAGACTAATTTCTTTGTTTCTCAACACCCTGATCTTTCGGTCAATCACGACTTCTAGTGTTTTCACAAAGTGCAACTTACTGTCCAGTTTGACCTCTGGTAATGGTACCGTGAGATTCGGATGAGCTAAACATTTTCGCAAATTCGATACATGGAAAGTGTTGTTAATCAGACTAAGCTCTTCTGGTAGCTCTAACTGATAAGCCACCGGTCCAATTCTTTTACATATTTTGAATGGCCCGATATACCTCGGACTGAGTTTACCCTTCTTTCCAAATCTAATAACACCCTTCCATGGCGAAACTTTTAACATCACAAAATCACCTACACAAAATTCAATCGGCTTTCGACGATTATCAGCATAACTTTTCTGGCGATCTTGTGCTATTTTGATTCCTTCTCGGATCTGTTCAATCTTCTCAGAAGTTTCTTGAACAATCTCAGGACCCGTAAACTGCCTTTCACCTACCTCGTTCCAACACAACGGCGTACGACATTTACGTCCATACAATACTTTATATGGTGCCGCTTGAATGTTGGAATGATAACTGTTATTATACGCAAATTCTATTAGTGGCAAATGATCTTCCCAAGATCCCCCGAAGTCAATGATACAGCTTCTTAACATATCTTCGAGAGTATGGATAGTTCTTTCACTTTGCCCGTCTGTTTGCGGATGGTAGGTTGTGCTTAACCGTATTTCAGACCCAGAGCTTTCTGCAAACTCTCCCAAAACTTTGAGGTGAAATGGCTATCTCTATCAGAAACAATAGATAGTGGAACACCGTGCCTAGTTACAATATCTTTGATATAAACCTAAGCCAGCTTCTCTAAAGAGTAATTTTCTTTTATAGGTAGAAAATGCGCTAACTTAGATAGGCGATCAACAATTACCCAAATCGCGTCATACCCCTTTGGAGTTCGAGGTAACTTCATGTCGAAATCCATTGTAATGTGATCCCATTTCCATACAGAAATCTCCAAAGATTGAAGACTTCTATACAGTTTCTGATGCTCGATCTTAACCTGTAGACACGTTAAACACTGTTCTACATATCTAGCTATATCTTTCTTCAATCCGGACCACTAATAAAAAGATTTCAAATCTCTATACATCTTATTGGTACCTGGATGAATAGAGTAACGAGACTTATGACTTTCATTCAAAATAATTGTCACACCCCGCTGAAGCGGAAACACGGGATGCTAACAGACAAGCGGGTCATAGCAACAGTTTATAAATAACACCATTTCAAGTTGTTCAAAAACAAAATGGTTCATCGACATAACAGGAGTTAGAATTTACACAACGTTCATAATTACATCAAAAACTTGACTTAATCGATCTTGGCTCAAGTATGCTCCCTTAACATCCAAACCACTCACTTAGAACCTAAAAAGCATGAAATAAAAACGAGGTCAACTACAAAGAGTTGGTGAGCTCACGGGTTTTCACATGCACAAAAACATTTCAATGCATAAACCAAGTAATAGCAAACTTATGCGAATTCTTTGCACTTAATAAATGTAAATCCCTCGCGATGTAACACTTGAGACGCT
>NC_037529.1:39810313-39815929 GCF_001531365.2 Cynara cardunculus var. scolymus
TCTGAGAGATAAAGGCAAGGGAAAAGTCTAATTGTTGATATTAGCTTGTTATGCATATGTATTAAAGATACATTTTGATAGTTCATGTTTTGTAATAATACTATTTTAGTATTATGAGAATGATGATGTGAATTATATGTTTTTGGGATGTGAGGTTCGTTACAAGAGACATCAATCTGACGAGGAATCTCATGTTCCTTCCGTCAGATCAGATAATATCCCAATTCACCCGCCTAGCCAACCCATTCCTTCCGAAACACTATTCCCTCAGATAAAATACCTAGATATAAAGCCCAATAACCATGTATTCTCTTTTGCTATGCCAACCGAATATCCCATTATCCTGGAAATTCTGAAAGGACACCCCATAGCGTATTCTTTATCAGCAAATACACCTGTTCCAATGGTATATTTACAACAATTCTAGAGTACGCTTACTTTGGAAAAAGACGGGGACACCATTTATTTTGAAGGAGAAGTTGATGAATATGTCAGTCGTCTGACATTGAAACGACTAAGAAGAATTCTCCGTCTGCCCGAACCAGGCTCTACTAGTTTGAAGATTTTGTTTCAGATGAACAACTGTGCTTGAACATCAAATGTTTAGGATACTCGACAGAATTGAATAATCCAACTCTATTCAAAAGACGATTCCTACCATCAATCTGGCATTTGTTGTTCTCAATTCTGAACAGATGCTTGACGTCAAAGACAACGGGCATAGATACTTGCAGTAGCTCGTTTCTCAAATTCTTTCATGGCATTGTCTTCTCGAGAAACTATGACTATGCTTTAGTCATATGGAATGAATTGGTGGAGCTGGTCAATGCAAAAAGATTCCCGTCTAAAGCTCAGAAATTTGTGCCCTTCCAGAGGTTTCTGCAACTGTTTATTATGGCAATGATGAATGCTAACCAAGATATTCCGGTCAGGTCAAATTCTGAAAAAGGGCCGACATTCGTCATGACCAGAATTCGACAGCATACAGAAGTAGAAGATTTGGATTCTATAATGCCAGTACCACCAGAACTAATTGCCTTAGCTGATCAGACCACATAGTGCGTTATAGATTATAGGAGAGTGATAGATCCAATAGCTCAACCAGAACTGGTTGAACTTGCCCAAGGATCACCCCATGCCTCAGTTGTTTGAGAGGAGTTAGAAATAGAAGAGCAAGTTTAGAAACAGGGGTTACCTGAACAGGGAAGTGTGATGAGAGAAAAAGAAATAGAGAGGGGTGAACAGGCGAGGGGAGCGTCTGATCGGCAAAGTACTTCATCTGCTAGTACTTCCACAACTTCGTCGAGTTCGGAAGCTACTGAAACCGATAATGAGGCAGTTTCTGGTGATCATGATGATGATGATGATAATAATGATGATGGAGCGGAAGATCGTGCTCAAATTGTTGTTTCAACTGTTCCTTCTCAGAATATTCCAATTGGAACACTGGTTGATGACATAGATGATATTTTTCCAAAATATTCAACTCAACAGCCCTGTCCGAGCTTACGTTCTTTATCATTCAATATTGACGAAGTTGATGATTATGATCGTATTCTTCAAGATCTTTCTGACGAAGTAGGAGATGAGGGAGTTGTAGTTGAAAATGTTGAGAGAATGAGTGAAAGGGACGTAGAAAAATATGGAGAGGGTGAGAGTGGAGCAGAAAAAGAGTATCAAGCTCCTTTCCTAGTTGAAACACATAGCCGGGCAACCACATCTGTTACTGACATTCATTCGTTGAATGTTGGTATTGAACAAAACATAGCTAGCCCAGCTATGCAAATGCACACCCCACCCATCCACTCAACTGTTTCTCAACAACCAGTTATTTCAATTGAACACGGGGATAGAGCACATCTGCTAACTACTTCTCATTTGGAGAATGTAGTTATTGAAATAAGTAGACTGCTGCCCCAGCCTACGACATCGATTCTGTGCACTCGAGTCTAGCGCCCATACACATAGGTACACATGAGTCTAGAGCATTTGTTGCTCCAAGTGCAGTTCTCAGTGAACTTGCCGGAACGACCGAAGTGGTGTCACTTGACATTTGACAAGGACAGGTTGAAAGTCCTACCAATGTTAATATCATGCCAACATTGCACGTAGGCACAACAGTTTATTCAACTGTTGTTACAACTGGTAATCTAAGTGATCCAGGTGTGAGTTTACCCGACTTCGTGTCAAGGGAATATCTGGACGGCGCCCTAAAGGCTGTTCAAGATAATATGGATGCACAAATGGCAAGTCTGAAAAGACTTCTAAAGGGGAAAGAAACGGTTGAAGAAGAGCCACCATCTGCGCCATCACCACCATATGTACCTGAGCCGTCAGTACAAGAATAATCGATGGATGAACTTAAATCGTTGTTATATGCAAAATTGATGGCATCTCAAAATCCTGAAGCTGAAGATGCAGATTTGGTTGGCCTCTTGAGACAACAACTAGACGTTAACCCTTTTGTTCGAGCCTCAGAGTTTTTGGCTTTTCAAGATGTGGTTACTTCTAGCTTCTCCAAAGTTAACAAGTTATTCACATCCAAAACCCAAGATCTTAAAAGTTCAATGGATGCCCTTGTTGAACGGGTGTCTACTTTAGAAGAAATTTGCAAATCTCAGGACATCTCTCTTAAACGAAGGCATGACGATCCGGATGATCCAGATAGTCATGAGGGGGGGAGGAAGAGACAGAGAGTGGCTGAGACATCTGAACAAGCTGCAAGGGTTGGAGATGAGCCATCTACTCAAGTCGTAATTGTTGAAGCTTCTGCCTCGGAATCTGTTTGGGAAAGAACATTTGAGGCTATTGTGATTGAAGATGAAGAAGAAATGGAGACAAGTCCTACGATCGAGCCAATGGTTGAAAATCTGGCAGACTCCACAGTAGAGACAAGGATGTTATTGGACTTCTCTGCCAATGTAGGTTTCAACGAAGTGTTCTCTACTACTCTGGGTGGAGAGCAAGATTTTGGAGAGGACATTGACAACATTGACAAGTCGACTGGGATTTACTTTGATTTTGAAGCTGATATAAATGATGAAGATCCAGTTTTTCCTGTTCAAAAAGACCGTCAGACTATTCCAGAATCTTCCACTGCAGATGTACCTGATGTATCAGAGATCCCTGCTCCAAGAGAACATGTTGATCCTACTGAAATCTTCACCAAAAATTATGTGCCATTCCATATCAGAGCGAATTTTCCCGGGTACGATAGAGAAAGAATCCGAGAGCCATACCTAGAAGATGTCTACTTTGGAATTTTTATCCGACATCGAAAAATTCTGAGCGGTGATAAAGTTCTTGGTATCCATCGGGAGACCAAAGACTATCGCTTAGAATACAAACACCTTTTGAAAGCCAAGCGCCTATGATAGGATCGATTAACTCAGTTTTGGATATTAATCAAATACTCTGGATGATCTTTAAACATTAACAGTGCAGCGGAAATAATAAGAACAAACAGAGTAAATAATCAATGAAGAACACAATTGATGAATGATGAACAATGAGAGAGTAGTTTCAAATGATTTTCAATTGATTGAAAATGTTAACAATACAATATGGAAGCACACTGAGTTACAAAGGCCTACGCTGCTATTTATACTCGTTCCTAATGGCTTTTCTGACATGACCTAGACGTACAAATTCATCTAAGCCTTTCAAATAAAGCAGATTACAAACATAGTCACATGATAAGCATGAGCATCTAACTAACCTAAGTAAAACAGTAAAGAAGTTCTTTACAAAAGATAAAACTGCAGACCCTCTGTGAACCATCCCAAAGGCTCTGCTGGATGTGACTTGAGAGCACTTGATTCBAGMGGATCATCTTCCAGAACCTCTGTGATAGACAACAGAGGTTCTGTCATCTTAGACTTGTACGCTTTGTTTACAGAGGACCAGTTTCCAGAACCTCTGTGATAGACAACAGAGATTCTGTCACTCTTCACTTGCGAAATTTGAACATCTTCTGTTGTTGGTTCTCTGTGGTCTTCTGTGGTAGAACCTCTTCTGTCAACACTTGCAGTATTTACTTTTTCCATACTTTTACATTAAATAGATGAGAGCTAACAATCTCCCCCTAAGTATGAAAAAGTAAAATTGGAAATTTAAATGCAAGAAATGACTTAATTGAAAGAATTACAAGAGGACATAAAAGATCATCCTCTGAAAAGAATTACATAATGAAAAGAATTACAAGTGAATTACAAAACTGTGATGCATAGGCCAAAAACTAGTACAAAAGGTTATTCAACAACAGATTCTGGAAAATCGTCTACTGCATATAACATGTCAACCTTTATGGTTCTGTAGACGTTGAAGATCCATTCTCTGAAGTTGATTTGCATCTTGATCGCCTCCAAAATGCGAGACACTTCGCTCATCCTAAGATGTCCTCTTTCCACCTCTGCCGCTGCTCTTCTGAATATCCATTATAGCGTCTCTGTAGAGTACTTATGTGATTCTGTTGGATCATAAAACCTTAGGATTTCATCCTGATCCAAGTACACAAACCCAAAAGTGGGGTTGTGAATAATGGAGTTTGGATGATACCTAAGTATCCAACCAGGCTTGCTGTATGCAGGGGAGATCTTTAGATCTTTTTGGACCAACCTTACCGCGAGCTCGAAGTCCTTCTGGCTATAATATCTTACTTGTGCGTGCATGACCTCAACAAGCCTTCTGAGCGATATTGAGTAGCTTGACCTCCTCTCCATGTATATGTTGAGAATTTTGTGCATGTAGATAACATCAAACACACAGAGGTTGTGGAGGTCAGCGTCTGTGAATGTATAAAGATTGCCATCTTCCCTCCTTACTACATACTGAGCATAGAGCACCGTCTTCGTTAGCATAGTCCTTGGAGAAATTGTCTCTATGGAAGTAATCATGTGCTCTGAGAAGACTTGCTCACGAGGCCTTGTGTGCTTAGAGAACTGGAACTTGGCGGCGGCAGAAGGGATCCCTGTAAGCTATGGATCATAGGGAGGCTCTGTGTCTGCTGCAGAGTACTTCCACACTTGAATTTCTTCCATAGTAGTAACGGGCTCTGTTCGGACTTTTGGCATTGGAATCTTGCTCATTGATTCGAATATTTTAGAAACCCTTCCTACCGTGGTGGACTCTGGTACCTTGGCTTCCTCTTCTTCCAGAATTGGCCTCTAGGTTGACCCCTCTGCATGGATGGGTTTGACGGTTCCTTGCAGAGCGTCAAACATACCCGTGGACGTCTCTTGGACTTGTGGGAATTGTGATGAAGAGCCTTCTCCTGCTCTGTGAGGGATGGGGCCTCTGCCCTTCCTTGCTTGAGCCTCTGCCGGAGATGCCTTTAAAGCTTGAAGGAGCGCTGGGTCATCTCTGTATTCCTCTTCATTTATTACCTGTGGAGTCTCTGTGCTAGACGACGACCCCTTCTGTGGTGACTCTACAATTTTGCCTTTACCTTTGCCTTTAGGCTCTTGTGCCTTTTCCTTGCCTTTAGAGAACAAGGCGGCTGTAGAGTCCACAATCTTGACGCCTCTGGCAGGAGTCTTCTTTGGCTCTGGTGCTTTCTTCTCAGCCTTCTTCTCCCCCTCATGACGATCACGATCATCACCTTCTTGATCGTCATGG
>NC_037529.1:39816029-39831069 GCF_001531365.2 Cynara cardunculus var. scolymus
ACCTAGTCACGTGAGAAGCACGTGCAGCTAACAACCTTTGAAAAATAGCAGAACAGGATCTTCACAGAAGACGAATCCGCAGACCCTCTGTGAGCCATCTCAGAGGCTCTGCTGTAGAAGACTTGGTAGGTTCTTAATGCCAGAGGACCATTTTCCAGAACCTCTGTCAGAGACAACAGAGGTTCTGTCATTATTGACTTGCACGATCAAACAGCTTCTGTTGATGGTCCTCTGTTGTCTTCTGTGGAAGATACCCTTCTGTCAACACTTGCAGAATACTTTTTCATACTTTTACATTATGTAAATATTGGATCTAACAACCAAAGTTAGTAAGTTAATCACATCTAACACCCAAGATCTTAAAAGCTCAATGGATGCCCTCTTTGAACGGGTATCTATTATAGAAGAGACGTGCAAAGCTCAGACCACCTCACACAAAAGAAGGCATGATGACCCGAAATCTACACGGGAAAGATGTGAATGTTGAAGGTTCTGCCCCAGAATCTACACGGGAAAGAATCATCAAGGCAATTGTTGTAGAAGATAAGGAAAAGATGGAGAAAAGTCCTACGATCGAGCCAATGGTTGAAAAGCTGGCAGAATCCACAGTAGGAACAAGGTTGTTATTGGACTTGTCTTCCAATGTCAGGTTCAATGACATGTTCGCTACTGTGCTAGGTGGAGAACAAGATTTTGGAGAGGATATTGAGAACATTGATGAGTCAACCGGGTTATACTTTGACTTTAAAGCTGACATCAATGAGGAAAACCCAGTATTCCCGTTTCAAGGTGTTCGTCAGACAGTGCCGAAATCCTTCACTGCAGCTGTAGTTGGTGCATCTGATATTGCTGCTCCTAGAGAGCCTTTTGATCCTACAGAGATTTTTACAAGGAATTGTGTGCCATTCGTTATTCGAGCAAATGTTCCAGGGTATGATAGTGCTAGGATCCGAGAGCCGTATCTTGAAGACATCTACTTTGGCATCTTCGTTCGACATCGTAAAGCTCTAAGTGGTGATAAAATTATGCGTATCCACCGGGAAAACAAAGATTATCGCTTGGAGTACAAGAACTTTCTGAAAGCCAAGCATTTTCCTATCAGCGAAGTACGAACTAAACATCAAGTTGTGTCAATCAAACAGATAGATGCTCAAAGACTTCTCAGAGTCTGGTATTCGGTTTTCACTGTGACACGACAAGATGGTAAAGTCTGGAGATTTAGTGAAGCTGATTTCTCAAACTTATATTTGGAAGACTTGGAGTATATGTACTATGAGATCTGAAACATGACCAATAAGAAAGATGGAGCTGTTGTTGCTCTCAGTCCAATTAAGAGATTTATGCGGAGTCATGTTAAGGTGGCTATGGTTATTGATGTTCAGATGGATCTTGAAGATAATCAAAGAATCATCAATCTGGAACGACCTGATCCAGATTTAGAAGACATCGATGCCTATCCAGTTTACATGATTCTTGAAAAACCAGAGTTCAGAGTTATATACTTTGCTGAGCATCAAATGAAGAAGTTTATGAGATTCAGCGAGCTAAACAAGTATTCAGATGGTACAATAAGACTGGTGAGACGGGCACTTGACTTGAAGAGAGTAAATAATGACAGGGTTGCGGAGTCGGAGAGGATGAGCTCAAAAGATAGATATTTGTTGATCAATGCCATAAATCTGCTCGAGTCGAAGATTCAAAACCGGAACGCTCTAAGTAGGCTTGAAAAACTTCTCAGACACAGAAAGACAAAATTTACGAGAGTTCAAACTTGAATCCAAAGGGGGGAGAATGTTGGGTTCAAGTATGCACATTGTTGTATTCAAGTTCTCCATTTTACATGCTTTGTAATAGATTAGTTTAATGCTTTTCTTAGTATAAATAGTGTTTAACTTTGTAATTAGTCCTTATTCAATTCTGTAATTTCATATTAGAGCTGTAATTCTCTCTCAAGCAATACAAGACATTTGGTGATCATATTCTCTCTTCATCTTGTTCTTAACATTCTTGAAGATCATAATCAGTTTTTTTTATGATTTTTGGACATTTCAAACCAGAATCAACCAATGCAAGACAATTGATAACGAAATCATCAATTCGAATTCTACATTTTACTTTTAACGATTTCAAATTATCTGAATTGCAAACAACTTGCAAATAGTCTTGTTGAATAAAGTCTTTATTTTCGTCTATGGTGGTATCTTTCCCTTTTACCACCCTTTCAAAAAATTATATTTTCTTTTGAAAAAGCTTTACAATATCTTCAACATTTTCTATTATTTTTCTTAAAACTCTGATTTCTTGTTTATCAAGGTCTTTGGCAACATTTACATAATCTGGTTCTATTTCTATTAAATCTTTCTTTTCAAGGCATTTTATGCACGCTTCGATATGGCAATTTAAACATTTTGCTCTTAGTCTTTTACGCGGAAAAAGATTGCAAATAACACAAGGAATATTATCAGTTCCCGTGTATTTTTGCCAATTATGATCACATGTAACTTCTTTTAAATTAATAAGGTCTAGACAACGGTTACAGTCAGGATTTAGGGTCTTTTCTATAATAGTATAAATAGTAGCAAGGGTATCATGCAATAAACATACTCTAATATTTTTGTCTCTGTCATAAAAAATGTATTCTTTAGCAGAAATCTGTTTTGACAAATACAACTGGTCTTCCAAATTAAAAAGTTCTTCATCATTTAAAATAATTTTTAGTTCTTAAGATAAAATAACAAATAAAGGTAAAATACTGATTAAACACACTAACAAAAAAAAACAACACAAGGGAAATTATTTTTTTTCTTTTAGGCACACATAAGACAACAATAAATATGTAACCAACAAACACAATAATAATTATGCAATAAAAAACTTAAACTTACCCAACTAGGCGGAAAAAAAAAAATTAATTAAAAAAAAGACTTAGGTACACGGAAAGAAAAAACAAAACTTAACTAAAATAACACTTATATGAACACACAAAAGGAGATCGTAACAGAAATGCTATGATACCATGGGGGGGTAGGCAGTTGTATGATGGCAGTTGTAAAGCAGTTATATAGATGGCATAAACAGCAAGTAAGATGACAAATGTAAAGGTGGTTGATGACAAAAAACAACTTAAATCCTACTCGGTACTCTCCTTAGAGGGTGTTCCGAAATATAACATTAGTAAAGTAGACATTCTTCCTTTTAGAAAATATAAATATAAAATTAAGAAAACACAAACAAAAATAATTTGCATGAATGCATGCAAATCACTTTCACATAAAATCATAAAATCACAACACATAAAAATCATAAAATTATAAAAAAAAATTAAACACATAAAATAAAATAAAAAACTTAAAAAACACACATGCAAAAGCTAATAATTATATAAAACACATTACATACATACATATAATAAAACACACATGCAATAATAATATTATATGTTAAATGCATGAATTTCGGCAATATTCACTTTAGAAAACATAAATATAAAATTAAGAAAACACAAACAAAATTAATTTGCATGCATGCATGCAAATCACTTTCACATAAAATCATAAAAACACATAAAATCACAAACTATTTCACTTAAAATAAAAAGAAAACTTAAAAAACACATGCAAAAAACACATAAAATTAAAAGGAAACTTAAAAAACACACATGCAAAAGCTAGTAATTACATAATACATACACTTACATACATACATATATATAATATAACTTACATAAAATAACAAAATTTTATGTTAAATGCATGAATTTTCATCCATGCAAAAACACATTTTTTTTAATTTCGTTTTAAACTTGTATAAAACTGATACGATCTTTTTTTCCGGCAGAAAAGAGGACAACAACACAGGCTCACTCCGGCCCTAACTTAGTACATAGCTCCGGGTCACTCAAGATCAATACCGGTAATGTACGAGTTTATCAAGAAATCAATTTTTTAACATGTAAACACAAATATTTTAAATATACAAACTTTTAAAACCATTAAATCAAAAACATTACTACTGTAACCTCTATCTCCGATAGCTCTTATGGATGCCAAGAAGGCTCACTTCGGCCTTACATCCGGGCTTCAGGTCACTCGAGATTAACAAAATTAATGTTTCGATTCTTTGAAAATAACAGTTTTTAACACGACAAATAAAACATAAACATTTTATACAACAAAAAATCACTTTAGGAAAAACATATAAGAACACATAAAATCATAAAATAAAATACATCAAACATAAACATTTTATTTAAAGATTATTATACAAAAAACATGAGAAGATTGTTACAAATCTAACATTACATTAAGAAAACCATAAGGATTTCCCTTTCGGGAAAACCCCTTAACTACTAATACAAAATTTAAAGAAAAGAAAAAGAAAACTTACTTACGCTAAAATCTTTATTCATCTTGAAATTGAAGAAGGATGATGAACTTGGAGATGGAGGATGAAGATGATGAAGGTAGCTAGATCCTTGTTGTAGGAGTTTATTTTTCACCCTATGAATTTGTTGGTAGGAAGAGAAAAGTTGGAAAACCTAGGTGATGATGAGATTGTTGATGGAGATGGTGTAATAATGAAGGAGAGTAGGGAATCTTGTGAATGTGTGATGAAAGATGTCTGAAGGGGGTTGAGTATGAATTTGGTTGATGTAGGTGGTTTCCTTCATTTGTTGATGATTGATTCATTTGAATGAGATTCCCTTATATAGGGAAATTCTCAAAGGGAGAAGATGACACGATAGTATGAAGGGTTTTGACACGTATGAAATACGTGTCAATGTCTTAAGAAAAAACTGCAACGTGTATAAAAGTCTGCAACGTGTTATTATCTGGTCTGCAAAAGCTGAGAGTCTTGTTGTTTTCTGCATTATGACGAATCTTTTTCTTGATTGATACTTTTGTCACCATTCTTCTTGTCTATGATCTTCTAGGTATTGAGATTATGTCTGGCAATCGAATCAAAAGAGTATCCATCATCTGAATAGTAGCCTCTTTGATCTGGATCTGGAGAGCTTGAACGGTCTTCGAAAACTGTGTCTTCTGAAAAATTTTCTTCAGTATGCTGGGGAATGAAATTTCTGATAACTTCTTCAATAATATTATTGATCTCGTTCCTTGTAAAGCCCCAAACCACACATTGCATGTAACACATACTTCATACATAAGAAATACATGTTGTACCCCACATTGGTCCCTTAATACAAAAATCTACAAGTATAAAATACATGGTCCAAAAATTCAAAATACAAATTTCTGAACTAATCCATGTTCATCTACCAAAACTATACATATCATCATCCATTCTTCATGCAGGTAAACATATAGGGAAATTATTATATTTTTCCCTTTCCCTTACCATAAGCATTTCCTGCAATACATATTTAAAATTACAAAACGAGGGTTAGACTGAAAGGTCTAGTGAGTTACCCCATTTATGTCATTGCAGGGTGAAAATCACCAAAACCTTTTAAATAAAACAACATAGTATCAATACCTTTCATTTTTCAAGCCAAATATTTTGCTTTCAATCAATACATTAAAACCAAACAAGTTTATATTTTTCCATAATTAGAATGCCATATTTAAACCTCTTGAATAAAATATAAGGTTTAATCAAAGTTCCAGGCCAAACCTGTTATTTCTTTCTCTATGATATTCAAACTATGATTTCCAATAAGAACCTTGATCCTAAGTCTTTAAATCACAAAGAAATAAAGATTCCACACCATGGTAATCTTAAGGGATATAATAGTAAGAGTTATATCATATAACACATACAAATGCCACCCTTATATCCAAATGTACACCTCTCCTTGATATGCCACTTTTATCCCATGATACACCTCTCCTTGATATGCCACCCTTATTTCCTCATCAAAATATTTCATAAAACAATTCCATATAGGATAGACCGCAGTCAATGGAATTATTATATGTTCCAAAATCATTTCTTTTAAAAATTCTTTATTTTATATAAAAAACAATTATGTATAAACCAATCACAAGTAAATATGCAAATCCGGTCAACATAGACTTGGCCGGACTTTATCTCCAGTCAAGTCTTGGCCGGTTAACCGAATTCGAACAACAATTTGCCTAAGACTTTGCCCGATTTAAACACTTAGAATAAAATTCACAACACCTTGTCCGGATTACTAATCCGGATAACAATATTCATTCCCTGACCGATTTAGCAATCCGGTCAATTCATAGTCGTATTCCTACTTCTCCGTTCACAATATTTAACATCAACTCAATATTCATAAGTCGCTCAACATAAGTCCGGTTTAAGACTAATCCGAACAACACTCACCAAACGGTTTATTATAAATCGCACATGCTTATCCGGTTTAGGGCTTAAATCGCCCAACCCTTGTCCGGTTTAAGACTAAACCGCTCATCCCTTGTCCGGTTTAGTCTAATCTGGACAGCATTCATCAAGTTAAAATAAAAGCTATATAATCAATTTATGCAATTGTAAAGAGTTTTCAAGCAATTAAACCATTCACATTGAAAACCTTTTGCAAAACAGACTTTTGAAAAGCTTAGATTAAAGTCCGGTCAACAGTTCTTCTTCTTAAATCGCACACTTACTTTCTAAAAATGGTAAGAAGAAAATGATAGAGGCCTAATTTCTATGGGTTTTTCAACAAAATACAGATGATCGCTAATATGCACGTCTTCCAGTGGCACCACTTGAGTTTCATCTRTTAARCATTTTTTGAGATTTGATACATGGAATGTATTATGGATARCGCTTAACTCCGGGGGAAAATTTAACTTGTATGCCACTGGCCCAATCCTTTCTGTTATTTCAAAGGGACCAATATATCGAGGGCCCAACTTGCCTCTTTTTCCAAATCGCAGTATCCCTTTCCATGGTGAGACTTTTAGAAAAACTTTGTCTCCTTTTTGAAACTCTAAGGGTCTCCTCCGCTTGTCAGCATAGCTTTTCTGGCGATCCTTTGCAGCTTTGAGTCGATTTCTGATTACCATAATCTTATCAGTAGTTTCTTGGATAACGTCAGGTGCAATTAACTGTCTATCGCCAATTTCTGACCAACACAATGGGGATCTGCACTTGCGCCCATATAAAGCTTCATAAGGTGCACACTAGATACTGGTATGGTAGCTGTTATTGTATGCAAATTCCACTAACGGTAGATGTGTATCCCAGCTTCCTCCAAAATCTATAACACAGGCACGCAACATGTCTTCCAGGGTCTGGATTGTTCTTTCGGTCTGACCATCAGTCTGGGGGTGGTAAGAGGTGCTTAGATCTAGCCGTGTACCCATCCCTTGTTGGAGTGACTGCCAAAACCTTGACGTAAAACGACTGTTTCTATCTGATAGAATGAAAAGGGGTACTCCATGTCTAGCGATAATTTCGTTTATATAAATCTGAGCCAACTTCTCCATCTTATAATCTTCTAGGATTGGTAAGAAATGAGCAGACTTCGTCAATCGGTCTACAATTACCCAAATGGCATCATGCCCTTTTCCAGTTTGGGGTAACTTAGTTACAAAGTCCATCGATATTTGTTCCCACTTCCATTGAGGAATCTTAGGTTGTTGGAGCAGACCGGAAGGCTTTTGGTGTTCGGCCTTGACTATCGCACAAGTTAAGCACTTATTTACATATAATGCAATGTCTTTCTTCATTCCAGACCACCAGTACTGCGTCCTTAAATCCCTATACATCTTATCTGCTCCCGGGTGAATTGAATATCTTGATCGATGAGCTTCRTTCAAAATGGTTGATCTAAGATTACCAATCTTAGGTACCCAAACTCTATCTCCTAAATAATTCACTCCGTCAGATTTTATCTGAAATTTGGACTCTATGCCGTGCAGAATCTCGTTCTTCAAATTCTCTTTCCTTAAAGCTTCTTTTTGATCCTCTAGGATTTGTGCCTTCAAACTGGTATTCACTAAGGCTCCCAAAGCTCGCACCCTTGTTGGTTTCACTCCTTCCTTTCGGCTCAAAGCATCGGCTACAACATTGGCTTTGCCCGGATGGTATTTAATCTCACAATTATAATCACCAAGCAGTTCGACCCATCTTCTTTGCCTCATATTCAGGATTTTCTGATTTAGAATGTGTTGAAGGCTTTTATGGTCAATGAATATAGTGCACTTGGTACCATAAAGGTAATGTCTCCAAATCTTTAGCGCAAACACTACAGCCCCTAGTTCTAGGTCATGCGTAGTATAGTTTTTCTCGTGCACTTTGAGTTGCCTTGAAGCATACACAATGACCTTGTCTTTCTGCATTAGTACACACCCTAAACCTTGATGCGATGCGTCACAATATACCACAAAGTTTTCCGAAGCCTCTGGTAAAGATAAAACAGGTGCATTGCATAGTTTCTGCTTGAGAGTCTTCAATGCTTCCTCTTGTTTCTCACCCCAAATAAATTTCTTGTCCTTTTGGGTTAAGGCTATGAGCGGCTGTGCAATTTTCGAAAAGTTTGCGATGAATCGCCGATAATAGCCTGCTAACCCAAGGAATTGACGGATTTCCGTAGGGGTTCTTGGGGCTTCCCAATTCCTAATGGCCTCAATTTTGGCAGGATCAACCTGAATCCCTTTTTCATTGACTATATGACTCAGAAACTGTACTTCTCGTATCCAGAATTCACATTTAGAGAATTTTGCATATAATTTCTTGCTTCAGAGTAATTCCAAAATTACCCTCAGATGATGCTCGTGGTCCTCCTTGCTTCTAGAATAAATTAATATGTCGTCTATGAAGACGATTACAAATTTATCCAGGTACGGCCTACAAACTCTATTCATTAGGTCCATGAAGACAGCTGGTGCATTGGTTAGCCCGAATGGCATAACCATAAATTCGTAATGACCGTACCGGGTTCTGAAGGCTGTTTTGGAAATGTCCTCTTCCCGAACTCTCAGTTGGTGATATCCAGATCGTAGGTCAATCTTGGAAAAATATTTCGCTCCTTGGAGTTGATCGAACAGATCATCGATTCTTGGAAGAGGGTATCTATTCTTGATGGTCAACAAATTAAGTTCTCTATAATCAATGCACATCCACATTGACCCATCTTTCTTTTTAACGAATAGAACTGGTGCACCCCAGGGTGAATAACTTGGTCTTATAAATCCTCTATCTAATAACTCCTGAAGTTGGGTTGACATTTCTTGCATTTTCGATGGTGCCAAGCGATATGGTGCCCTTGCCACCGGGGTAGCTCCAGGAATTAAGTCGATACCGAATTCGACTTGTCTTTGTGGGGGTAGACCTGGTAAATCCTTAGGAAATATATCAGAGAACTCCCGAACTACCGGAAAATCCTCAATACTTTTCTCCTTGATCCTTCCATCAACCACATGTACCAGATATGCAGTGTAATTCTTTTTCAGATACTTTCGCATCTTCATGCAGGATACCAGCTTAATCTTTCGATCCAATTTGTCTCCCTGAACCACAATTGGTTCCATTCCATCTTGGGGAATCCAAATAGACTTCTCCGAACATACAATCTTAGCTTGGTTTTTGGATAGCCAATCCATGCATACAATTATGTCGAAACTTCCTAGTTCGATTGGTATAAGGTCTATGCTAAAGTCCTTATTGGCTAAGCTCAGAGTGCAATTCATAATTACGTTTCTAGCTTTGAATTCTTGGCCATTGGCAAACTCAATTACAAAGGCTTCCTTTAATTTATGGGGCTTTAAGTTAATTTTCTGCTTAAAGTCCAGTGACACAAAACTTCTATCTGCCCCTGAGTCAAATAGAACTGATGCAAATTCATTATTCAGAGGAAACATACATGATACCACGTTGGGATCCTCTCTAGCTTCTCTGGCTCCAATCTCGAATGCTCTACCCCGTGCCTGACCTCCTAGGTTTCTGGAACTGACCTGCCGGGTCTGGCTTGCATTTGCCTCTGATTTCCTCTTCGGGCAAACATTCCTCATTTGGTCTGGACTTCCACAATCGTAACATAGTCGTTTCCGGCAATCTTTCGCTGTGTGACCTCCTAGATGACATCTTTGACAAATGATGCAATTCCCCCGATGCGGAAATTTGCACTTATTGCACTTAGCCGTGTCATCCTGCCTTACTACCTGCGCCTGTGCTCTGAAATTCCGTACTATCCTCCTGTTCCTGTCAAATCTTCCCCCAGTTCTTTGATCCCCATGCTCCTCCATTTTTCTCTTTCCCTTAGCAAATTCTCCAGATCGAATAACATTATTTGTGAGCTTAATGGCAATGTCTATTACCTCCTGAAGAGTCTTTGAATTGGCCGAGGTAATGTTTCCCCGGATCTCTGGAGACAATCCCCACACATATCTCTCTATTCGGACTTCATCTGGTGTCACGAGATGCGGCACTAGGTTTGCCAATTCATGAAATCGGGCTGTATATGCAGATATATTACACCCAGGAAAAGTGTCCCACTACCACAACGTGTGACATTCAAATATTCTGATAGGGTCATAGGGGAGTCATCCCGACCTCAACCGGGGAACAGAATAACCCAAGTGGTAACCGGGGTACCTGCATCCTGCACTCGGGGCATGAATTCGGCAGAAATAGACTGGGTGAGGAGAATTGCATCCGATACGCATGTGCACCAGACCCACTGGGATATCACCATCACATCTTAAACAACTTGTTCGATGTGATGGAAGCGCACCATAAGAGCATAATAAGGAACAGAGGCTGCAACAGGCGGAAATTAGGAAGTTGTATGGATGGTTGGTAGTTTGTAGTATGATGATGTTGGCATTAGGAATAGCCATAGGATGGATGTTCTTCTAGAAGGAGAATTAAGAATAGGATGCTTACTCGTTTGTACTATTGCTAGAGATCCTGTTTTGCATTTGCCACCAAATATCAATGCATGAACACCTTTTGAAGAATGCTTATTATGTCAATTTATTGTACGGATGAATTTACTCTATTTTGGTTATAGTAATGGCTGATTATTCTCTATGCGAAGCACATTCCTTTTAGTATCATTGGATAACTAGGAGATATCGTCATAGTATTGCTACATTAATAATGAACTCCCTTCTGATTTAGAAAATGCCGCCTTAGGAGAGAGAACCCCGAGGTTGCACGACTTGTGTCGGAATAACTATTGGCCGCACTGCTCAACATTGTCAGTCAGGTGGCGGCAGGGCTTAATGCAAACCCCTCATCAAACCCTGAGTCTAGACCACCCAGAGAATGCACCTACAAAACCTTCAGATCCTGCAATCCAAAAGAATTCAGTGGGACTGAAGGGGCAGTGGGGCTATTGACTTGGATTGAAAGTATAGAATCTGTTCTCCATATCAGTAAGTGTTCGGAAGCAAACAAAGTGAAGTATGCACCATGTTTGTTGCAAGGAAGGGCACTTACCTGGTAGAATACCTTGGTTCAGACCAGAGGTCGAGAAGCGGCCAACCAACTTTCGTGGGAGGAGTTCAAGAAACTCCTTAAGGCCGAATATTGCCCCCAAAGTGAACTTCAAAAGCTGGAAATGGAGTTATGGAATCTCGAAATGAAAGGGGACAATATATCTGCATATACAGCCCGATTTCATGAATTGGCAAACATAGTGCCGCATCTCGTGACACCAGATGAAGTCCGAATAGAGAGATATGTGTGGCGATTGTCTCTAGAGATCCGGGGAAACATTACCTCGGCCAATTCAAAGACTCTTCAGGAGGCAATAGACATTGTCATTAAGCTCACAAATAATGCTATTCGATCTGGAGGATTTGCTAAGGGAAAGAGAAAAATGGAGGATCATGGGGATCGAAGAACTGGGGGAAGATTTGACAGGAACAGGAGGATAGTACGGAATTGACAAGAAACGACTATGTTACGATTGTGGAAGTCCAGACCACATGAGGAATGTTTGCCCAAAGAGGAAATCAGGGGCAAATGCAAGCCAGACCCGGCAGGTCAATTCCGGAAACCTAGGAGGTCAGGCACGGGGTAGAGCATTCGAGATTGGAGCCAGAGAAGCTAGAGAGGATCCCAACGTGGTATTAGGTACGTTTCCTCTGAATGAATTTGCATCAGTTCTATTTGACTCAGGGGCAGATAGAAGTTTTGTGTCACTGGACTTTAAGCAGAAAATTAACTTAAAGCCCTAGAAATTAAAGGAAGCCTTTGTAATTGTGTTTGCCAATGGCCAAGAATTCAAAGCTAGAAATGTAATTATGAATTGCACTTTGAGCTTAGCCAATAAGGACTTTAGCATAGACCTTATACCAATCGAACTAGGAAGTTTCGACATAATTGTAAGCATGGATTGGCTATCCAAAAACCAAGCTGAGATTGTATGTTCAGAGAAGTCTATCTGGATTCCCCAAGATGGAATGGAACCAATTATGATTCAGGGAGACAAATTGGATCGAAAGATTAAGCTGGTATCCTACATGAAGATGCGAAAGTATCTGAAAAAGAATTACACAGCATATCTGGTACATGTGGTTGACGGAAGGATCAAGGAGAAAAGTATTGAGGATTTACCGGTAGTTCGGGAGTTCTCTGATATATTTCCTAAGGATTTACCAGGCCTACCCCTACAAAGACAAGTCGAATTCGATATCGACTTAATTCCTGGAGCTGCCCCGGTGGCAAGGGCACCATATAGCTTGGCACCATCGGAAATGCAAGAAATTTCAACCCAACATTAGAAGTTATTAGATAGAGGATTTATAAGACCAAGTTATTCACCCTGGGGTGCACCGGTTCTATTCATTAAAAAGAAAAATGGGTCAATGCGGATGTGCATTGATTATAGAGAACTTAATAAGTTGTCCATCAAGAATAGATACCCTCTTCAAAGAATCGATGATCTGTTCGATCAACTCCAAGGAGCGAAATATTTTTCCAAGATTAACCTACGATCTAGATATCACCAAGTGAGAGTTCGGGAAGAGGACATTCCCAAAACTGCCTTCAGAACCCGGTACAGTCATTACGAATTTATGGTTATGCCATTCGGGCTAACCAATGCACCAGCTGTCTTCATGGACCTAATGAATAGAGTTTGTAGGCCGTACCTGGATAAATTTGTAATCGTCTTCATAGACGACATATTAATTTATTCCTGAAGCAAGGAGGACCACGAGCATCATCTGAGGGTAATTATGGAATTACTCCGAGGCGAGAAATTATATGCAACATTCTCTAAATGCGAATTTTGGATACGGGAAGTACAGTTTCTGGGTCATATAGTCAATGAAAAAGGGATTCAGGTTGATCCTGCCAAAATTGAGGCCATTAGGAATTGGGAAGCCCCAAGAACCCCTACGGAAATCCGTCAATTCCTTGGGTTAGTAGTCTATTATCGGCGATTCATTGCAAACTTTTCGAAAATTGCACAGCCGCTCATAGCCTTAACCCAAAAGGACAAGAAATTTATTTGGGGTGAGAAACAAGAGGAAGAATTCAAGACTCTCAAGCAGAAACTATGCAATGCACCTATTTTATCTTTACCAGAGGGTTCGGAAAACTTTATGGTCTATTGTGACGCATCGCATCAAGGTTTAGGGTGTGTACTAATGCAGAAACACAAGGTCATTGGGTATGCTTCAAGGAAACTCAAATTGCACGAGAAGAACTATACTATGCATGACCTAGAACTAGGGGCTGTAGTGTTTGCGCTAAAAATTTGGAGATATTACCTTTATGGTACCAAGTGCACTATATTCACTGACCATAAAAGCCTTCAACACATACTAAATCAGAAAATGCTGAATATGAGGCAAAGAAGATGGGTCGAACTGCTTGGTGATTACTATTGTGAGATTAAATAACATCCGGGCAAAGCCAATGTTGTAGCCGATGCTTTGAGCCGTTAGAAAGGAGTGAAACCAACAAAGGTGCGAGCTTTGGGAGCCTTAGTGAATACCAGTTTGAAGGCACAAATCCTAGAGGATCAAAAAGAAGCTTCAAGGAAAGAGAATTTGAAGAACGAGATTCTGCACGGCATAGAGTCCAAATTTTAGATAAAATATGACGGACTGAATTATTTTGGAGATAAAGTTTGGGTAGCTAAGATTGGTAATCTTAGATCAACCATTTTGAACAAAGCTCATCGATCAAGATATTCAATTCACCCGGGAGCAGATAAGATGTATAGGGATTTAAGGACACAGTACTGGTGGCCTGGAATGAAGAAAAACATTGCATTATATGTAAATAAGTGCTTAACTTATGCGATAGTCAAGGCCGAACATCAAAAGCCTTCCGGTTTGCTCCAACAACCTGAGATTCCTCAATGGAAGTGGGAACAAATATCAATGGACTTTGTAACTAAGTTACCCCGAACTGGAAAAGGGCATGATGCCATTTGGGTAATTGTAGATCGATTGACGAAGTCTGCTCATTTCTTACCAATCCGGGAAGATTATAAGATGGAGAAGTTGGCTCAGATTTATATAAACGAAATTATCGCTAGACATGGAGTACCTCTTTCCATTCTATCGGATAGAGACAGTCGTTTTACGTCAAGGTTTTGGCAGTCACTCCAACAAGGGATGGGTACACGGCTAGATCTAAGCACCTCTTACCACCCCCAGACTGATGGTCAGACTGAAAGAACAATCCAGACCCTGGAGGACATGTTGCATGCCTGTGTTATAGATTTTGGAGGAAGCTGGGATACGCATCTACCGTTAGTGGAATTTGCATACAATAACAGCTACCATACCAATATCCAGTGTGCACCTTATGAAGCTTTATATGGGCGCAAGTGCAGATCCCCATTGTGTTGGTCAGAAATTGGCGATAGACAGTTAACTGGACCTGACGTTATCCAAGAAACTACTGATAAGATTATGGTAATTGAAAATCGACTCAAAGCTGCAAAGGATCGTCAGAAAAGCTATGCTGACAAGCGGAGGAGACCCTTAGAGTTTCAAAAAGGAGACAAAGTTTTTCTAAAAGTCTCACCATGGAAAGGGAAAATGCGATTTGGAAAAAGAGGCAAGTTGGGCCCTCGATATATTGGTCCCTTTGAAATAACAGAAAGGATTGGGCCAGTGGCATACAAGTTAAATTT
>NC_037529.1:39831384-39832503 GCF_001531365.2 Cynara cardunculus var. scolymus
AGTACACGTGGGAAAGGGAAGATTTCATGAAAAGCAAGTATCCCCACTTGTTCTCAAAGCCAACCATGACTGAATTTGACAAATAAATTTCGGGACGAAATTTTTCTTACTTGGGGAGACTTTGACAATCCGTCATTTCGGGATTTCAGGTTAGTACCTTATTGAGAATTAAGTCTTTCGAGGATTTAGCTTTGATGATTAGAGATCATCTTGTTTAATTCCTAAGATTAGTTCGTTGGATCACGTTTCGGCGGGTAGTCAACAAAGTTAGATATGCAATGCCAAATAGTTTGGAATGTTCCACATTAAATAAAGTCGATGTTATAAGTTTTGTATTTAAAAATTTAAACTTACCAAAATTCCATTTTATTCGCCAAGTTTTATTAAAGGGGTGGAGTTTTTATCTAGTTGTTTTGTTTGGTTAAATTAGTGGGGTTTTATTTATTTATTTTTGCGCTTGGGCCTTTAGAGGCCAGCCCATTTCTCCTCAAAAAGCCCCATATAAATACCCCCTCCTACTCAAAAAAAAATTCATTCTCCAAACTTCCAGCATACCTGTTATCTCTCTCTCTCTAAACTCGACCACCTTCCAACCGGTTCTATCTTCTTGCAAATCTAAAAGGATTCTGCTGCTCTTAAGAGTTTGTTCAAAGATTTTAAGAAAAAGGTATGTTTTGAGCTATGTTATTTTCATAAGAAATCTGAAAGTTTTCATCCTTCTTCCTACTCGTTTCTTTATGTAAATTTATGGGATTTAAAGAGGAGAGATTGATCATCAAAGACCTGCATGTGTCTTCATTGGGATGGTAATCGGTGACCCATGTTCTTTAATCTCTAATAAAGGAGGAGAGAGTCCTTGCATGTAAGGTCTGATCATGTTTTATGAATGATAGGATCTTGCATGCATCATTGATCGGATTTACTATCTTGAAAACTTGTTGGAACCAGAATTTATTTGTTTTTCTGAAGTTTGTTTGAAGTTGATAATTTATGTTAGAGTTTAAACTTTTGAAAATGATGAGCTTGAGGCCCCTCCCCATCATTGCCGTCATTTTTGGTGCATGCAATCTGATATAGGGGCGCGTGTCTCAAGGTTGTGAAGCATTCAAGAAAAATCTC
>NC_037529.1:39832951-39836907 GCF_001531365.2 Cynara cardunculus var. scolymus
CAAGCTAGTGAGTTCTCACGGCCCCACTTTTTACTGCTTTTGTTTATTTATGGGGGAAAAGCATGAGATTGAGCAAACTTTGCATGTTTATTTTACGTGAAACCTTGGGACTAAAGAACTGTTTAGTCGATGCTTTGCTCAAAACCATTGGACTAAGGAACTGCTTAGTCAAGCTCTATTGAAACCTCTGGACTAAGGAACTGCTTAGTCGGGTTTGCTTTGTTTTATTTTAACAATTGTTATTGCACTTAGAATAAATGCTAAATTGATGTGCTTGGGAGTATATGTTTCCAAATAAAGTCCCCGTCCGTAAACGCTACTTGTTAACTCGGGGACATTCCCGGGCCGTGGTATTGTGGATAGCCGCTATTGTGTTGACAGTCCCACCCAGAAAGGGGTGCACATTACCTATGTTTTCTTGGTCTAATCATGTGGATTTTGGACCATTGCTGAATTAGTACTATATCGAACTATGGGAACCTAAGTAGTGTACGGGCTACTTGTGGTTGTTCGAAAATGAATGGGGCAGTTGGTCAGGTAAGGCTCAGTAGTGTCTCAAGTTCTACATCGTATAGGATTTACATTTATTAAATGCAATGGAATCGCATAAGTTTGCTATTACTTGGTTTATGCATTGAAATGTTTTGTGCATTTAAAAACCCGTGAACTCACCAACTCTTTGTAGTTGACTTGTTTTTGTTCCATGCTTTTCAGGACCTAAGTAAGGTTGGTTGGATTTTTGGGAGCATACCCGTGGCCAGATCGATTAACGTCTGATTTTGAAGTATTTTGTGAAAAGTGTATTTAGTACTAATCTCAATTATGTCGATGAACTTATTTTGTTTTTGAACAACCTGGAATGGTGTTATTTAATAACTGTTGCTATGACTCGTTTGCCTGTTACATCTCGTGTTTCTGCTTTAACGGGGTGTGACGGTTACTGGTTAACACTCGACCACCTTCCAGCCGGTTCTATCTTCTTGCAAATCTAAAAGGATTATGCTGCTCTTAAGAGTTTGTTCAAAGATTTTAAGAAAAGGTATGTTTTGAGCTGTGTTATTTTCATAAGAAATCCGAAAGTTTTCATCCTTCTTCCTACTCGTTTCTTTAAGTAAATTTATGGGATTTAAAGAGGAGAGATTGATCATCAAAGACCTGCATGTGTCTTCGTTAGGATGGTAATCGGTGACCCATGTTCTTTAATCTCTAAGAAAGAAGGAGAGAGTCCTTGCATGTAAGGTCTGATCATGTTTTATGAATGACAGGATCTTGCATGCGTCATTGATCGAATTTACTATCTTTAAAACTCGTTGGAACCAGAATTTATTTGTTTTTCTGAAGTTTGTTCGAAGTTGATAATTTATGTTAGAGTTTAAACTCTTGAAAATGATGTGCTTGAGACTCCTCCCCATCATTGCTGTCATTTTTGGTGCATGCAATCTGATATAGGGGCGCGTRTCTCAAGGTTGTGAAGCATTCAAGAAAAATCTCRAACCCACTCAAAAACTCTTGGTTTTGGTAATTGGCGGCTGTCATCATTGTTTTGGGTGACTTAAAATGATGTCAWAAAGTGGATTTTGGAAGGTTCTTTTTGGAAAGTAAATATTAAAAAATATCGGCTTTTATTTTATAAAAACCTTGAAGGCATTACATTGAAAGCAACTTTGCTCTACCTTGAGCAAGAAACCTTTAAGTAATTTAGCGCTGGTTATTGGTATGTTCAGGAAGTTCGGCCTAGCTTAGAAAGCCTCAAAAGGAAACCTTCGGGTATCCATCAAGCTAGTGAGTTCTCACGGCCCCACTTTTTACTGCTTTTGTTTATTTATGGGGGAAAAGCATGAAATTGAGCAAACTTTGCATGTTTATTTTATGTGAAACCTTGGGACTAAAGAACTGTTTAGTCGATGCTTTGCTCAAAACCATTGGACTAAGGAACTGCTTAGTCAAGCTCTGTTGAAACCTCTGGAGTAATTTTGGAATTACTCCGAGGCGAGAAATTATATGCAAAATTCTTTAAATGGGAATTCTGGATACGGAAAGTACAGTTTCCGGGTCATATAGTCAATGAAAAAGGGATTCAGGTTGATCATACCAAAATTGAGGCCATTAGGAATTGGGAAGCCCCAAGAACCCCTATGGAAATCCGTCAATTCCTTGGGTTAGCAGGCTATTATCGGCGATTCGTCGCAAACTTTTCGAAAATTGCACAGCCGCTCACAGCCTTAACCCAAAAGGAAAAGAAATTTATTTGGGGTGAGAAACAAGAGAAAGCATTCGAGACTCTCAAGCAGAAACTATGCAATGCACCTGTTTTATCTTTACAAGAGGGTTCGGAAAACTATGTGGTCTATTGTGACGCATCGCATCAAGGTTTAGGGTGTGTACTAATGCAGAAAGACAAGGTCATTGCGTATGCTTCAAGGCAACTCAAAGTGCACGAGAAGAACTATACTACACATGACCTAGAACTAGGGGTTGTAGTGTTTGCGCTAAAGATTTGGAGACATTACCTTTATGGTACAAAGTGCACTATATTCACTGACCATAAAAAGCCTTCAACACATCCTAAATTAGAAAATGTTGAATATGAGGTAGAGAAGATGGGTCGAAATGCTTGGTGATTATGATTGTGAGATTAAATACCATCCAGGAAAGCCAATGTTGTAGCTGATGCTTTGAGCCGAAAGGAAGGAGTGAAACCAACAAGGGTGCGAGCTTTGGGAGCCTTAGTGAATACCAGTTTGAAGGCACAAATCCTAGAGGATCAAAAAGAAACTTTAAGGAAAGGGAATTTGAAGAATGAGATTCTGCACGGCATAGAGTCCAAATTTCAGATAAAATCTGACAGAGTGAATTATTTAGGAGATAGAGTTTGGGTACCTAAGATTGGTAATCTTAGATCAACCATTTTGAACGAAGCTCATCGATCAAGATATTCAATTCACCCGGGAGCATATAAGATGTATAGGGATTTAAGGACACAGTACTGGTGGCCTGGAATGAAGAAAGACATTGCATTATATGTAAATAAGTGCTTAACTTGTACGATAGTCAAGGCCGAACACCAAAAGCCTTCCGGTCTGCTCCAACAACCTAAGATTCCTCAATGGAAGTGGAAACAAATATCGATGGACTTTGTAACTAAGTTACCCCAATCTGGAAAAGGGCATGATGCCATTTGGGTAATTGTAAATCGATTGACGAAGTCTACTCATTTCTTACCAATCCGAGAAGATTATAATATGGAGAAGTTGGCTCAGATTTATATAAACGAAATTATCGCTAGATATGGAGTACCTCTTTCCATTCTATCGGATAGAGACAGTCGTTTTATGTCAAGGTTTTGGCAGTCACTCCAACAAGGGATGGGTACACGGCTAGATCTAAGCACCTCTTACCACCCCCAGACTGATGGTCAGACCGAAAGAACAATCCAGACCCTGGAAGACATGTCGCGTGCCTGTGTTATAGATTTCGGAGGAAGCTGGGATACGCATCTACCGTTAGTGGAATTTGCATACATTAACAACTACCATACCCGTATCCAGTGTGCACCTTATGAAGTTTTATATGGGCGCAAGCGCAGATCCCCATTGTGTTGGTCAGAAATTGGTGATAGACAGTTAACTGGACCTGACGTTATCCAAGAAACTACAGATAAGATTATGGTAATCAGAAATCGACTCAAAGCTGCAAAGGATCGTCAGAAAAGCTATGCTGACAAGCGGAGGAGACCCTTAGAGTTTCAAAAAGGAGACAAAGTTTTTCTAAGAGTCCCACCATGGAAAGGGATAATGCGATTTGGAAAAAGAGGCAAGTTGGGTCCTCGATATATTGGTCCCTTTGAAATAACAGAAAGGATTGGGCCAGTGGCATACAAGTTAAATTTTCCCCCGGAGTTAAGCGCTATCCATAATACATTCCATGTATCAAATTTCAAAAAATGCTTAACAGAT
>NC_037529.1:39838147-39839736 GCF_001531365.2 Cynara cardunculus var. scolymus
TTATGGGGGAAAAGCATGAGATTGAGCAAACTTTGCATGTTTATTTTATGTGAAACCTTGGGACTAAAGAACTGTTTAGTCGATGCTTTGCTCAATACCATTGGACTAAGGAACTGCTTAGTCAATCTCTGTTGAAACCTCTGCACTAAGGAACTGCTTAGTCGGGTTTGCTATGTTTTGTTTTAACAATTGTTATTGCACTTAGAATAAATGCTAAATTGATGTGCTTGGGAGTATATGTTTCCAAATAAATTCCCCGTCCGTAAACCCTACTTGTTAACTCGGGCACGTTCCCGGGCCGTGGTAATTGTGGATAGCCGCTATTGTGTTGACAGTTCCACCCAGAAAGGGGTGCACATTACCTATGTTTTCTTGGTCTAATCAAGTGGATTTTGGACCACCGCTGAATTAGTACTATATCGAACTGTGGGAACCTAAGTAGTGTACGGGCTAGTTGTGGTTGTTCGAAAATTAATGGGGCAGTTGGTCAGGTAAGGCTCAGTAGCGTCTCAAGTTCTACATCGTATAGGATTTACATTTATTAAGTGCAATGGAATCGCATAAGTTTGCTATTACTTGGTTTATGCATTGAAATGCTTTATGCATTTGAAAACCCGTGAACTCACCAACTCTTTGTAGTTGACTTTTTTTTGTTCCATGCTTTTCTGGACCTAAGTAAGGTTCGTTGGATTTTTGGGAGCATACTCGTGGCCAGATCGATTAACGTCTGATTTTGAAGTATTTTGTGAAAAGTGTATTTAGTACTAATCTCAATTATGTCGATGAACTTGTTTTGTTTTTGAACAACCTGGAATGGTGTTATTTAATAACTGTTGCTATGACTCGCTTGCCTGTTACATCTCGTGTTTCCACTTTAGCGGGGTGTGACAGATTTGGTATCAGAGCCTCAGTTATAGAGAACGCTTGTTTTCTTTAAAAACCATCGACTATAACTAAAATTTTTCCAAATATTTTTCAAGAAATTTGAAATCATATGATTTTTAAAGCGGGTCATATTGTTACATGTCGCTTAAGCAGAGCCTGATCACCTGTGCTTAATTTATATGTGATAAGAAAAACTTAATCGGTCGAACCAGGGATATGCTCCAGCAAAAGAAATTGTTATGAAAAGCATTAGTTATGTTGCACTTTTATGAATATCCGTTGCCTAGGCCGACCAGAGGCGATGGGTAGTAAACCCCTTAATTTAGTTAAGTGTCCATGTAGAACCAGAGGCGCTGGTCAAGAGGACTAGAGGCGATGGGTAGTAAATCCCTTAATTTAGTTGTGTCCGTGTAGGACCAGAGGCGCTGGTCAAGAAGACTAGAGGCAATGGATAGTAGATTCCTCAATTTTGATTGTGTCCATGTTAAAGCATAAGCTCTGGTTAGAAGGACCAGAGGACCGATGAACGGATTTCTTAGTATTTCTCTATGGATGTTGAACCAGAGGCTCTTGTCTTCACAACCAGAAGCTCTGGTAAGTGCCCAAAGAAGAACCAGAGGATCGATGGATGGATTGCTTAGTATTTTTCTAAGTGTAGAGGTTGAGCCAGAGGCTCTAGTCTTCGCAACCAGAAGCTCTGGTAA
>NC_037529.1:39839836-39841472 GCF_001531365.2 Cynara cardunculus var. scolymus
GCCATGGTAGATGCGCTAGCAGACTCTATGATCAGCCAACTCGCATTTTTGAAGATGGAGATTCTCTCTTCTAACGAAAAAATCACAGAAGGTTTGACCAAGCTTGCCAAGGAAGGTGAACTCCTTCGTGCAGAAATTCTATCAACCATCTCCAAACTCAAGTGGGCTACAGAGCTTGACGTGATGAATGCCTCTGCGGGTGCGGAGAAGGTAATTGAAAAGATGTACAAGGCAGCCACTCGAATCCTACGCTATTTGAGGAGGGCTCCCCTTACAACATGCAAGGCTTCTGCCAAACCAAACCATGAYGATCATGCCGATGATGATGATCGTCATGAGGGGGAGAAGAAGTAGGAGATGAAAAAGAAGGCCCCAGCCCCAAAGCTCAAAAAGAAGACAACCAGAGCACCTGCCAAAGGTATAAAGATTAGGGAACCTACAGCTGCCGACAGAGAAAAGAAGAAGGCTGTAGTGCCTACAGGCAAAGGCAAGGCCATAGCTGCAGAGTCCTCAAAAAAAGGGTCTTCATCAAGTATAGAGACTCCAGAACCATTTGATGAAGAAAAGCATGCTGGTGAAGACCCCGAGATCATAAAAGCTTTAAAGATATCCTTGGCAGAGGCTCAGGCAAGGAAGCGCAAAGTGCCCATGCATTCCAGAGAAGGTGAGGCCACATCTTCTGTGTTCCCACCAGTCCAAGTCCCACAAGTCCAAACAACGTCCACGGGTACGTTCGATGCCCTGCAAGGAACCGTTAAGCCCATCCTTGCAGAGGGATCAACCCCGAGGCCGATTCTGGAAGAGGAAGAAGAACAGAAGATGCCAGAGTCAACAGCGGGAGGACGGGTCTCTGAAATCCTTGAATCTATGAGCAAGATTCCAACGCTAAATGTTCGCACAGAGCTCGTCACCACCCTAGAAGAAATACTTATTTGGATGTACTCTGTGACAGACATAGAGCCACCCTACGATCCAGAGCTCACTGATTTCGCCTCTGCCGTAGCCAAGTTCCACTTCTCAAGATTAACAAGGCCTCGTGAGCAGGTCTTCTGGCGACACATGATCACATCACTGGTGTCAATCTCACCAAGGACTCTTTTAAAGAAGATCGTGCTCTACTCACAGTACGTTGTAAGGAGAGAAGACCGCAATATCTACATGTTCACTGATGCAGATCTTCATAACCTCTGCGTGTATGATGTCATTTATATGCACAAGATCCTTAACGTCTACATGGAGAGGAGGTCAGCATACCAAATATCCCTCAAAAGGCTGATTGAAGTTATGCGTGCGCAAGTGATGTATTACAGCCAGAAGGATTTTGAGTTGGCCATGAGATTAGCACAAAAGATTCTAAAGATCACTCCTCCTTACAGCAGGCCTAGTTGGATATCTAAGTTCTATCCAAACACCATTCTACACAATCTCGTTTTTGGGTTTTTGTATTTAGACAAAGATGAGCTACTAAGATACTTTGACACCACAGAAGCTCACAAGTATGCAACAGAGATGCTGGACTGGATCTTCAAGTGTTTAGTGGCAGAGGTGGATAGAAGACATTACAGGGTTGGTGAAGTGTCTCCTCTCTTGGAYGCAATTAAAGCTCAAATCAACTTCAGATAGTTCATCTTAAATG
>NC_037529.1:39842030-39851738 GCF_001531365.2 Cynara cardunculus var. scolymus
GTTTTACTTAGGTTTATTAGCTGCTCGTGCTTATCACGTGTTCTTGTCTGTAATCTGTTTTGATMRAACRGCTTAGATTAATTTACTTTTAGGTCGTGTCAGGAAACGGTTACTTGCTTGTATAAATAGCAGCATAGGCCTTTGTATTTCAGTGCGCTTCCAGAATTGTAATTGTTAACATTTTCATATATTGAAATTCATTTGAAGCCTTCGCTTGTGTTCTTCAATCACCTTCCCTGTGTTGTTTATTGATTTCTACTTTGGTTGATTATTATTATTTCCGCTGCATTCTCACTGTTAAACAGATCATCCAAGTAAGTAATCTTTACCAAGAATCTGAGTTAATCGATCCTAACATAATTCACTTCATCGGACTTCAGTTGAAACTTAGTTTCCATATGGTGTAGGGTCTCATTTTTCAAATTCTCTTCCTTCAATGCCTCTTTTTGATCTTCGAGAACTTGTGCTTTCAAACTCGTGGTTACTATCGCTCCCAAAGCTCGCACCTTTGTTGGCTTCACCCTTTCCTTCCATCTCAAGGCATCAGCTACTACATTTGCCTTGCCTGAATGGTATTTAATTTCACAGTCATAATCACTGATCAGTTTAATCCATCTTCTTTGTATCATATTTAGCATTTTCAGATTGAAGATGTGTTGAAGACTTTTGTGATCAGTGAACACAAAGCAGTTGGTACCATAAAGGTAATGTCTCCAAATCTTGAGTGCAAATACTACAGCTCCTAATTCCATATCATGCGTAGTATAGTTCCTCTCGTGCAATTTGAGTTGCCTTGTGGCATATCCAATGACTTTATCTTTTTGTATAAGTACGAACCCTAATCCTTGATGTGATGCATCGCAATATACCACAAAGTTTTCTGAAGCTTCTGGTAATGATTGAATTGGTGCATTACATAGCCTATGCTTAAGAATTTCGAAGGCCTCTTCTTGTTTCTCTCCCCAAATAAACTTCTTGTCTTTCTGAGTTAAAGCTGTGAGTGGTTGCGTAATTTTTTAAAAATTCGCAATGAATCACCGGTAATATCCTGCCAAACCAAGAAATTGGCAAATTTCTGTCGGGGTTTTTGGGGTTTCCAATTTTTCTTAATGGCCTCAATCTTCGCAGGGTCTACATGAATTCCATTTTCAGTGACCATATCAGCAAGAAATTGTACTTCACGAATCAAGAACTCGCATTTGGAGAATTTTGCATACAATTTCTAGTCCCTAAGTAGCTCTAATATCAATCTTAGATGTTGCTCATGATCCTTCTTGCTTCGTGAATAAGTTAGTATGTCATCTATGAAGACGATTACAAATTTATCCAGGTATGGTCTGCAAACCCTGTTCATTAGATCCATGAATACAGCTGGGGCATTTATTCATAATGGCCGTATCGGGTCCTAAATGTCGTTTTAGGGATGTCCTCTTCTTGAATTCTCACTTGATGATATCTGGATCGAAGATCAATCTTTGAAAAGGATACAACACCTTGAAGTTCATCAAATAAATCATCAATTCCAGGAAGAGGATATCGATTCTTGATAGTCAACTTATTAAGATTCCTATAGTCAATACACATCCGCATCGATCCATCTTTCTTCTTGACGAACAAAACTGGTGCACCCCATGGTGAAAAACTGGGTCTTATGAATCCTTTATCTAACAACTCTTGAAGTTGTCCCGACATTTCTTGCATCTCCGATGGGGCCAATCGGCATGGTGCCTTCGCCACTGGGGCAGCTCCAGGAATTAAGTCGATACCAAATTCGACTTTTCTAGGTGGTGGTAATCCTGGTAGATCCTCGGGGAACACTTCAGGGAACTCCTGTACTACATGGAAGTCTTCAATACTTCCCACTTTAGCCTTCTTATCTATAATGTGGGCCAAGAATGCAACATAGTTCTTCTTTAAGTACTTCTACATCTTCATATATGATACAATCTTAATTTCCGATCGGACTCCTCTCCTTGAATTATAAGTGCTTCTCCTCTTTCTTGAGGAATTTGGATAATCTTTTCCGAACAAACTATTTCAGCTCGATTTTTGGATACCCAATCCATGCCTATAACTATATCAAAACTTCCTAACTCAATCGGAATAAGTTCTATACTAAAATCCTTCTGAGCTAAGCTTAGAGTGCAGCCCATGATTATATCTCTAGTCCTAATTTCTTGGCCATTGGCAAATTCTATTATGCAAACTTCTTTCATCCTTTGAGATTTTAAGTTAATCTTTGGCCTAAAGTCTAAGGATACAAAACTTCTATCAGCTCCTGAGTCAAATAATATTGATGCAAATTCATTATTTAAGATAAATGTACCTATAAGCACATTGGGATCATGCCTAGCCTCCCTTGCTCCAATTTCAAATGCTCGCCCCCGAGCTTGACTTTCTGAGTTTCCTTGGTTGGCTGGTCGTTTGCTTTCTCTTCGAACAACCATTTCTCATATGATCCGGACTCCCACATTCAAAACATAATCGCTTTCAGCAATCCATTGTAGGATGGCCCCCTCAGTGGCACCTTTAACAAATGATACAGTTTCCCCAGTACGGAAATTTACATTTGTTGCACTTAGGTTTGCTTCCTTGATTTACCACTTGGGACTGTACCCCAAAGTTTCATACCGCCTTCCTATTCATACCAAACCTATCCCCAAATCTCTGGTTTCCCAGTTCTTCCACCTTTCTTTTTCCTTTGTTGAATTCCCCAGACCGAATAGCATTATTTGTGAGCTTGGTCGCAATGTTTATTGCCTCCTGAAGGGTCTTTAGGTTTGCTAAGGTAATATTTCCTCGAATTTCTGGAGATAATACCCATATATACCTCTCGATTCAGACCTCCTCAGGTGTCACCAGATGTGGCACTAAATTTGCTAACTCATGGAATCGAGCAGTATATGCAGCTATGTTTTCCCCTTTCATCTCGTGGTTCCATAACTCCATTTTCAACTTTTGGAGTTCACTCCTTGGACAATATTCATCCTTAATTAATTTCTTAAATTTCTCCCATGAGAGTTGATTGGCTGCTTCCCGACCCCTAGTCTGAACTAATGTGTTCCACCATGTCAATGCTCTGCCTTGCAGTAAGCATGCAACATATTCTACTTTTTTTGCTTCTAGGCATTTGCTGATATGGAGGACAGACTCCATACCTTCAATCCAAGTTACTAATCCTACGGCTCCCTCAGTTCCATGAAACTCCTTCGGGTTGCAGGATCTGAAGGATTTATAGGTGCATTCCTTAGATGTCCTAGGCTCAGAACTGGTAGGTTCGTTAGCACTCAGACCCGCAGCCACCTCACTGACTATATTGGGAAGCGCAGCCAAGAGTTGCTCTGACATGAGTGGTGCAACTTCAGGGTTTTCTCTTCTTGGCGGCATTTTCTAAGGCATGGTAAAAGAGAATCTCATCATTTTTATAGCAATATCATTGACAATAATTTCTAATCAACAGAATGATGTATAAGATATTCATCTTGTAGGTATCATTGAAGCATTTACATGATTAAGCAGAAAGTTTCTTTATATTTATCCAAAAAAAATTCAGTACATTCAAATGATTCCAAAATATGCTAAGGCTTTCGATCGATTACAATCCTCAAAACAGGTATTAGATTCCAACAAAAGAGTAGAGATTCTGATACTAGCCATCGCTTCTAAAGCAACATCCAACAGATTAGCATCCCTAGTATTAGTACCATCAACACACTAGCCATCAAACATCTATATAGTCTCCTTATTTCACGTCTTGTAGCAATTACAACATCCGAGTTTCTCATCATGCGCTAGCGATGCATCTCCATTACATCGGACAAGTTGTTCAAAATGTAATGATGATATCCCAGCCGTGTTTGATGAGTTTGAGTTTCTAATGCAATTCTCCGCACCCATTCTCGCTCATCCAGAGTCATCCCCTGGGTGTAGGATGCAGGTACTCCAGTCACCACTCGTGAGTCTCTGCTTTCATGTTGTGGTTGGGATGCCTCTCCTCTGGTTCTACTAGAGTTCCCGAAAGTCACCCTTTGAGGTAGTGATACATTTTTCCTGGCCGTGACTCTAATCCATGGGCCATGAAATATTTGAGGCGGAATATCATGCATTGGTTCTGATGGAGGTAACACTGATGTAGGTGATAAAGCAGGTGTCTCGCTAGTCGCTGAGTCCTCAAGATCATATGGGTCCACATCCTCATTGATTGATATATTCTTTCTAGATCGACCAACCACGTAACCAGATTATCTGCCGAATATTCACTAGGAATAGATGATGACATAGTGATCTGTAACATTGGCAAACTTAATTACTCGACACATCATCAATGAAGCGCTTAAGGTCAAGACAAGAGTTACTATGTAGAGGCAAAGGATAGAAAACAAATTAGAGCTTCTGAATGACCAGAGCCTCTGGTTGTATTACCAGAGCTTCTGGTTGAAGTTCCCATACTTGGAACAATATTTGACTATTAGCTCACCGACCTCTGGTTCAACATCCACTTAGTAATGTAAGGGATTTCTAATTCATCGGCCTCTGGTTCTTCATAATTTAGCGAACCGATGGATCGCTTTCCATCGATCTCTGGTTCCTCATACTTAGCAAACCGATAGATCACCTTCCATCGATCTCTGGTTCTTCATACATGGCAAATCGATGGATCACCTTCCATCGATCTCTGGTTCCTTATGCAGACTTAATATATCTTCCTTTCGTGGACTAGAGCCTGTGGTTCCTCTAACCAGAGCTTCTGGCTCTGAAAGTCAAGCCAACCAGAGCTTCTGGACGCCCTTCATTTATATAGATTAGTGATCCGTTGATTAAAACCAGAACGCAAAGCTCACTTCCTTTGTCCAGGAAAATCTTACCTAATCCATAGTGCGAACTTTTGAATACAGAGGTTATAGAGACTACCATTTATCTATGTCTAACTACCAAGTATTCATATACAGAGTTGACCCTCGGGTTGTCTTAGTGCTCTATATAACTTACTTCACTTCACAACCAGAGCTTCTGGTTAGACTAGGGCGATAGATATTCGAAATTCATGCAAAACACAGACAATCATGCTTTTCATGTTTTAGGTAAATTCTCTAATTTTAAACACAACCGATTGGAACCTTCTATCACAATACTTAAGTTAAACATAGGTGATCAGGCTCTGTTTAATTTAAGTAATATAACACATCATTCATCCTCTGGTTATACTTAGTAACTTTGTTTTGAAAACATTTGGTTATAGTTTGTGGTTTTTAAGAAAAATCGGTGTTCTCTGTAACCGAGGCTCTGATACCAAATATGTCACACCCCGCTAAAGCGGAAACACGAGGCGTAACAGGTAAGCATTTCATAGCTCCAATCAATAGATAACACCATTAATTACATAAACCATGAAAATTTACAAATTCATTATTCTACTGTTCACGATGAAAAACATCATTTGTAGAAGACGTTACAAGGCTTGTGAACAGGTGTTATCATAAAACGCTTCCCAAAACCTCCATTCTTACTTAATTTCTTGATAAGCATGAAACATAAAACGACGTCAACTACAAAGAGTTTGTGACTTCACGGGTTTTCATATGCACAAAATATTTACAATGCAAAAATCACAACTTGCAAACTTATACATAACATGCACATTATAAATGTAAATTTTCCATCGATGCTTAAAAACTTGAGACGCTACAGAGCCTTACCTGACCAATGTGCCCCATTAGTTTACGAACTACCATAAGTGGCTCGTTCACGCACTTGAGTAGACTTATGAAAAAAAAAACAGGTAATGTGCACCCTTTTCTGGGAGGGACTGTCAACACAATAGCGGCTATCCACAATTATCACAGCCCCGGGACGTGCCCAAACACATCTATTTATCATTTATAGGTAGTGCAATAACAAACAATTTTTCATGATTTACACAACCTTGACTAAACAGTTCTTTAGTCCATTAGTTTTACATTTAAATAGTAAAGTTTGCATTCTTTCATGCTTTCCCCCAGTTAAAAATAACAAAAACCAGTAAAAGTGGGGCCATGAAGAACTCACAAGTTCGCAGATGAATATCCAAGGTTTTGTTGACGTTCAGAGCTCCTACGTCCGCCCTACTTTCCTATTAAGTCTGAAATCCAATAGTTAGATCACCTATCGGGTTTCACTAAAGATAAAGGTTAAAGCCTTTGCACCAAAAGTTAATATTTGGACAGACATGCAATATCCGATTTTTGGAGTCTTGGTCTCACCAATCATTATAAAAAGGAACCTTCCAAAAATCATTTTACTTTTAACTTTTTAAACCTCCAATGTTACTGTGTTGAACAACTTCTAACCAAATTTCACTTCTTTTTAGTAATATATATGTTCAACTTACTTTCTTCAAAACAAGCAATCTAAACAGATTGCATTTTATCAAAACTGAGGTGAAAATGGAAGGTCTAGACTTGATGTTTTTCAATGATTCCAAAAGATAATTCAAATATTTCGGATCCTTATTTTTAAAAAATACAAACAGTGAATATTTTGACCAACAATCTGTTGGTTTCCAAAACATCATTTTTAATGGCTATATACTACATGCAATGTGATTTTACCTTATTTTCTTGAGTTCTAAGTTTGTAGATCATAGATTATCACCATTTTGGGAACACTTTCACGTCTTGATGAAATAATCTTCCATCTTAGACTCTCTAGAAAATTTTAAGCTCAAGGAGAAGCAAGAAGTATAAAGATACGAGAAAACATTATTGTAAAAGATTGAAAAATAATAAAATAAATCTTATTACCTTTTTGTTTGATTTTTCTTGAAGACTTGAATGTTTTTCAAGATTTAAAGAATCTAGGAGGATTTTGGAAATGGGTTTGGCTGGTGTGGGAGACGAAAAGTTTAGTGAGAGAGGGAAAGGAGAAATGTGAAAGTGTAATGAAAGATTTCAAAAGAAGTGGGGCCGGCCCATTCAAGGCCCAAACCACCTCATTTTTATTCTAATTTTCTTATAAATAAATACAACCCAACTTAATGTTAATTTAATACATTTTTATCAAACACCAATAGGATTATTCATTATTGAATCAAGATTCCAAATTTTGTAAAAATTATTTGTATATTCAAATAAAACATTAAATTTTAAAAAAGAATTTTATAATCTCAACTTTATTTATTTTAAGAGTATTTTTAATATATTTGACATTACATAAGTTACTTTATCAGTTACCCGTTGGGACAGGGTTTTCTGAACTACAATTTGGGAGCTAAGTCAATTGATTTCCAATCAACATGACTAGACCGTAATAAATTATAATCCTAAATATAAGAACCCTTTAAAGATGCTAACGTGATGTTCCAAAAATGATGGATGTCACATTCTCCTCATGCCAGAAAAATTTCGTCCCGAAATTTGATTCATCAATTCTTACCTTTGGACCCGTTTGTGAATAAGTGAGGATACTTGTTTTTCATAAAATCCTCTCTTTCATATGTGTACTCCGGTCCATGTCTCGAGGTCCAATGAACTTTTACAATCGGGATCTTACTACGCCTGAACTGCTTGACTTCTCTATCCATGATTTCTATCGGTTTTTCAACGAAGCGCAGATGATCATTAACTTGCACCTCTTCCAGTGGTATGACCAATGTTTCATCAGTTAAGAGTACCTTATCTCCTTTTTGAAACTCTAAGGGTCTCCTCCGATTGTTCGCATAACTTTTCTGGCGATCTCTTGCAGACTTGGGTCGATCCGTTATAATTACAATCTTGTCAGTAGTTTCCTGAACTACATCAAGTCTAGTTAATTGCCAATCGCCGATTTCTAGCCAACTGAATGGAGATCTGCACTTACGCTCATATAATGCTTCATAAGGCGCACACTGAATACTGGCATGATAGCTGTTATTGTACGCAAATTCAACTAACGGAAGGTGCGTATCCCAGCTTCCACCAAAATCTATGGCGCACGCACGTAACATGTCTTCCAATGTCTGGATGGTTCTTTCCGTGTGCCCATCCGTTTGAGGGTGGTATGAAGTACTTAAATCTAGACGTGTACCCAGCCCTTCTTGAAGTGATTGCCAAAATCTTGACGTAAATCGACTGTCTCTATCCGATCTGATGGAAAGAGGTACCCCATGTCGAGTGATGATTTCATTGATGTAAATTTGTGCCAGCTTCTCCATCTTATAATCTTCTCGGATTGGTAGGAAATGAGCAGATTTCAACAGTCGATCAACGATTACCTGTAACAACCCCAAATCCATACATTGCATATAACACATATTTCATACATAGAATACATGTTTTCCCCACAAAGGTCCATAATACAATAGTCTATAACATGAGATACATAGCTCAAAATTTCAAAAAGTACATGCTCTTGTATCTTAGCATCTATGCTCCAAAAACATAGCTAATTAAGATCTTCACACAGCTAAGCACATAGGGAAGTAATTCACATAAAGATCTTTCCCTAATTATCATTACCTGCACACATATTTCTGAAAACACAAAAATGAGGGTTAGACATTTATGTCTAGTGAGGTTCCCTTTTTATGTAATGCAGGGTGAAGATCACCAAAACATTAATTTCAGATAATTCATTCCATGTAGTAAAGGCTRAAAAYYDTATTCTGTTTCAAAACACTTTTAATCAAAATCAATGACCATAGGCCATATTTTTCCGTAACCATAACATCAATACTATTATTTCTAATAAGAACAACATCTCTGAATCCACAAATCACCAAGAAGTGAGAACTCCAATCTATTGTAATCTTAAAAGATATAATAGCAATAGTTATACCATGCACACACAACGACCATCCTTATTACATCCATAATTTCCCCTTTATAGCAACAGTTATCCATCGCACACAACCTGAAAATCTTATGAACTATTTCATCCAATGACAGGCTGCAGGCATAACTGTCAGAGTGAACCTCGTTCATAGTTTTAACCAAAATCTATAGATTATTTCATCCAATGACGGAACAAAGTCATATACATCAGAGTGAACCTCGTCTATAGGTTTAACCAATCATAATCTCAAAATAGGTTTATATTCAAAACCTTTCGAGCCTTAGAAGAATCTATTCTGTAAATGATTTCTCAAATCATCTAATCCTCTTCAAATCCTCAACACAGAATATCAAATCCAAAACTGCTTTTAAAGCATTGTTTCTGCTTTAATCTTTTCCAAAACATATTGAAACTTCAGAATCACAAAATATTTCCTTTAAAACTCAAACATAATAGTTTTACCAAATTCTTTTAAGTTTCAAACCATCAATACTCAAAAGCTTACAAACTCAACAATAGATATAACCTCGCGGTTTGTAAACAGTTCGGAGTTTAAACATTCACAAGTTATATCAAAACAGTAGTTAAACTCACCTTGTTAAAACATATTCTATAGTAAAAGATCACACAAGAAACACAAATTCTTTAAAACACTGATTCTTTCTCAAGAACATCTTCACCGTTTTCAACTTTTCTTTCTAAAAAATATATCTTCTTTTAAAACAAGGAATGATAAGATTATCTTATCTTATCTTTCTTTTTATACTTCTTTCTAAGATAACAATACTTTACTTCATCACTAAGATACCATTACTTTACTTCCTCACTAAGATACCATTACTTTACTTMCTCACTAAGATACCATTACTTTACTTCCTCACTAAGACACCATTACTTTACTTCCTCACTAAGATACCATTA
>NC_037529.1:39855994-39858142 GCF_001531365.2 Cynara cardunculus var. scolymus
AGATTGCCAATCCTAGGTACCCAAATTCTATTTCCCAAATAATACGCTCCATCAGACTCCATCTGGAGTTTGAACTCTATGCCATGAAGGGTTTCATCCTTTAAGTTCTCCTTCCTTAGAGCTTCTTTTTGATTCTCTATGATTTGAGCTTTCAGACTAGTTTTTACCAGGATTCCAAAGCCCGCACTCTTGTTGGCTTTATACCTTCCTTCCGGCTCAAGGCATCGGCCACAACATTGGCTTTGCCCGGATGGTATTTAATCTCACAGTCATAATCACTGAGCAATTCAACCCATCTTCTTTGTCTCATATTCAACATTTTCTGATCAAGGATGTGCTGAAGGTTTTTATGATCCGTGTAAATGGTGCATTTTCTGCCATAGAGATAATGCCTCCATATTTCAAGTGCAAACACCACTGCTCCCAATTCAAGGTCGTGTGTAGTATAGTTCTTTTCATGCACTTTCAATTGTCTCGATGCATAGGCAATTACCTTATCCTTTTGCATCAATACACAACCTAATCCTTGATGTGATGCATCACAAAAGGCTACGAAGTTATCCGAGCCCTCTGGTAAGGATAAGATAGGTGCATTACACAACTTCTGTTTGAGAGTCTCGAAGGCCTCTTTTTGCTTCTCGCCCCAGATATATTTCTTATCTTTTTGGGTTAAGGCTGTAAGCGGTAGTGCAAATTTTGAAAAATTTGCAATGAAACGCCTGTAGTAGCCTGCCAACCCAAGGAATTGACAAATTTCTGTAGGTGTTTTAGGGGCTTCGCAGTTCCTAATAGCCTTAATTTTTATACGGTCCACTTGAATTCCTCTTTCATTAACTACATGACCCAGAAACTGAACTTCTCGTAACCAGAACTCACACTTAGAGAATTTGGCATACAACTTCTCCCTTCGAAGTAATTCCAAAATTGCCCTCAAGTGTCTCTCATGATCTTCCCGGCTTCTTGAGTAAATTAATATGTCGCCTATGAAGACGATTACAAATTTATCCAGGTAGGGTCTGCAGACTCTGTTCATCAGATCCATGAAGACGGCCGGTGCATTAGTTAGTCCGAATGGCATTACCATGAATTCATAATGGCCATACGGGTCCTGAAGGCTGTCTTGGGAATGTCCTCCTCCCGAACCGGTCAAATTGTATCCCTTCGGAACTACAGGATATGACTTATTTGAAATTAATTGCACAATTCATAAAAGGAAATCTTTCTGCGAACTTCTGTGTAGATGAGTGCTCTCCTATTCCGACTTCCCCAGAGCCTCCAAACTCATCCGCTCATTCTTCAACATCATTCAAATAGTTTACTACGAAGATTCTGTTGATTAATTTATAGCTTGCAGAAAATTCCCCACTGCTGCCTCCCCAAAAAAAATTGGTTAATGATACACTCAACCAATGAACTATGACCCCTCAGTTGGTGATACCCGGATCGTAAATCGATTTTTGAAAAGTAGGATGCCCCTTGAATTTGATCGAACATGTCATCGATTCTGGGGAGAGGGTATCTATTCTTGATGGTTAACTTATTGAGTTCTCTATARTCAATGCACATTCGCATTGATCTGTCTTTCTTTTTGACGAATAATATCGGTGCTCCCCATGGTGAATGGCTTGGCCTTATAAAACCTTTGTCTAACAATTCCTGGAGTTGGGTCGACATTTCTTGCATTTCTGAGGGTGCCAAACGGTATGGTGCYTTGGCCACCGGAGCAGCTCCAGGGGTCAAGTCGGTACCGAACTCCACTTGTTTTTGCGGGGGCAGGCCTGGCAGATCTTTTGGGAAGACATCGGAAAATTTCTGAACTACGGGTAATTCCCCGATGTTATCCTCCCTGATTCTTCCATCTATTACGTGGGCCAAGTACGCAGGATAATTCTTCTTTAGGTACTTCCTCATCTTTATGCAGGATACCAGCTTAATTGCTTGGTCCAATTTATCTCCTTGGACTACTATTGGCTCCACTCCTTCTTGAGGGATTCGAATAAGCTTATCTGAACAAATGATTTCGGCTTGGTTTCTGGACAGCCAGTCCATGCCTACAATTAYGTCGAAACTTCCTAGTTCGATCGGTATAAGGTCTATGCTAAAGTCCTTATTGGCTAAATTCAGTGTGCAGTTCAGAATTATATCCCT
>NC_037529.1:39859502-39861458 GCF_001531365.2 Cynara cardunculus var. scolymus
GTTTCAAGTTTCAGGTCAAAAGAGTAATCCAATCTAAATTCTTCCTAAAATAACAACCATCCAATGACCATTCCTAGTGCTAGCATTATCATACTAAAAACAAACAACCCCCATATAACTTCCTAATCTCTCGCCTGGCGGCAGCAGCCAAGTCCCTGTTCCACTCTATACCCTGATGATGTGCATCTACAATTTTCGATAGTTTGTTGAGGATATTGTGGGGATAACTGAGTCGGGTCTGGTGCATCTGTGTGTTCTTCGCGATCCTCCTTATCTATTCCTTCTCCGATGGTTTCATCCCTTGCGGATAGGATGCCGGTATACCAGTCACAATTTGGGTCATTATGTTCCCGCCTTGGGGTCGAGATGACTCTCCAACGATCCTCTGTGAGTTTCCAAACATCACCCTCTGTGGTAAAGGAACACTCTTTCGAGGCGTGAGTCTGCTCATTGGTCCTTGCTGGGCTCGCGACTGAATATCAGAGACTGGCTCCATCGGGGGTAAGCAGGACACCTGTGGGGCAACTATAGTACCACTAGAAATTGCATCCTGGTCATATGGATGTATCTCTTCGTTTCGAGTTGCGTTCCTCTGAGAGCGACCGACTACGTAACCGGAATCGTCTACGGAATATTCTCTTGAATTTGAAGACATCATCGAGAGGATCCGTGACATAAATAATCGTGGTTACTAAGGTATATCCTCTAACAAGAGCTAGCGGTTTTTGAGGAAGCTTCTAAACAACTCTAAGCCTCAACAATCATGCTAGAATCCTTAGATAACACTCTTGAGTTCTATACCAAAACTTCTGCTAATGAAACCATAACCTCTGTTTCCTCACAGAGCTTTCAAGGCCAGAGCCTCTTTTCACAAGATGGCTACCATAGCTTCTGATGTTGAGGCCAGAACCTCGGTACACAGAGTGTCTACCAGAGTTTCTGGTGTAGACACCAGAGCCTCTGTACACAGAGTGTCTACTAGAGCTTCTGGTGTCGAGGCCAGAACATCTGTACACAGAGTGTCTACCAGAGCTTCTGGTGTAGAGGCTAGAGCCTCTGTACACAGAGTGTCTACCAGAGCTTCTGGTGTAGAGGCCAGAGCCTCTGTACACAGAGTGTCTACCAGAGCTTCTGTTGTCGAGGCCAGAGCCTCTGTACTCAGAATGTCTATCAGAGCTTCTATGGCAACCCCTATGCTTATCATTCATGTAACTCATGCATGGACCCTCTGGTTCTCTTATTCACTTATGGAAGGGTTTCTAATAATGAGACCATAACCACTGCGAAGGTAATGATTCCAATTTCATTACTTCTGGTCTAATTGACCAGTGCCTCTAATCCTAGAAAACAGATGTTCGCCAAAAGTGGGACTAAGCTCATTCTTTTCATAGTAGTGTCACAACTAGAGCATACCTCTAATCAAATCGATTAAGTTCTTTTTATTACACATAAATTAAACACAGGTGATCAGACTCTACTTAACCTATGTGTAACAACAAGGCCCGCTTTGAACACATGGTTTAAAATTGTTTAGAAATCATTTTAGTTATAGTCGATGGTTTTTAAAGAAAAACCAGTGTTCTCTATAACCGTGGCTCTGATACCAAATCTGTCACACCCCGCTAAAGCAGAAACACGGAATGCTAACAGACAAGCGAGTCTTGGCAACAGTTTAAGAGAAACACTTTCAACAAAGATTCACAATAATAATAAAAAACATAGTTCATCGACTTAACAGGATTCCAAGGTTACAAAAATATTTGAAATACAATAAAAATTGTCTTAATCGATGTGATCCAAGTAATGCTCCCWAGAGTCCACATAACTTACTTAGTACCTGAAAAGCATGGCATAAAGCATAGTCAACTACAGGAGTTGGTGAGTTCACAGGTTTTATATGCATAAAAATAATTTTAAATGCATCAATATTGGTTATAATTTATGAGCAATATCTTT
>NC_037529.1:39861753-39870187 GCF_001531365.2 Cynara cardunculus var. scolymus
ATACATTTAAATACTCATAACAAGATTCATATATCGATATAAATCTATCAAATATTCAATGATCATGCTTTTCACCCCAAAACGATAAATTGGTAAAAAGGGGCCGTGAACTCACAGTTCGGCGAGAATCAATTGCTTTCCTTAGGAGGCTTGCTAGCAACTGTTCGGACTTCCTGACAGGACGACCAATTTTTAATAAGAATTTCTAACCTCCAAAACTTAAGTTGTGAAAAACTGTCTTCAAGGTAATCCGTCGGATGCTATTACCAAAGTAGCGGACGCTTAAACATTAGCTTAAACGAATATCTTTAAAAAGTCAGATAATGACATCATTTAATGTCTTTCCAAAGCAGATGATGGCAGCCGCCATCTGTTGGAATTTGAAGATTTTGGGTCGGTTTAATACCCTTCCCAAGAACAATTATAACCTCGAGTCGCATACCTCCCCCAAGACCGGTTGCATGTCCAAAAATGGCAGCCAATGGGGATGGTTTCGACTCTAGATTTCCAGAAATAGAGACAGATAATACCCCAAATTCTCATTTCTTGAGTAAGATCCGGATAAGAAAAGAAAACGAATTGGGAGTCTTTAGATTTCGGAAAGCTATAAGATAGAAGATTTGATTTAGAGTTGCATGCAGGACTCAAGTTACCCAAAGGTGTAATCGGTTCTTTTTTTTTAAAAAAATGTAAGAACTCTCTTCTTCTCTTTTGAGATTTAAAAGGTTTCTGGGTCACAGATTATCATCTGAYGAAGACATATGCATGTCTTCGATGGATAATCTCGCCATCCGAAACTTGAGTTGAGTAGAAAGATAAAGATAAAAAAATAGAAAGTCGAACACTTTAAAGGGGATTAGATGACTTTAGGAGCATACCTTTTTGAAGACAAGGCAGATAAGAACGATTCGAGCATAGCAGCAATCCTAAACATGCAGGGAGAAGAGTTCGGCTTGAAGGTGATAAACTATTTAGAGAGGGAGAACGAGGAAAGACTAGAGTTTTTGAATAAAGAAGAGTTTTTAAAAGAGGAAGGGGGTATTTATATGAGACTTCTAGAAGAGAAGTGGGYTGGSCTCTAAAAGTCCAAGCCCAAAGATTTAAATATTTCCTTAAATTAAGGCCCAAAAATCTAAAATAACCAAAATGTCCAAGCCTGGAACAAGACTAGCTGTCRWACAGAATGATCAGTTTGGGCAACCAGCGCCTCAGAAAGAAGACAACAGAGCGTCTACAAAGAAAAGACGCAAGAGCTTCTATGAAGAGACTCAGAGCTTCTGAAAATAGATGCTAGAGCCTCTGTGAAGAGACACAGTTTCTACAAAGAGATGCCAGAGCAGACAGAGAGTCTCTGTGAAAAGATAGTCTTTGAGAATAATTGCCAGAGTCTTTGTGAAAGGACACAGAGTCTCTGAGAAGAGGCAACAGAGACTCTGTGGCTATCACCAGAGCCTCTGTGGCTAACGCCAGAGTCTCTGTGGCTAACACCAGAGCCTCTGTGGCTAACGCCAGAGCCTCTGATCGAATTGGCGACCTCTTTAAGATCATACTCTGAATAAGGTTAATCCTAAAAGACTTAGTTTTCTAATGAAGATTTCGAAATGAGGTCCTAACCTGGAAATCCAAAAGTGCAGAGTTGTTACACAGTGCAACGTCTTTCTTCATTCCAGGCCACCAATAGTGTTCCCTCAATTCCTTATAGAACTTATCTGCTCCTGGGTGAATTGAATACTTTGATCGATGGGCTTCGTTCAGAATTATAGATCTAAGATTTCCAATCTTAGGAATCCAAACCCTATTTTCCAAGTAATTCACTCCATCGGACTTCAGTTGAAACTTAGTTTCCATATGGTGTAGGGTCTCATTTTTCAAATTCTCTTCCTTCAATGCCTCTTTTTGATCTTCGAGAATTTGTACTTTCAAACTCATGGTTACTATTGCTCCCAAAGCTCGCACCTTTTAGACTCTTAAAGATATGTTGAGGGCATGTGTTATAGATTTCGGAGGATCATGGGAAGATCATCTGCCATTAATTGAATTCGCCTACAACAATAGCTACCACTCCAACATTCAGGTGGCAACATATGAAGTTTTGAAGTTCTGTAGAACGCCTTTGTGTTGGAATGAAGTAGGTTAAAGAAAATTAACAGGCCCGGAAATTGTTCAAGTCACTTTTGAGAAGATTGAGCAAATCAGAGAAAAGATTAAAACAACTCAAGACCATCAGAAGAGCTATGCTGAGAAACGCCGTAAACTGATTAAATTCTTTATGGGAGATTATGTGATGTTGAAAGTCTCGCCATGGAAAGGGGTAGTCAAATTCGGTTACACCTCACTAAGTCCAGTTTAGGCGCCCTTAGCCCAAGGATAGAGACAGGGCTAATGCTTTGGTCATACTAGATGACGAGGGTAAGCTTAGTCCAAGATACATCGGACCATTCAGAATCTACAAGCGAATCGAAATGGTTGCGTGTCACTTGGAGATACCAGAAGAGCTTAGTTTGATTCATAACACTTTCCACATGTCTAATATGCGAAAGTGTTTGGCAGATTCGAGTCTGTAGTGCCTCTACCAGAAGTCAGGCTAGATAGTAAGCAAAATTTTGTAGAAACACCAGAAGTAATATATGTTCGAAAAACCATGGTTCTGCAGAATAAAGAGATTAGTCTGGTAAAAGTTCTGTGGCAAAATCACAAGGATTCCGAGGCAACCTGGGAATTGGATTATGAACTAAGAACCGAGTACCCGTGTATATTTTTATGCCTGTAATTGTGGTAAAATGTGCATGAAATATGATATGTTTTGGAATGCATGCATGAGTTTATGAAAATATGCATAGAATGGGGTTGTGTATGTGCATGTCCTTTTTGCCACTTTTCCATATTTGCAAAGAGTATTAATAGAAGGGATGGGTGAAAGGAATAGTTTTCTTCCCATTATTAGGAAATTTGAGTGAGAAGAGAAATTTTGTGCCAAACTGAAGTTGGATTCATACTTTCTATTTTCATCTTCGAAACTCTTAAGTTTGCATAAGGTGAGTATTTTTCAAACATTTGTTGCATACGATTATGATTTTGATATATTGATTTATGCTTTATTCTGGAATATTCAATGAACGGATTAAGTTCATCTTCGGTCACTGTGTTGACCAGATTGAGAGTGTTCGGTCACCATGTTGACTGGATAGAATGTTAGTCTGATTGAGGTTGGTAGTCTGACCATAGTGTTGTCCGGATTGGGACCTGTCCGGCCATAGTGTTGACCGGGGAAGAGTAAGTCCGACCAAGAGTGTAATCAGATTAGGGTTTACGAATTGATTCCCTTATTTCAGGGTTGACTAGAAATAGAATAAAGAATTAATGGTTCTAAAATTTTAAAGTTTTCATACAAAATTTGTTTTGAAACTATAATTGGGTAAAACTATAGATAATATTCCATCAGGACGTCTGTGACTTAGGTCTATTCTATTTGGAAATAACCTATAGATTTTGATGAAGAAATATGGGTGGCATATCCAGGAGAGGTATATTTTGGGATAAGGGTGGCATATCAAGGATATGTGTACTTTGGGATAAGGGTGGCATATCAAGGAGATGTGTACCCTTGGATATAAGGGTGACATTTGTGTATGTGTTTATTAATACGACTCTTACTACTGTGTCCTTTAAGATTACGATGACTCCAAGTCCTTATTTCCTTGTGATTTAAAGATTCAGGAACATGGTTCTTATTGGAAATGCTAGTAATGATGTTATTGAAAAGGGGATAATTGGCTTTTGGCCAAAGATTTTGAATAGCTGTGTTTCTGATAAAAAGTGCTTAAGGATGAGTTATGTGGAACTTGAAAGGCTCTAGCCCTGCTTTGCCTAATTAACTACTCACAAAGTCAGAGATTGGCTTTGGAAATTAGAGGGGCACTAGTCGATGTGAACTACATGGTTATGTATCTGTTTATATGAAGCATCTGTGGCGGTTATTTGTGCCGAGAGGGCGTCTAGGTCTGGTGGTCATAAGGTTAGTGTGAAAGTTGTGTTGTTAGACCATCAGACGCTGGAATGACTGTAATCTTATGTTGTCGTCCCTCGATTGAGCTTCGAGGGACGCGGGAGATTGCTGGATCAATGAAAGATCAATGGTGGGGGTAGATTCAGCAATCCTCGCTAAGCTGAGTTTAAGGTCATCCAAGGACCGTTGAATCGAGTCAGCAAATGCATGAAACTCTGCCTTTGTGACTAACTCAGCCACGGGGGTAACCCTTACAGCAACTGATGTTGTAGGTTGAGCCTCTGTTCTTAAGGCACCTCCATCGATGTCTTGAGGAGAGTGAGTCAAGGGAGGACTTCCATCTCTAGATGTTGCAACATGTTCCTCTTCCTCATCGGATTTAGAGTCCGGTAAAGAGAAGTAAATGTGTTTCGCCATTGCTAGACCAAGTATCGACGAGGTGCATGCATTAAGGTACAATCGCTCTGAACGATTGATGGGTACTTCAAAGTCAGAAGGAACGAATGCTTCTGTGTGTGTGGCGAGTGGGGAGCCCTGTGGAGAAGTGGCTCTTATTTCTTCATCACCTCTCTGTTGGGAGAGAGGTGATGGATGATGAGGTTCCTCAGCTATGTCATCTCCAGAGACCCGATGAATGGCCTCTGGATGGCTTGCTTGGGTACGGATCAGACTTGGCGGTCCTTGTTCAATATCCCTTTGGCGTTGGTCGCCAGGGATAAATGATGTGGTTGCCCGGGGTTGTGGTTAGGGAGATGGAACAGAAGTGTGCATAGGGCCGAGGGAGGTTGGAGGACTGTCATCATCATTAGATTCATCATACGATGAAGTCCTCTCACCTTGTGATCCCTCGCTAGTGTCTGGGGTGGGCTCTATATGCTCTGGGGTAGCTGGCCATGGTTGGTGGGCCTACAGAGAGCTTTCATAGGACCTATGGGTAGCGGAGGTATCTAGAATGACACTAAGCATGGCCCTTGACAAGGGCCTCTCCGTGGGGTAACCATCTTTGGATATGGTGGGGCGATGACCATTCATAACATATTGCAGGGTGAATGGTGCATCACAAGGCAACTTGTCCACTTTCATCGCATCCTTGATGAAGTGGGCAAGGAAGCGAGGAAAGAGCACCGATGTGACCAGCTTCCCTGCGTCCATGAGCTTGTTCTTCTTCAGCACAACGGTGTGGATCTTGTTGTATATCAAGAGAGCATAGTCCAGAGGAAAGTTAAAGAAAATACCATACATGATGGTCATAATATTGATGTTGCCCTAGTCTATACTCCCACGTTTGCACGTGAGAGCTCTGTTGAGAACGCTGATGAAGACATTCCACATGGGTGGAAGGTACTATCGTTTGAAGTTGGTGGCATTTCAGAGCTCCCTGTTGTAGCCTAACATTTTAATGAACGGCATAATGTCGTGGATTGTTGGTGGTTCCGCGTAGTGTGCAATCCCGAGCTCCTGTCGGGTAGGAATGAAAAGGACCTTGGAGATCTTGACTTGGGAGATCTTGATTGACCAAACCATGTCATTGGGGACATCAATGTCACCCATGATACCACGGTTTTCCGGGTAGAAGTCGCACGTGTGCCAATATTGTTGAATGTATTTGACCGACACCTCGTTATCGGATAGAGTGAGGGCCGGTTTAAAGATACAGTTTTCAAAAAACTCGATCAAAATGGTGAACCTATCCTCAGAAGGTTGTGGACGAAGGTCGATGGCGTGATTGTTTGTCTTGATGGGTAGAAAGACGATTGCACGACTGTCTGTGCCAGTAAACTGTACGTGGTTGTCGTTGTTGTTAGATTTGTGTGAGTTGGAGGACACCATTGTTGCGAGTCGTAAGTTGCAGGTTTTTCGTTTTTGTTCTTGAGAGTTGTTTTTAAGCGTAAAGGGTAAATGGTTAGGGAAGATGGGTTTTTATAGTGAGAGGGAGGCAAGAGGCTTGGTTTTCAAAATAATTATAAAATATTGGTAGGGTGATGATGATGGGTGACGATTAGAAATAAGGTGAAAAGATTTGTGATCGTGAGCCGTAAAGAGAACTCACGATCATGATGGTGCAGGTGGGGTAGGGACACGTGTCAACGTGGGGTGGATGGAAGGGTAATATGGAGGGGTGTCTAGGGAACATACTTTTTGTGGTGTTAGGCACATGGAAGGATGACGTTTGGGTGATTAGGGTCATTATTAAAAAATAATAAACATCCCGAAGGATAACTCCTAAGAATATAATCCCCAAAATAAAAATTAAATTCAAGATTCCATCTAATTGGAAGATAAATACAAATTACGAAGTTTTGTTTTTCTAAAAAACCCATGTTGTATGGTTTTTAGTCACAAAAGCTGCAATTTGTATAATATTAAAAAGGTTTTCAATTAAAGATGGGTTTTTGGGAAAACGTATTTGTCGTGGAACCAGAGGTGCTATGGTTGGTTGTGTGTCCCGACAATGATCAATCTTCAATATATCAATGGCAGATCTAGATTTTATATTAAAAACATGTAGGAGTAGAGAGAAAAAGTCAACAATCAAAGTCTGGTCAAACCCTCTATTACGTATATGAATTTACAATTAAGCATTCTTTCAAAGATTACAAGACTTCACCCAATTTATAGGGTCAAACATTACACAAAAGGTCAAAGTCAAACTATCTAAGAAAAGTCAAACACGATGACTTTTCTACAAATATAGACAAAATAAACTTTCTAGACGAGTACAATATTAGACTGACTTTAAGTCCTAACATTGGTCATGACTCATAAGGGGGAACCAGAGGGTCTCCGGTTGGATGTGATGAACAAGTTCATCATGAAATGGTGGGTTTTCATGAGATAGAGGCTCTAGGTCATCATTTTAAGCCCTTGGAATAAGAATATACCCTTTAAGAGGAACCAGAGGGGCTCTGGTTGAATGCAAGAGATAAATTACTCCATAATGTAGCATTTTTGGGATCCAGAGGCTCTAGATAGAGGAACGGCTCTGGTTGGGAAAATGCAAATGAAAAGGACCAGGGAATGGAACCAGAAGGTCTCTAGTTGGCTTGAGATGCACAACTAGATGGATGATAAGTTCATTTTGGATCCTTAAGGTTGATGGTATGTGCAAGACTCCCCCTCAAATGATGCAAGGGGATGTGGAATGAGTAAAAACTCCCCCTAGAACCAATAGAGGAGAGAAAAGGGTGACCAGATGCTCTGGTCCATACCACAAGAGACTCTGGTTGTGAAGAATGGGTTATATGAATATGAATGATAATGAGAATAGAGGGTCTACGGGACCATAGAGTCTCTGGTTCCAAAGACTCATAATCCAGAGTCTCTGGTCTATAGAACCAGAAGCTCTGGTTGCATGAATGATGTGAAATACATGGGAAATGCAATGTAAATGACTAATGAGGACCAAGTTGGACCAGAGGGGCTCTAGTCCCAAAGACTTGGAATCCAGAGGCTCTGGTTTCAAAATGAATGGAAACCAAAGTTAAATGCATGGCAAAAAGAATGAGGGGATACCAAGTTGGACCAGAGGGGCTCTGGTTTCAAATACATGGAATCTAGAGGGTCTGGTCTCTTGTTGGGAATGAGGGTACTTAGTGAAAAACACCAAGCACCTTTTTTGGACCATAGGGGCTCTGGTTCCAAAGAGAATAAATTTTGGCCACATATAAAGAAGTAGTTCCAATTGTCGAGAGGCTCTGGTCTTTAGAACCAGAGGCTCTAGTCTTTAGAACAAGAGGCTCTAGTTTAGTGTACTTGGTTATGAGGGTCATTCGAATATATCACTTTAGGCATAACCTAGAGATATTGAGAATCTCTAGTTGGAAAGGATGATTTGCCTTAACTGGTGAGATTTAGCATACCCATCTTGCTGACAAGAAACAACAATCTTTTCTCATCTAGTGCTTTGGTAAAAAGGTCAGCAAGTTGAATCTATGTAGGAACAAAATACATCTCTGTTGTTCCCTTTTCAGCATAATCATTAAAACAAATGGTACCTGACATCAATGTGCTTGGTCTTGGAATGCTGCACAAGATTTGTAGAGATGGCTACGGCACTTTTGGAGTCACAAAGGATGGGGATCTTTTCATATTGAAACCCATAATCCTTCAGCTGGGTTTTCATCCAGAGCACTTGTGAACAACAACTAGCAGCGGCAACATATTCTGCTTCTACTGTAGATGTTGAGACACAGTTTTGTTTTCTAGATGTCCAACTCACCAGCTTGTCCCCCAAAGTTGGCAGCTTCCAGATGTACTCTTTCTATCAAGCTTGCAACCTACATGATCTACATCTGTATAGGCTATTAGATCAAAGCCATAGTGTTAGCTCTCATTTCCTTAAATGTAAAAGTATAGAAAAAGTAAACTGCGAGTTTTGACAGAAGATGATCTGTCACAGAAGACCACAGAGGACCAACAGCAGAAGAT
>NC_037529.1:39870287-39871627 GCF_001531365.2 Cynara cardunculus var. scolymus
AATCATGCTTTTCACCCCAAAACGAGAAATTGGTAAAAAGGGGCCGTGAAACTCATCTTTCGATATAGAGCTTTGAAGATAAAGCAATGCGATCCGATTACCGGGCTAAATCAACGGTTCCCTATTAATAGGAATAACCAAAATCATTACTTATTGAATCAACTCTATCTATGGGGTTTACGAAATCCTAAGTCCAAAATTGTCCACTTTTGTTCCAAATTATTGTCCATAGTCCAAATATACATAATGTCCATATGCTCATTAAAGGGGGTTAATTCATACCGGAAATGTTGCTATAATCCCATAGAATATCAATTTTTACAATATTTATCCAAATCCAGAATTTCAGATTCTGGACAGAAACTTAGGTTACAAAAATGATCCAATAAAGAGACTTAAAAAATGATATAAGTTCCTATCTTTATATATGGTTTATAGCACTGAGTTATAGCCATCGTGACCAAATTTCATGAAGATTGGGTAAGAGATGATGCTTCAAATAAATCATGCAATGAAACTTATCACAACTGAAATGGCAAATTGCATCATGTTAGTAAAATACTCATAAAAAGAGTTCTACTAGGTGTTCTGCAAAGATTCAAGTTGGATTGGAAACCTAACACTTATATGAAACTTTTAAGCTAAGAATAACTCATTTTGGATGAGTTGAGAGGAATATATGACACCATAAATTCACATGAACACATATGCCATCAATTGACAGATTGCACACCTAAATTATAAAAATCGGTTCATGCCCCAAAACATCGTCTTTGTGAGTGAGACTGGATTCAAATGAACCCTAACTCATAAAAGAAAGTTTTAGAAGAAGAATCATACATTAAGGACAAATAAGTAGAAATATACTAATATACAAACTAAAGGTTACCTACTGGTGGATTCACATTTTACACACCTATAGAGTTTAAGGTGCTTGGAGATCAAAACTCCATAATTTTATGTGATTCCACTTGCATATAACAGAAAATCCATAAAGATAACTGTCAAAAGAATATTCATCCTTTTTCATTGAGTTATGAGATAGATATGGTCGATGTAACACACATATACGAATCTATCAAAATCGGACAGATTGCATATTCATATTAATTTAGGAAAATGAAACCACAAATCACCACCATTTTGAGTGAAATCGGAGGCATTTGAAATATATCTCAATAAACTAACATCTAGAAGAAAAATCAACAATTTTGGATGGTTAACCAGAAAGTTATGACCATTCAAAGTAGGATTTACCTACTGGAAAATCTCATATGCGTAGATATAATGTTTTGAGCTTTTGGGGGGTCAAAACTCAATGATTTTGAGTGAGACCAAAT
>NC_037529.1:39872482-39874465 GCF_001531365.2 Cynara cardunculus var. scolymus
GGATAACTTCGGACCGGAACCGGACTTTCTAAGCAACTACCGGAAATTCTTAAAATTTCTCAACTAAACTAATCTAACTAACTCCTAATCTATAAATTAACTTCAATAACACTAATATATTCTTAATAATAGCTAACCTGGGATTTCGAATTTGACTGCTGTCACAGGGATGAACATCTACCATTGATAGAATTTGCCTACAATAACAGTAATCACTCCAGCATTCAAGCAGCACCTTATGAAGTCTTGTATGGCAGAAAATGTCGAACACCATTATGTTGGAATAAGGTAGGTGAAAAATAGTTAACCGGACCAGAAATTGTGCAAACAACATCCGAAAAGATTGAACAGATTCGAGCAAGAATTAAGACTCCCCAAGATCGACAGAAAAGTTATGTTGACAAAATGAGAAAACCGATTGAGTTCAACATATTTGACTTTGTAATGTTGAAGGTATCTCCATGGAAGGGTGTTATGAGATTTGGGAAGAAAGGAAAGCTCAGTCCAAGATATATTGGACCCTTCAGAATCTGCAAACGGGTTGGGCCGGTAGCCTATCAATTGGAACTACCAGAAGAACTCAGTCAGATCCACAGTACGTTTCATGTATCAAATCTACGTAAGTGTTTGGCAGACCCGAATCTAGCAATACCACTTCCTGAGATCAAACTTGATGATAAGTTGAATTTCATTGAAACACCAGAGGCAATAACTGACAGAAAGACCAAGGTCTTAAGAAATAAAGAGATTAGTTTGGTAAAGGTACAGTGGCGTTTCCAGAAGGGTTCAGAAGCAACTTGGGAACTAGAATCTGTCATGAGAACCTGATATCCTTGGTTATTTGAATGACTTCCGGGATGGAATTCTTTTAAGGAGGAGAGAATGTTATAACCGGGTTTTCTGCAAACCTAGTCAAGGTAACTCTATGTGTTTATTATGTGAATTACGTGATAGCATGCATGTTATTTTAAATATAAATGCATGAATTATGTGCACATGTGTGTGGTAATTTGATATTATGCATGCATATGTGGAAAATTTTATTGGCGGTTATATGATAAATATAATATGTGGGAATATTATTAAATAATTCAAATCTTCATGGTTAAGAAAGATTGATTATAAAACATTATGTCTCCACCGCTCAAAATGGTTTTATTGGATAAAAGCTTTCACTGCCTTGATTTTGAGTATAAAAGAAAGGGATAAGATAAAATCATTAGGAAATCCTTTCTATTTCTTTACTTTTAGAAACAAACAGAGTAAAGGCGGTAGAGTATTCTTAAGAAAGAATCCTTGTGTGGTTGAAAGAAAGCATTGTGTGATTAATGTAACAACCCACAATTTCTACGTACATATAATCCACATAATCATACTCATAACACAGAATGTAATATCGTTTACAAAACATGGATTAACAGAAACTTTTTTCAATACATTTATGAGCAACTAAATTTCATTTATTCTAAACTTTTCCCTTGCCTTTATCCTGTGAGGTATGATGACCTGCAAAACAGGTTAATCCAACAACTGAGCGTTAGACCTAAAAAGGTCTAGTGAGTGTATAAATCTCATACAACAACTTACTTTCCAAACTAACAGTTTAGAATCAAACTTATACAGATACAAATATTTATTTCTCTCTCTCGCGGTTACACCACCATTACATCTCTCTCTCTCGCGGTTACACCGTCGTTACGTCTCTCTCGCGGTTACACCGCCGTTACCTCTCTCTCACGGTTACACCGCCGTTACCTCTCTCTCGCGGTTACACCGCCTTTACGTCTCTCTCACGGTTACACCGCCGTTACCTCTCTCTCTCGCGGTTACACTGCCCTTACATCTTTCTCAATGAAATTTTATGCATAATTTACTTGTAATCTTAATTTTAAGTAATATGCATCAATAAACAATACTTCGTGCATAAAAAATTGTTTTTAAGAGTTTTTGTCAAACGTTCTATAATATAATATAGATAGTATA
>NC_037529.1:39875435-39877155 GCF_001531365.2 Cynara cardunculus var. scolymus
TTAAGTATTCTGTTAGAATTTAATGATTATACTAATTATATTTTAGATTTTTTATATTTAAGAGTTTTAGTCAAATGCTGTATAAGATAGTATAGATATTCCAGCATCTCAAACGAAAACTTGTAACCCGAATATTACAACATTCCCTCCTTAAAAGAATTTTGTCCCGAAATTCCATTATAGCAAAATGGTAGGGATGCTTCGTTCGCATTTCAGACTCCGATTCCCAAGTGGCGTCTGGTCCTTTGTGATAACGTCATTGAACTTTTACTAACCCGATTTCTTTATTTCTCAATTTCTTCACTTTGTAGTCAGTAATCCGCTCAGGGGTTTCTTCAAAGCACAGTCTTTCATTTTACCTTAATTTCGGGTAGCGGTACTTCCATATCTGGACTTTTAAACACTTCCTCAAATTTGACACATGAAACGTGTCATGGATCCCACTTAACATTGAAGGAAGTTGATGGATCTTAAATTCAGCTTTGATATTGATCTAATACTCTAGAAAAGCTCTTGAACAATGAAGTGTAGCGGAAGTAATAATGAGAGCAAAACAGAGTATTAAGAACACACAATATTGAAGAAGATGAATGCAAGAGATTTGCTCCAAAGGTTTTTCAATTCATTCAATTGAAAAATTAGACGATTACAATACAGGAAGCACCACCAATTACAAAGATCCTATCTGCTATTTATGCTAGTTCCTAACGACCTTAGAGACCAGATCTTGACGCGTGTCTTCATCTGAGTCGTCCAAATAAAGTCGATTATTCCCTAGTCACATGAGAAGCACAAGCGGCTAACAACCTTCGTAAACTGATGGAACAGAAACTTCACAGAAGACGAAATCCGCAGAACCTCTGTGAGCCATCTCAGAGGCTCTGCTGTAATTGACTTGCATGTTCTATATTACAGAGGACTATTTTCCAGAATCTCTGTGAGACATACCAGAGGTTCTGCCACTCTTAACTTGATCGATCAAATGGCTTCTGTCGTTAGTCCTCTGTGGTCTTCTGTGGAGTTATCCCTCTGTCAACACTTGCAGTATACTTTTTCTATACTTTTACAAAATAGGAATAATTGACCTAACAATCTCCCCCTAAGTATGAAAAAGTAATTTTGGATAGTTGGGTGCAAGAATTGACTTATGAAAAAAATACAAGAGGAGATTAATCTCATCCTCTGAAAAAGAATTACATAACTGAAAGAATTAAAAGATTGTGTAGGCCTACACTATTACAAGAGATTACTCCACAGCTGAATTTGGAAACTCGTCTACGGCATATTGCAGGTCAGTCTTGACAGTCTTATAGCCCTTGAAAATCCATTCTCTGAAGGAGACTTGTATCTTGATTGTTTCCAGAAGGTTGGTCACTTTATCCGCCCTTATTCTCCCTTTTTGCACCTCTGTCACCTCTATCGAATACTTGTGCGTCTTTTTTTGATCGAAGAATCTTAGAATCTCATCCTTGTCCAAGAAAACAAACCCAAAGATGGGATTGTGGACAATGGTGTTGGGATGAAATCTAAGCAGCCAACTGGGTTTGTTCTTTGGTGGAGAAATTTTCAGATCTGGCTGGGCCAACCTCATAGCGATGTTGAAATCTTTCTGGCTGTAGAATTTGACTTGAGCGCGCATTACCTCAATCAGCCTTCTRAGAGAAATCGAATATGTTGACCTCCTCTCCATGTATTTGTTCAAGATCTTGTGTAAGAATAT
>NC_037529.1:39877800-39879887 GCF_001531365.2 Cynara cardunculus var. scolymus
TATTTTTGCAAGTTTGGAAGAAGAGCCTTCTCCAACTCTGGGGATGGGGGCTCTGCCCTTTTTCGCCTGTGCCTCTATTAAAGAAGCCTTTAGTGCTCGAACAAGATCAGGGTCATCATATTCTTCTTCATTTATCTCCTCCACCGTGTCAGAGCTTGACTCCTTCTGTGGCGACTCCTCTACTGCTTTACCCTTGCCTTTCCCCTTAGGCTCTGGAGATTTGTCTTTTGAGAATAGGGCAGCAGCAGAGTCCACTATTTTTAGTGGTTTGGCAAAGGTTGAATTCTTTGGTTCTGTCTTTTTCCCCCCTCATGACGATCAGGGTCATCACCTCACTGATCATCATGGATTTGAGTGGCCTCTGTCTTGCATGTAGTGAGGGGAGCCTTCTTCAATCACCTTAGAACTTTGGAAGCCGCCTTCTCCATCTTTTCAATGACCATCTCAGCATTCACAGAGGCATTGTTGATGTCCATCTCTGTGGCCCATTTCATTTTAGAGATGCAACGATAGATCTCATTTATGATGTTGTTACCCTCTGCGACGAGTTTCTTTGTGCAGTCTCTTATTGATTCGTTGGTTGCTAGGGCTTCCTTGAGAAGATGGTCATTGTATTTTCGCACGGTCTCTCCAAGGGCTTCAACCATTGCGTCTAGCTCTCTGCGAGTGGCTAGATGGTTAATGTTAGCCCTGGAGGATGAAGAATCGATGCCATAAGTGACCGCAGAGGAGAACATCTCTTTGATCTCATCCTTGAAGGCAGAATAGTTGGTGTAGCCGGCGAAAATAAAGTCTGCAGCATGTTGGGTGGCAACCTCTGTTAATTCTGTTTTTAGTGTGTGGATTGAAGAGGGGTTGAGAGACAGTGCGCTGAATGCTTCTATGAGATCATCCTTTTTGAGGACAGAGCTCTGAAGGGCTGATAAAGTCGCCTTGAGTTCAGAAGTTGTGGAAGTCAACTCCTTCAGAGCCTCTATTAGAGGTGTAAGAGCCTCTGTCGCCGGTGTGGAGGAGAACAAGCTTTTCAACTCATCCATCCTCTTGAATACCTCTATGGCGAAGGTTTGTAAATCCTCCTTCGTCACATAGGTACTCGAGGAACCTAGATCACCAACACATGGTGACCTAGTAGCCTTGGAGTGTAAGGCGCCCTCAGTGACTGATTTAACAGTGTCATCTCGGGGACTTCCACCAGATCCTCGGACATCCCCAATTGGAGAGCCTACTGGTGTTCTGTCCATTTCGTGCCTAATAGGTTCAGAGCCTAATTGGACAGAGGGATCGAGTGGAGACTTTGGGTGTTCTAGACCCGCAGCCTCTGTGACTCTCTCGCATGGCTCTGAAGCATGACTTAGTGGTTCACTCATGTGTGGAGGGGCAACGGATGCCTCTCTTTGTAGTGTCGAGTCCTTGGGCAAATGGACTCTTTTTGTAAAACCACCATCCTTTTGAGAGGATGTTGGAGTAGATAGAGGTTCCCGGACTGTGCATTCGACAGAGGACGAAAGAATGTCCTCTGCGAGGTAGGTTTGGGCTGGGTTCAGCATGGGCACGCTTTCTTCAATAAGGATTCCCTCTAGAACAGGGTCCTTACAAATGTGGGTTGCACTGGGAGGGGGGCTTGGATGTGTGCCTTCGGTATCTTTTTCACCCTCGTCTAACTCCACTTCTTCCTCTTCGTCGTCTAGTACGACTTCTGTCCCCAAATCTACCACATCTATGGGCGCTGTAAAACTTTGTTGGAGGTCAAAGATTACATCGTGAAATTGCTCTGTTGGGGACTCTACTTGAACAGTCTTGCGCAACCTTCTGCGCTTAGGAGCAGCCTCTGCTGGGCTTTCTTGGATTTCAGCCTCTGTGACCTCAACCTCTGCGGGTTGGGCCTTCTTCGATTTCTTCTTTTTCGGTTTTGGCAGAGGACTGCTTGGACCCTCTTCTTCTGCGGGTCTGTTCTTCCCTTTCCTTTTCTCAGAAGGATCAACATCCTCGTGAGTCTCCTTTGCCTTCTTAGTGTTTCATGGGGGACTAACTACCCTCGGTCTTTCCTCACTCATCTCCCTAGCCTCTGCAGGCTCCTCCCTTCTTCC
>NC_037529.1:39879987-39882048 GCF_001531365.2 Cynara cardunculus var. scolymus
CGAGAATTTCAACATGAGGCAATGAAGGAGGATAAGATCAAACAGGAAAGATTGGGTGGATTAATATATGATTTGGTGAGAGACGACAGAGAATTTTGGAAATTCCAGAATAGAATTTGGGTACCATGTTATGGTGATCTTAGAAAACGTATTTTGGATGAGGCTCATAAGTCACGTTTTACGATACATCCAGGTACAAATAAAATGTATCAGGATTTGAGGCAACATTATTGGTGGCCAGGTATGAAGAAAGATATTGCTAAACATGTTGAACAATGCCTGACATGTCTTCAAGTAAAGATTGAACACCAGCGTCCTTATGGTAAGTTGCAATCTTTAGAAATTCTGGTTTGAAAGTGGGATCATATCACTATGGATTTCATAACCAAATTGCCGAAAACATCGAAAGGGTATGATGCAATATGGGTGATAGTAGATCGGTTATCTAAATCTGCACACTTCTTACCTATGAAAGAGTCATATTCGATGGAGAGATTGGCAAAGTTATACATTGATGAGATAGTGACACGACATGGTGTTCCTTTATCAATTATTTCTGATAGAGAAAGTCGTTTCACTTCTATGTTTTGGAAGAGTTTTCAGAGAGAAATGGGTTCACAAATTAAGCTAAGTACAGCTTACCATCCTCAAACTGATGGACAGAGTGAGCGAACTATCCAAACTTTAGAAGATATGTTGAGAGCATGTATCATTGATTTTGGAGGGTCATGGGATAGTCATTTGGCTTTGGTTGAATTTGCATACAACAATAGTTATCACTCAAGTATTCAGGCAGCACCTTTTGAGGTTCTGTATGGCCGAAAATGTAGAAATCCTTTGTGCTGGAATGAAATAGATGAAAAACAGTTAGCTGAGCCTGAGTTAGTTTAGCAAACTTCAGATAAAATTGGAGTAATACGGGAACGAATGAAAGCTGCACAAGATAGACAAAGAAGTTATGCAGATAAACGTCGGAAGCCGATTGAATTTCAAATAGGTGATAAAGTAATGTTGAAAGTATCACCTTGGAAAGGAATGGTACGTTTTGGAAAGAGGGAAGTTAAGTCCAAGATATGTTGGACCATTTCCTATTATTGAAAGAGTTGGGGAAGTGGCCTATAAGTTATAACTTCCTTTGGAATTAAGTGGAATTCATGACACGTTTCATGTATCAACTTTGAGGAAGTGTCTAATAAGTCCAGATGTGGCAGTACCATTACCTGAGATTAAGATAGATGAGAGATTATGTTTTGAAGAAACCCCTGAACAAATTACTGATTTCAAAGTAAAGAAGTTACAAAACAAAGAGATTGGGTTAGTAAAGGTTCAGTGGCGTTATCATAAGGAACCAGATGCCACCTGGGAATCAGAATCGGAAATGAGGATCAAATATCCTTATCTGTTTACTTAATGGAATTCCGGGACGGAATTCTTTTAAGGAGAGAATATTGTAATATTCTGGTTATATTACAAGTTTATACATATATTGATATATATGTATACAATTATGTATGTATGTGTGTAATATTTTTGGTGTTAAATTAAAAATTTATTTGTTTTTAAATAGAAAGGGGGGAGGTCGGCTAGATGAGCCGCCCATCACCTCTCCTCCTTTTTGTTTATATATAAATAGATTTTGTGAAGAAAAGGGTACACACACACATATTACTTTTAGAAATTTTCTCTGAAGAATCAARAGGATTGCACAGAAAGAGGATTTCAAAGGCTTTGATTCTYGATTTCTAAAGGTGAGTGTATTAAGAGCTTTGGATATGAATTGCTTACATATAGTTTGATAAGCAAATTGGAACTGGTTATCATGAATTTTGTTGTATTTTATGAGAGTTTTTGTTTAAACCGTCCAAGTGTTGTCCGGATTGAAATCCGAATAATTAAACAGCTCAAGTGTTGTCCGGATTGAAATCCGGACAATTAAACCGCTCATGCCTTGTCCGGAGTATTGTCTAAACCTGACAAGAGGTGACCGGATATCTTTTAAACCGGCCAAGAGGTGACCGGATATTGTTTAAACCGCTCAGAATTTGAGTAATGTATTGATCG
>NC_037529.1:39882628-39910108 GCF_001531365.2 Cynara cardunculus var. scolymus
AAGATAAGGGCAAAGGAAAAGTATAAATGATGATAATAGTTTGTTCATATATGTATTAAAGATATATTTTTGTTAGTCCATGTTTTGTAATAATACTGTTTTAGTTTTATGAGTATGATGATGTGAATTATGTGTATATGGAATATGAGGGTTTTTACAACAGACATCAGTATCTACTTGTAGATTAGATAAGTCAATTGTATAAAGATTTGATTTTTTGGTCCCGGCTAGAATTTCCTTACCATCAAAAGTACGGACGCTGCACCGTTTAGATTTAAAACAAACCTCCATATATTTATCACGAAATTGATCTATACTGAAAAGATTATGACCAAGTCCTTCGACATACGAGATTTTCTTAATCATTAAATTACCATGAATAAAACACCGTATCCAAGGATAGGTGAATACTAATCGTTCCCAAACCTGAGATTACCACCAAAAGATTTAATAAACTTATAAAGTAATTCTTTCCTACAAGTCATGTGTTTTTGAGCATCTAGAATCTAAGAACCACACATGCCGGTTAACTTGCACAATGAATCAATTGGTTTTAGGTACCCATTTCAGTATGGGTCCTTTGATATTAGATATGGTTGTGTTATACTGTAATTACCAAACCAACTCTTTTTGAAAACAATTTGTTAGGACTGAAAATCAGTGTTAAATTGTATTCGTTTTGAAAGTTAATTTTGTCTATAATTATAAAAGTCATCGTTTTTGACTTTCCTTGTAAGTTTGACTTTGACTAGTGGCTTTCTAGTTTGACCCTATATAAAGGGTTAGTCTTTTGTAAATTTTGTATGAGCCTAATTGTAAAATTCAGTTTACGTAATATAGAGTTTGACCAATCTTTGAAGCTTTGACATTCTCTCTCAACTCTCTCAAATCTTCTTCTATTGTTCTTGAAGATTGCCATGAATGTGTAGAGTATTATTGAAGATTGATCATAGTGACCTAACAATTGGTATCAGAGCTGATTATGCACGAAATCAAGAGAATAAATCATCATATTTTGAAGGTTTTGTGAAGAAATTTTATGGATTTTTTTGTGTTCTCTGTGTTCTTATTTTTTTTAGAGTTTGATCTATTTTTTTTCAAAATCTTGTGTTTGTGTGTTAAATTTGTGATCGTTGTGTGTGTTTTAGCTTCATGAATCTTTGTTATACACAAAGATTTGCGTTTTTATCTTTGTTTTTCAAGTTTTAGTGAATTTTTTTGTAGTTTTGAAATTTTTTTGGTGTTCTAATTTTTTTTTAAAAAAATTGTGTTTGATCCAATTTTTTTGTTAAAATCTTTTGTTTTTGTGTTTTTGATTTTTTTAAAAGGGCAAAATGCACAAAATAGCAACCTACTTTCACAAATTTCCTTATTATAGCATTCTACTTTCAGTTTTTTTTATTACAGCAATGTACTTTCAAAATATTTTTTATTAGGGCATTGTACTTTCAAAAATTTACCCATTATAGCATTGGGTAACCTTTTAAATTAAATTTACCTATTATACCAGGTTTCTTTGCCATCTCATCGTCCATGTAGGCTGTACACTTGTACGATAGTGCTGACATGGCATTTTTTATTACAGCATTGTACTTTCAAAATTATTTTATTATAAGATCACCAATTTCTATTACAACATTATACTTTTAATTTTAATATTTTTATCATTTAAACATTGTAAATTTAATGGCAAAATGCGCAAAAAATATAATATAATAAATTAAACATGTTTATAAAAGATCACTATTTCACGAATAAAAATATCCAAAAAAAAAACCATTCATTCATCGAGTTTATCATAAATTTCATGGCTTACTTTGTAATACCAAAACCTAAACAAGTAGACATATTTTCAACAAAAAAAACATCCTATTCACATTCGTCTAACAATGTTATTTAATCAAGTGGAACCGCCTTGTCACAACTACTACCTTCTCTATCTTTCTCAACGGTATTTTTTCGTAGATTGTTCAAAATTATCCTTTCACTTGGCCTCCCTTTTTTCGGGATGAGCTTTGGTCGTGATTCCACTTTAGATGGTTCCTGTTCAAATTAGTGAACAAATTAGTATGCAATTGATCTATAAAATTAGTATGAAACTCGAAGATTTTACATTACCTTTCTAACATCCCTTTGTGAACCCGTTCCGCCTCGTGCACCCCCTTTATTGCTTTGGCTATGAATATTAGTCCTAGGCCTTCCTGGTGGTCTGACATCTTTCAATGGTGCATCTTTTTTCTCATTCTTGCATGATCTACTGTTATGACCTGCTTCATTACATTTGGTACATGTCATTCTTCTTCYTTGTCTTCCAATCTGTCMKGTTGAAKTCAATAATTTTTCCACTGCATCCCTTCTTCTTTTAAGTTTTGGCCTTCCAGGCAATCTTCTTGGCAACGGCGGCAAGGGGCTGATATGATTGGTTTTCGGYCACATTTTGATTCCGTTTAAAGGTCTTAWATAATGATTGTATGACTGAATAAACATGGTTTTTCTGAAACAATCTGGAACATAACTTTCTGGAATCTTGTTTACGTACAAGATCGCAGCCATAGCATGGGCACATGGCAAACCCGATAGTTGCCACATTCTACAAGTACATGATCTTTCATCTACATCAACTATGAAAGCATCTAACCCACTTTTAACCTCAAAAAGATCACCCCACATGGAAGTACATGCCAAAATCTACATGGAAATGGAAAGTTAGTGAATTTATGAACAATGAGTACTAAAGCTTATAAGTGACAAAATAATACCTTTGTTGTTCCTTTAAGTGCTCAAATTTTTTCCTAATAGCAGGGCATATATATCATCCACCCATTTCCCAGATCTCTCTCTCATTTTATCCATTCTTTCAATCATTATTACTCTAATAGCTTCAAGCAGTGTAATGATTGGCTTTCTTCTAGCATTTACCAATAGTGAGTTAAAACACTCACTAATGCCATTTTCGACAGCATCACAGGCTCTATGCGTCTCAAAAAATGCACGAGACCAAGTATGAGGTGCTTTCTCCATAAGGTACAAATATGCATCAAGGTTGGCCGCTTTGATTTCACATGGGAAAAAATCAAAACAGTTAAGAAAAGCATAAAAGGACAGTTCTAACAGCCTAAATACATTTTTAACAACTTAAAACAATAACAAACAGCTTATAAAGCTTAAAAAACAACTTAAAAACAATTTCGAAAATGTAAATACCTTTGATTTCAGACATCACTTCTTCAAATTGTTGTTCATATGACGCTTTAGAGGCTGCCCAGAAAAGGTTTCTGAATTGTACACCGCTAAACTTCTTCCTAAAATTTGCATAAATGTGTCTAGCACATTGTCTGTGTTCAGCTACCGGGAGCACATCCTTGACAGCCTCAATCAGCCCCTGCTTAAGAAACAAAAAGTTATTTTGAAGATTAAAAATAATTATAAGAGGCATAAAAAAACACACACTTAAACGATGTAGAAACGACAAAACAAAATGTACCTTATGTTGATCTGAAATCAAAGTTGTACCAACACCATCATTCAAAGATAGGTCTTCTTTCAACAAGTTAATAAACCACGTCCAGTTTTCTTTGTTTTCAATATTCACCACTGCCCAGGCAATTGGGAATATTTGATTATTGGCATCTCGACCAACCGCTGAAAGCAACTCTCCTTTGCATATTGTCTTTAAAAAGCATCCATCAAGCCCAATTACTCTTCTACATCCACTAATCCAACCGTCTTTCAATCCTTGTAAACATATATAGAAGCCTTGAAAGTAAGTCTTCCCATCGGGATTGACTTCAACACTCATTTTTACTGTAGATCCAGGATTGGTTCTTCTAATTTCTTCACCGTACTCCCAAAGTTTATCATAATGTTTCTTCATGCCTTGCTCAAATTCACTAATTGCATGTGTCCTAGCCCTAGCACATTGGTTGATGCTCACTAGACACTTGTATTTCTTCATCACAGCAAATTGCAAGTCTACTAACTTCATATCAGGATTTTCCCTCAATCGACTGGCAAACTWCTTAGCAATAAACTTATAGTTCATCAATGAACCAAATTTAAAGTTTCTTGCACACATATGCTCATCCAYAAGAGATTTCACTTGGAACGATCTCTCATTTGCCATCCAAGTTGCCCATAATCTCCAAGGAYATTTCRGTTGATCATCACTAACWWMCCTTCCACATCTYGCTAATAGCTTAGTGTGGTCATTCCTTTCGAACCATATTTGGTAACCATTGGCTAATGCATAATTTGTTATGCATTCTTTGAGTTGTGTTGGGCTTTCATATCTCTCACCTAGTATAGGTTTCATGATCTTCCAATGTGTTTTTGGATTATGCATTGGATAGTAACCATTGTGCGAGGTCATGCTCTTCATCATCACTATTTATATTTGTCTCAACAATATTATCCCTTTTTAACTCCCAATTAAGATCATTTAAAAACTTTTCATGCTCAAAAGCCATCAAATCTTCTTCTCTCACATTATCATGATCTTCTCCAATATATTCTCGTGTCACTAAACCATGCCCAATTTTTTGTCTAAATTCAATTATTTCATCTTCTCCTTCGGATATATGATATAAAGAAGGAGCATCAGAAACATCATCATCATCACTAGATGAACTGTCACTATCACTATCACTACCATCTTGTCTTAAATACTCTGTTAAGTCTTCAGCAAAATCATCTAAATACACGTCAATTATCTCCCTACTTTTGAGTTCATATTCAATAAAACTCTTAAAATCCACATCACATTTAAGTTTTCTTAAACCATTTTCTAAGCCCTTACCAGGTTTACAAAAATATATGTTTTCACACAATGTGTGTGTTTCATTCTTCAAAAAAGCAACAAAATCCATGTATCCGATGTTGCCAATGTCAAAAGTTTCAAAAAAAATTCTCAACCCATTAGCATATTCAAGTGGCCAAAACACAAAAACACCTGTGTAATGTACCTCAAAAGATATTGATGAAGATGTCATCCTGAAGATAAAGAAACATTAACACTATCAACATTATCTGTCATGTCTCATCTTTTATTTTTCTTTGCAAATATAAAGTAAATACGACTTAATACAACCTCTGTGTTGAGTCATTTAAACTACAATTGGTTGAAATATGTAAAGTAAATTGACCCATGAATGATTTACTTGTGTGATAAATTGAAGTAAAAGAAGTAACAGAGTTTTCAGAAGACGACTCAAGAGATGATAATTTGGAAAATTTTGTTATTTAATGGATAGACATATAAGCAATGCTGAGCAGCCTTTGGAATACTTTTATATTGGGAAAACTTTTCATAGCACCTCAATGCATTGAGGTTGGGAGAATTTTTTAAAAATTTCTTGCTCTGCTGAGGGGATTGAGGTTCCTTTCATAAACATCTATTGTTTTCATCATAGGATCCAACTTAATCCTGGGTGTGGCTAATCGATGTTTTCACTGTTCGATCCATCAAAAATTGAGAAAATCCTTTTGGAATAGCTCAATATTTCTACCAATTTTTTTTATAGTTGCAGGCACTTGAGGACCATTATACACCCATTTAGGTGATGAAAATCATTTCGGTTTTGAATTATCACCTTTTTAAGCAAAATAACGCTTAATTCTTCTATACTGCTGTAAAGTTATGTATACATACATCGTAACTAGGATTGGTCCCGTGGTTTTTGTATAGCTAGTTATAACAACTTTTAATTGTATATTTCATGCTCCCATCATATGGCTATCCCTGCCTACAAACAGTTGATAAGTTAATAATGAATGCCAATGGTGACTTCATGACTTCGAACAAATCTCGATTATACAAGTAGAGGTTTTGGGGAAGGGCGGAGCCAGTATTTATGTTAAGGGTGGTCCTCAACGCCAACAAAAAATAATGAGAAATTTGTTAAGGTTTTATCTACCAACTTATATCTCATGAGATAACTGAACTTACAACTCCAAGTGAAAATGTGCACATGATATTGAATTGTTTTTCAATACAAAAAGGGCACATTTCTAAACAATACTTATACATAGAGAAAGGGAGGTAGGATGTTCTCTATTGGAAGTTGAACAATCGATAACTACTCTCAAATATCAAATGGACTCTACATATAGAACTTACCTGTTGGAACAGGATGCGCGATGAAGAAGTCGATGAGGAAGTCGATGAGATTGAGTCGATTAGGGTTTTGATTTGATCAGGAAGAAGATGGTGAGAGTCGATTAGGCCAAAGAGGAACACGATGTGTGCGATTGAGGGATTGCAGGATTGAGGGTTTGTGGGTGAATGAAGAGTCATCAAGAAGAGGAAGAGAAGGAACGGTCTAACAATGAGAGGGATGAAGGTTTTTCATTTTCAAAAATTGTTTTTACATTAATTTTTTTTAAATGACAAGTAGGATATCCATGTGTAATATGTTATCCTACATGGTTTCCATGTCATTTTAAATTTGTCACGTCAACGAAGAAAAACCTGTTCAAAAGATAACAGGTTACCCAATGCTATAATGGGTAAATTTTTAAATGCCTTAATAAAAAATATTTTAAAAGTACATTGCTGTAATAAGAAAAACTGAAAATAGAATGCTATAATAAGGAAATTTGTGAAAGTAGGTTACTATTTTGCACATTTTGCCCTTTTTTTTTTAAATCGTCCCGCCCATAACAGGCCCATCCGGTTTAGCCCATATCTCATCTTCATCGCCTAATCGGATTAGAAAGCAGGCTAATCGGATTGAACCAGAAGTCTAATCCGGATTCATCTTCATCGTTCAAACAACTAAATCGATTACCAGCTTCAGCGATTTCCTCTTAAATCGCTCATGGCAGTATCCAATTTCATACTAAACCGCTTGTTGCACATCAAAGATTTGCTTCTACATCGCTCAATTATTTACCCGGATTCATAAATCGCTCAATTTATCCGGATTTCTTAATCGCTCGTCTCACCCGGATTTGAACAACAGTTTGTTCGATTTCTAGCCTAAATCGCTCACCCCTTGTCTGGTTTAAGATTAAATCGGGCATCACAGGTAAATCGCTCACCTGGTTTAGTGTTTCACGGTCAAAGGGACTTCAATTAGTGTTTTGAAGGTTTTGTGTCGATTTTGTGCTGCTGTTCATTCCATTTCTTAGTGGCCAAATTCTTGGTAGATTGGATGATTTACGACAGGTGGAGACCAAATACCCTGCTTTGTTGTTCAATCAACAACTTACAGCATTTCTTGACCTGTTTCTCACCTGTTTTGACCAAATCGCACACTGTGTTGCTTGGTTTTGGTTTTAATCGCTTAAATCGCTCATCCTAAATTTTGGTTGTTTTTCTACAGCCTAGATCGCCTAATAGCTCATCCGATTTAAGGCTTCATCGACCAACAGCCTAACCGGATTAGCTTCCCAAATCGCTCAAAGGCTTTCATCCTTTTCAACCTAAAATCGCTCCAATCTTCATCGCAGACTGTTTGGTTTTACCTGCTTGTGTTCAATTTGGGTGTTAGCCAATTTGGGTTTCATCGCTCCTCCGATTTCATCTTCTTCACAGATTCCATCTTTGTTACAATATTCAGTTTTGAAGAATTGTCAGATTTAGTCTATATCGCAGGTTCATTTGGGAAAGCATTGCTGTCAATCTTGCTCAAGTTTTGAAGTTGTCCGATTGTAAACAGAAATTGAGAATTCTTTCTCAGCAAGGTTGAGAGTGTAAACAGAGATTGTAAACTCAGTCACTGTTCCATCCGGTTTAGCATTAAGCAGAAGACACAGATTTGAATTGGTTGCTCAAGGATTCTGTTTTCAAGCTTTTGTTTCTGTTTCTGTTTCTGTTTGCTCAAGGGACTTACAATTTAAGTTTCCGTTTCTGCTTGTTGCTGTTTGAGTTTTTTTTAGAGGCGAATTTTGTCTAGGAAAGGGAATCGGATTTAAAACAAGAGAATAATTTTGACCGGACTTGGATTCCTTGCTCACCAGCCTTGTCCAAGCTTTGCTTCCTCGGTTCCTCGGTTGTGATTTAAATTCTTGTGCACTTTACCGGATACCCTTTTGTCCAGACTAGACCTATCCTTGGACACTTCATCCGGATTCAATAATCTGATAAAGACTTAGTCACGGTTTGAGTTTCTCGCTCACTTCTCGAATTATCCGGATTTGATCCCCGGATAAAGTCTTCGTCGCGATCTTAGGTTCTACCATCCTAGTCCGCCTACTAGCCTATCCGGATACCTCGGTCAACCTCGTGTCCGGGTTCATTTTCTCGGATAATAGTTAGTCGCGACTTGCTTGCTTCCTCTGCCAAACTCGCCTATCTCTGTGTCAAACTACTTGCATCCGGATTTGGACTTGTAATTTGAAGATCAAATCGTTGTCTTCTCGTGTCCGATTTCAGCTTGGTTTGGGCTTGACTTATCTTGGGCTTAATTTTTTTTTTGGTTTAATTGTTTTGGTTTTGGATTTTGATTTTATTTTTTTTTAGATTTTAATTTTGGATCACTTTTTATCTGTTTTTATCTAATTTTATCTGTTTTGAGAATTTTGAACGGTTTTGCGTCGCGTAAATTGTTTCTTATCAGTTTTAACTGGTTTTTATTGTTTTTAAACGTTTTTAACTGTTTTCAACAGTTTCTGACTGTTTTCGCTGATTTTCTGATTTCTCAATAGTTTTTGTGTTTTTCTGATTTTTTAGCTTAATTGATTTTGATTTCTTTGATTGATTTCAACGCATTAGATTCTTTGATCAATCTATTTTGAAATGGCAATTTTTTTCAAGAGAGAATATAAGGGGCTTAAAGAAAAATACGTTAAACTAAATTATGAGCTTAACAAGAATATATCATGGACAATTCGTCTTACAAACTGCAATGAGAGAGAGAAAGAAGAGAAGGGAGTTTTGCAAGAAAAGTTGAATGATTTGATGAATATTGTTTTAGATCCACAAGAGAAAGTAAGATTGAAGAAACAAATTGAGGACTTAACAGCTAAACTGCATAAATCTGAATAGCAAATTGACTCTTTTGGGAGGAATAATAAAGAGACTAAGGACTTAACTGATAAAATTCATAAGACTGAATGTGATCTGTTTGAGTCAAGGAAATTATTGGAACTAGAGAAGAATAAAGTTTTAGAAGTTGAGAATGTTTTAAATGCTGAAAGGAAAGATATGGATGAAGAGAAGAAGAGAGTGATTGAATTAGAGAAAAAGTTTGGTGCTGAATGCATATCTTATGAAAATAAGATAACTCTCTCAAACTGAACGCGAAAATGCTTTTAAAGCAGATCTCTGATTTTGAGCAGCTGATCATCTTGGAACGAGCCAAGACTGATAAATAGAAGAACGAGATCAAAGAAGAATGTCTGAGCCAGAGTTAGAAACTATCTGGCAGCATTTCTCTAAAGAAGAAGGCTTTAGATGAAGAGAAGAAGCAATTCATGCTTGAAAAGAGAAATATTACAAAGAAATATGCAACTATAGTTAAAGAGCTTGCTGAAAAGAAAAAGTGGCTCGACATTGCTTTTGAAAATGAGAAAAACAGCTCAGATGAAGAGAGAAGAGAGTTTGTCAATGAGAAGAAGAAATTTGAGAAGCTTAAGAAGGAGTTAGAAGGTAAACTCTTGGATACTATAAAGAAATTGTCTGATCTGAAGACAGAACTTGAAACTGAATTGAAGATGAGAACTGAACTAAAAAATATGTATGATTTAGTTATTGTTGAACGAGACCAACTTTTAAAGAAAGTCAAAGACTTTTCTTGTACTCAAAGCTCAACTGGTTCTCCTTCACAGTGTAAAACTAGCTTTTATAATTGTTCTAAATCGAACGGTTATTCAAGCAGCCCTAAATCAACTGTTTCTAAGAACTATTCTCGTTCTTCTAATCAGTACTATCAAGGGTACGTCATCGGATCACCCAATTCTCATTCTAAAGTTAAAAGCATTTGGGTCAATAAGTCTGAATCTGTTTCGTCCCAAAATTCTGTTGTTACTAAAAATGTTCTTCCTTGTTTTATGAGATCCACTTCTGACTTGATAAATCTTAGCAAGAAAAGGATCATGTGCTCTACTTGCAAGAATACTGATTTTGTAAACAGGAAGAGGTACAACAGATGGACTGAAGACAGTAGATTTCAGAAGAATTGGAAAGGTAATAACATATATGATAACAATAACTGGTATGGATCTTATTCTGTATATAATCATCCTGTTAAAAGTGCGAAAAAGAACATATCAAATAAGAATAGATGGTTTGGAAGTTATAACATCCCGCAACCTGACACTAACAAAGAAGGACCCAAGTTTGTTTGGGTACCAAAATCTGTCTGATCTTATTTTGCAGGTGCGTCATTATCGTGCTGATCAGAATAACATGCCAATGATGCACAAATTCAGGGAGAGTTGTACACTGTTCAAACAAAGGCTTCTTAACAACATAGTTCAGGACCCGTGCTTTACCGAGTGTGGTTTCTAAACATTCAGTTTAGGACCCGTGCTTAAAATGTTTCCATTTTTTATTTTTATTTTTTGAGCTGTACTGATTTATTACTAAAATCTATTTTCTAGGGGGAGTCTATAGAAATTTTTGAATAAAAGTTTTTGGAAAGAGAACTATTTTGTGAAAACGAGTACATTTTTTGAACAAATATTTCCTAAGATTTTACTTGCGTATTTTCTCATTGAACATAACTCTAATACCTGTTTTAGCTATTCTTCAAACTGTTATTATCACGTCTCTTAAATTGAAAATCATTTTCAGTGATAATACGCTCGTTTGTATTCAAAGATTGTTTTTCTGGTATTTTTCTTTGATTGATATACATATTGGTTAATTCTTTGAAAATCAGAATCTGCAAAATTCGTTCTTACAGATCTTCATTCATTTACCAGGGCTTGACATGCCGCGAATCCTCTTGAAAGAGAGGGGTGCCTTCGGGAACGCGGACACATACTGAATAATCTGATTTTGCGTATCACTCATTTCATTGATTGTGCTTAAAAGCCTAATATCTTGATCAATTTTATTTGATTATTGTGCTTATATGCAATAATATTTTTGATCAACTCTTATGATCATATGAGCATCCTGTATTTAGGAGGGACTGAGTGGTTCACAGAAATACCTCTTTGAAATGTCAGAACCGACAGACCTACCCAAGAAGACAACCATATCTGAGTGAGCTTTAAATACAAAAAGGTTTGTGTGCTGAGCTTAAAATGAAAAAGGAGGGGCAGTTGTTGTGAGCTAAAAGAATTGATGAGAGTTGTGTCAAGATTAAAAGAATACGAGAATCTTGTTTCAAACTTCTAAATTCCGGGCATACCACATAATATATTAGCTCTCAATTCTTTCGAGACTAATATTGAAAAAGACAAAGCCCAGGCCAATTCTTGTCACAACCCCACCAGCTACTCATTTATATCTTAATAGATAAATGTTTCAATAACACTTGGGGCACACAACTCACAATCTATCAATTTTTCATTCAGAGAAAGTTGATATTGAATCAGAAGGATATATGTCCCCCATTCAAGTCTTTTTGATCACGCATTGAGTCTGATTTGAGCCTAAACAGAAGCATTAGTTGCTTTATCTTTCTACACTACACAGATTTTGCATTTTATATGTTATTTTGCCGAAACATTCACAGATATCGATGATTGAATGGAAGACCTGGTGAGATGAGCCTTATAAAGTCTCATATATGAAGTACATCCGTTGTATTAAGTATATCTATTATACTCACAAGCCAATCTTTTTAAAAGATTGAAAACAATTTCATACGTTGAAATTGGTTGTTGCCTTCCCATTCCCTTTAATCTGAAAAGATTAAACAAGTGGATTTGAAAAGATCTGTTTACAATTTTTATGAATTGACGACTTTCATTTAAAGATTTCATTCATTCAGATGTATGATGTAATTGATGTAATGATTCTAATTTCATCATAAAAGGGAGTATGTAATAATGAATGAAATGTTCAATTTCGAACGATATAAGGGGAATATGTTATAAAGATCAAGGGGGAGTAACAACAAAGATCGGCAAAAGACTCAAAGGAGTGCGACTGGTGATTATTACCGAAGATTATTCCTGTGCTAAAATGTCTGAGAGTTTTTGAATGTAAAGATCATCGTTTCAAAAGTTTATTGACAGAGATTTCTTATTGAAGCAAGTTTGTGAATTTTTGTCTGAAGAAGTTTGTTTTTGGAGAGAATGTTAGTGATTTGTTTGTCTGAAGATTCTTTGAAGATGATATCTTGAAAATTGTTTCTAAAGATTTTTGCTGATATTGCACTACATTGACAAAAGAGAAGATCATCGATGTTCTACATTCGAGGGGAAGAATGTTAGAATATTTTCTCATCAAAAGGATCATCTGAAGATTTCAATGTAAAGATTGTTTTTGAAGAAGTCATAAAGTGCTTAAAGCGACAAAGTTCAAACGAGATTTAAAGCGTGTAAATTCTTTCAAGCCTGAATATAAAGGGGGAGAATGTTAGGACTGAAAATCAGTGTTAAATTGTATTCGTCTTGAAAGTTAATTTTGTCTATAATTGTAAAAGTCATCGTGTTTGACTTTCCTTGTAAGTTTGACTTTGACTAGTGGCATTCTAGTTTGACCCTATATAAAGGGTTAGTCTTTTGTAAATTTTGTATGAGCCTAATTGTAAAATCCAGTTTACGTAATATAGAGTTTGACCAAGCTTTGAAGCTTTGACATATTCTCTCAACTCTCTCAAATCTCCTTCTATTGTTCTTGAAGATTGCCATGAATGTGTGGAGTATTATTGAAGATTGATCATAGTGACCTAACACAACTTTTCTTTTCACAACAGATATATCATTATGCACACAGGAACAAGCATTATTAAGAGCATGAAAAGCAGTAAAAGGCACAAATTCATCCCATTCACAATAAGAACAACACATTTTGCCTTTTGCAAGATCAATTATTTCACTGAATGGATATTTTGGTACATTCACAGTGTTTTTTATTACAGGTAAAGAAAAGTTGTTCTTCCTACGTTGATCAGATGATTTTGTAGATTCCACAGCAGTAGATCCTTTCACCCGCCAAATAAGTTTGGACTTCAAAGATATCTGAAATAGATACAAAAACATCAGATTTACTTTTATGGTGAGCTTTATGTTTCAGATTTTTATTAATACTCTTCTTCTGTTTCTTTGAACAACTTTTGATTTTATTCTCTTTATAATAAATGTTCTCAGAAACAGGTTTTGAATTTTTAGGAAATTTATTTTCAAAATCAGAGACCTTTTCAAATTCCTCAGTCTTTTCATTTTCATTTATAATAAAAGCATCATGATTGGATAGTTGTTGAGAGAAGTTAAATTTTATCAATCTATTTATCTAAACACGTATTCAAATTTAAAATTTCAGAAAATTTAAGCTCATCATTTGAAAAAATGACTTCATCAGATTCAGAGGCTTAACAAGAAGTTTTTGTACAAGAAAAGTATTCAGACTCAGTAAGTTCCTCTTCTTTCTTAAACTTTTCAATTTTATTCAATAAAATTTCTATTTCCTTTTACAACGAAAGTCTTTCTTCATTTAAAATGCTTTCCAGTTGAACAACCTGTTTTGCTAAATTTAGAGTAGATATAAGGCTTTTGTTCAACTGGTTTTGATTCAAGTTTTGCTTTTGAATAACTATGGTAATAATCAGTTGAAAGAGTAGGAACTCTATTTTCATAACTTTCATTTAGGAGCCGTTTACCCAACATTTATCATGTAATCGCTTACCGGTAAAATTTAACACTATTATTTACTTATCGGGTAAGATTTTAGTCCACCAAAACGACATCGTATGCAACAATTTATCTGGTAAGCGCTTACTGTGGTAAGAGTCGTCGTTGTCACTTACCGGGTAAGAGTCGTCGTCGTCACTTACCGGGTAAGAGTCGTCGTCCTCGCTTACCGGGTAAGAGTCATGGTCCTTGTCTCGCTTTTACCAGGTAAGATTCTTGGTCCTACATAACGTGACTTGGTAAGCGCTTACCCGAGGTAAGTGTTTGGTAAACGACCCCTTAGTTTAGTATAGTCATAAGGAACTTGCATTTTTTTCCTTTTTTTTAAGTTTAAATTTTCTTGCTTTTCAACTTCCTCTGATGATTTCATAAATTTAATTTGATATTCTAGACCGAGGTCAAGATATTCAAATTTGTAAATCGTTGGAGAAAAATATAGAGCTTTCTTTAAACAATTCGAATTTTCGTATCCCAAACCTTCCCTCGGATTAAAAAATCTGGTTTCGGTTGGTTTATTTAGAAAAATAGTTTGATCCATTTGTTCTCTCTTATACAACTTGCTAGGTCACTTTGAGATCAATCTTCATACAAGCTTCATAGATTCATGGCATATCTGGTTATTCTTCAAGAACATGAGAGGAGATAGATGAGAGAAAAAGTCAACTTCCAAACTTTGGTCAAACCTCTATTATTACGTATCTGATTTTACAAATGAGCCCTCACTAGAATTACAAAGAACAAAAGCCTTATATAGGGTCAAACATGAACCCTTCTAGTCGAAGTCAAACTAAACACTCAAAGTCAAACACGATGACTATTTTACAACAATTATAGACAAAATTTATCTTTTCAAGACGAATACAATTTAACACTGATTTTCAGTCTTAACATTCTCCCCCTTTGTATTCAGGCTTGAAAGAATTTGCGCGCATTAAATCTCGTTTGAACTTTGTCTCTTTAAGGTCTTTATGACTTCTTCAGAAACTTCAAAACAATCTTCACATGAAATCTTCAGACGATCGTTTGTTGAGAAAAAATCTTCTAACATTCTCCCCCTCGAATGTAGAACAACGATGATCTTCTCTTTTGACAATGTAGAACAGTATCAGCAACGATCTTCATATATAATCTTCAAGATGTGATCTTTAAAGAATCTTTAGGCAAACAAATCACTAACATTCTTCTTCAAAAAATGAACTTCTTCAGATAACGAACAAACTTTCTCTTCAAAAGAAATCTTCACATTCAAAAACTCTCAGACATTGTAGCATCGGAATAATCTTCAGTAATTATCTCCAGTCACACTCCTTTGAGTCTTTTGTGGATCTTTGAAGTTACTCCCCTTTGATCTTTACAACATATTCCCCTTATATCATTCGGAAGTCAACATTTCATTCATTATTACATACTTCCCCTTATGATGAAATGAAAATCATTACATCATACACAAGAATGAATGAAATCTTCAAGTGAAAGCCGTCAATTCATAAAAATTGTAAGCACATCTTTTCAAATCCACTTGTATAATCTTTTCAGATTAAGGGAATGAGAAGGTAACAACCAATTTCAACTTATGAAATTGTTTTCAATCTTATAAAAAGATTGGCCTGTGAGTATAACAAATATACTCAGTACAACGAATGTACTATATATATGAGACTTTTTAAGGTTCATCTCACCAGGTCTTCCATTCAATCATCGATAGCTTAATAGTAGAATATCTACGAATGTTTCAGAAAAATAACAAATAAAATTCAAAATCAGTGTCGTGTAAAAAGATAAAGCAACTAATGCTTTTGTTTAGGCTCAAAAAAGATAAACCATGTGGACTACACAAATTTATCAGACTCAATTCGTGATCAAAAAGACTTGAAGGAGGGGACATATATCCTTCTGATTCAATATCAACTTTCTCAGAATGAGAAATTGATAGATTGTGAGCTGCGTGCCCCAAGTGTTATTGAAACACTTATCTGTTAAGAGATAAATGAGTAGCTGGTGGGGTTGTGACAAGAATTGGCCTAGGCGTTGCCTTTTTCAATATTAGTCTCGAAAGAATTGAGAACTAATAGATAATGTGGTATGCCTGGTATTTTGAAGTTTGGAACATGATTCTTTTTAATCTTTTGATCCTGACACAACTCTCATCAATTCTTTTAGCTCACAACAACTATCCCTCTCTTTTTCATTTTAAGCTCTGCACACAAACCCTTTTTGAGTTAAAACTCACTCAGATATGGTTGTCCTCTTGGGTAGGTCTGTCGGTTCTGACATTTCATAGAGGTATTTATGTTAAGCACTTAGTCCCTCCTAAATTAACATTGTATGCTCAGTTGATCACAATGGTTGATCAAAAATAGTATTACAAATAAAGCACAATGATCAGATAAAAATTGATCATGATGTAACTTTTGAAGCACAATCAAACAAGGCGTGATATGCAAAATCAGATTATTCAGTATGTGAGAGAAATGAATGAAGATATGTAAGTACGAGTTTACAGATTCAGAATATTCAAAAAAAATTTATCAAATGTATATCAATCAAAGTAAAAAAAATCAGAAAACAACATTTGATTACTAACGAGCGTATTATTATCGAAAACGATATTATTTACGAGACGTGATAATAACAATTTGAAGAATAGCTGAAACAGGTATTGGAGTTATGTTCGATGAGAAATTACGCAAGTAAAGTCTCAGGAAATACCTGTTCAGAAAATGTACTCGTTTCCACACAAAAAAAAATATTTACTTTCCGAAAACATTCAAAAACTTCTAGAGACTCCCCATAGAAAGTAGATTTAAGAAATGTTTAATTTCAGCTCAAAATAAACAAAAAATGGAAACATTTTTAGCACGGGTCCTAAACTGGGTGTTTAGAAACCACACTCGTTAAAGCACATGTCCTGAACTGTGTTGTTCAGAAGCCTCAGTTTGGATAAATTACAACCTTCCCCCTGAATTTGTGCATCATTGGATGAATTTCTGATCAGCGCAGCAATGACGCACCTGTAAAATAAGACCAGACAGATTTTGGTACCCAAACAAACTTGGGTCCTATTATATTAGTATCAGGTTAAGGTATATTGTAACTGCCAAACCATCTATTCATATTAGATGTCTTCTTTTTAGCACTTTTAACAGGATGATTATATACAGAATAAGATCCATACCAGTTATTGTTATCATACCTGTTATTACCATTCCAAATTTTCTGATATATGTTGTCTGCATTCCATTTGTTGTACCTCCTCCTGTTCACAAAATCAGTATTCTTGCATATGGAGCACATGATCCTTTTCTTGCTAAGATTTATTAAGTCAGAAGTGGATCTCACAAAACGAGGAAGATTATTAGTAACAACAAAATTACGGGACGCAACAAATTCAGATTTATTAACCCAAATGCTTTTTACTTTAGAAGAATAAGTGGGTGATCCAATAACATACCATTGGTAGTACTGACTTGAAGAACGAGAATAGTTCTTAGATACAGTAGATTTAGGACTGCTTGAATAACTGTTAGACTTGGAACAGTCATAAAAGTTGGTTTTACACTGAGAAGGAGAACCAGTTGAGCTTTGAGCACAAGAAAAGTCTTTGAGTTTTTTATTTAAAACTTTATTTTGTAAAATAAGAGTGCTATTTTTCACAACCAATTAATCATTAATTGTTTCCAAATTTTATGAGTTTAGCAGATATTTGTTCGGTCAAGATATCATTTTTCTCAGAAAACTTTTTGCTCTCAGATAACAAAGATTAACCCCATGCAAAAATTTCAGCATTTTCAACATTCAACTTAACATATTTATCTTGTTGCGTTTTAAGATCTTTTTCTAAAATTGCAACTCAATCCTTTTCAATCTCAAGAATTTGTTGAAAATCTTGCAATTTGAACATCATTTTTTGCCTCTATTCAAAACATGAAGATTCAAGTACCTCATCGCTGAATCTGCTCCTTCTTGCTCATTCTCAGATATTTCATTTCAGTTCTTACCATCAAGCAGATGTGTTCAACAACATCTGATTCCTCCTCTTCATCAGTCAGATTTAGCCAATGGTCATCCTCAGCTATCAAATCTTTACCCGTATTCTTTTGTTTTGACAGAAGGAACTTATTTTTATAATAGTCAGTGTTCTTGGACACTGCTTTCTACAATTCACAGCAAAATGTCCCTTCTTGCCATAGTTGTAGCACTTAGTATTCTCATCAGGTACTCCATTTTCAAACTTCTTCTTTTCGTCACTTCTCTTCTCAAATCTCTTCTCATCATACTTATTTTTCTCACCATATTTATCTTTAAACTCATACTTTGAGCCAAATGTGAACCTCTGACTGTTTGAATGAGCTTTCTTGTAGAATTTCTTTTGAAATGCCCTATTTAACATAACTATGGCCTTCTTGATTTCTTTCATCTCTGAATCAGAATCACTGTCAACACTCTCTTCAGCTGATGACTCACTAGTCACAACCACTTCCTTTACTGACTTACCAGACTTTGACCTAACCTTCTTTTCAAACACCAACGCTAGTGAATCACTAACTTCTTTTTCATTCTTCTTCTTGTTCAATTCTCTAATCTCCAGAACCTTATCCTCATTTTCCTTTAAAGTCTCATAAACTTCATGAATGTTAATATCAAATAATGACTTGTTATATCTAATATTGTTAGCAAATGATTTCCACTCAGGTTGAAGGTTACTCAGAAACTTGACATTAACCTCAATTATGGTTTTATTAATCTCATTCTTAGTCAGCTCATTTAGCAGTCTGGTTAACCTCTCATAAACATCATATAGGCTCTTTCCCTCTCTTGCCTTGAACTCTTCATAACTGGTTATGCAATTAGTTATTTTCAGCTGAGTACCAACTTTGGATCCCATCATCATCTTCTCGATCTGATCTCACATACTTTTTCCTGATTTCTTATAATTGTCTATGCTTGTGTATATATCATTGGTTAAGGCTTGCATCATGTATGACTTACACATAACATCAACATGTGCTTTATCCTTCTCAGCTTGGGTATACCAAGATTTTTCTTTTGGCACTATTTCAGCAGGTGTATTTTGTTTACTGATTGCAGGAGTCTCCTTCCAAAATTCAGCGAGACCTTCCATTAAAGATTCCATAATCATTTCACCATCTTTCTGTCGTTCAATGAAATTTAGAAACCTGTCCCTCCACTGATTATAATCTCCTCTAAACAAAACATGTGGTTTTGTGTCAGTCCCTATTGCCATTGCTTCTCTCAATGTCATTTTTATCTGATTAAAAAATTTAGATCTTTTGTAGTTCAAAACATAGATTTTACCTCAAATCGGACAACTAATCAAAAATCCACCAAAGATATTAGACACTTGTTCACAAACTTCACAAAGTCTTAATCGAACACTTCTTCACACTTCACAAGATTTATCCGGACAAGGTGCTCCCCGAATACAAAGATATTGGACACTAGCTTTATCGGACACAATCACTTCTCCAATTATAGGTTTCACTGGACAGAAAATTATCGATAAATTATTTCACTTGATACCAAAAATACTTCACCGGGCACCAAGAATACTTTCACCGGATACCAAGAAAAGTTTCACCGAATACAATGGTATGGGATAAGGAAGCTTATCGATCAAAGAGTGACCATTAGCAAGTCTCAAAAGTGCAAATAATTAATTACAAGTGATGAATAATATTGCTTACCCAAGATGTGCCATGAATATCGGACAACACAATTCAATCACTATCAAGCAAATTCAATGACCGATGAGTTAAGCTTATCGCTTGATAAATTAATTCATTGAGAGATGAGCATAAACTCGCACAAAAAGTCCAAAAATCAATCAAACTTGCTAAATATTGAGACAAAATGTATGAAACATATATCGATCTACTCGAAATCTTGCGAGAAACACAAATTTAAATAACAATTTCAACCAAAAATCGATCAAACTCACTTAAATTGATAAGAACTTCAAGAACAGACTCAAGTTTCGAAAAACACAAAAAATAAAAATTGAATCTGAATATCAATTCAATAATGAACAGATTGTTTCCAAACTTGAATTCGCATACAATTCACTCTATTTCTACGATCAAAACAACAAAACATCGAAGAATTTTGGTAGAAAAGTGAAGAAATATTCAAGAACATTAAGAATAGTCAAGAAATAGTCCGAATTTCACAGTCAATTTCAAGAATATGGGTTGATCAAATCCAAGTTGTTGCAGTTTGCTCTGATACCAATTGAAATTCCCATTAATTCTTTAATCAGATTCGCACAATAGAAGATAGAAAAGATGAACACCAAAGAGAATTTGCCAAATCATAATTGCATTAATTCTTCAAAGTGATTACAATGAAAATCTTACACTAATTACAATTAAAGAAAACTATTTATACCTACTAATAACAAAGACAAAATTACAAGGAGAAACAAGCTTGAATACAATCTTTAAAGCACAAGCTCTGGCCTACTTGACCTTAAGTATAATAAAGATCCAATCATGTAACAGTAATTTTGTTGATCTACAAATTTACCAGATAAATCGGCATCTAATATAGTTCAAGTAGCCATGTGAGTCTTTATTGAAGAACATTCAGACATGTTAAACTTTTTCAAAATGTCTTTAATATATTTAGATTGATTTATGAATATGCCATTGGGGAGTTGTTTTACTTCAAGACCAAGAAAGAAATTTAACTCACCCGTCATACTTATTTGAAATTTTGATTACATGATGTCTGAAATGTTCTTGCAAAACTTAGGATTTGTAGATACAAAAATAATATCATCAACATATATTTCTATCAAGATCATATGCTTACCTTGCTTTTTAAGAAATAAGGTAGTATCTATCGTACCTTTCTTAAAACCATATTTGAGTAGGAATTGAGTTAAGGTATCATACCATGCCTAGGTGCTTCTTTTAAACCATAAAGTGCCTTGTCTAGGACATACACATGATCTAGCTTTTGAGGATCAACAAAGCCTTTTTGACTGACTCACGTAAACCTCTTCATGAAGAATACAGTTTACGAATGCCGATTTGACATCCATTTGGTAAATCTTGAAATTCATGTGAGCAACATACTCCAAAACTATTCCCATGGCTTCGATATGAACGACTGGAGCAAAGGTTTCTTCATAATCTATTCCTTCTTGTTGATAGTACCCTTTGGCAACCAATCAGGCTTTGTTTCTCACTACAATTCCCATTTCATCCTTTTTTGTTTCGGAAGACCCATTTTGTACCAATGATAGATTTGTCATTCGGTCTCGGTACAAGTCTCCAAACTTGGTTTCTTTCAAACTTTCGAAATTCATCTTGCATGGCATTAATCCCATCAGGATCTTGCAATGCCTCATATGGCTTCTTTGGCTCTATAGCGTTGAGAAAGTTTACGAACGGACACTTGTTGGTGGTAGCAGATCATGTCGGGGGATGATATTTATCCACTTGTGAGTATAAGGTAGGGGTTGAAACATCAATTAAGTTGTTTTGATCATCATATTCATCGGTTTACGGCTTGAATTTTAGAATCTATTTCAGCTTGAATCTCATATTATATTTCAACAAAAAATCTCAGAGTGTTCAACTTCATCAGCAGATAAACATGACTCAAATTGATCAACATCGGTTTGAACAATTTTGTGCCTCAACTTGAATAGGCTTGGATTTAGTAACTTCAACAAATTTAGGATGAACAAAATTTGATGTTGAACAACCAGTTTTAGAAGGTCAAGAAAGTTGTGTAACTTGTGGAATCGGGACCACTGATTCATTCACCATGGGTAGATCAGATATTTCATAATCTGGAAGAATATCCCAGGTTATATAAAATGCATATTTAAACAATGAATCTAAATTATATTTAACAGTAGAATCAGAATTCATTGTCCTGTTTGGTACAGGTTTTACACTGTTTTGTGTAGAAGCTAACAGTTGTAGATTGATTCCTGAACCGTGTTGTTCAGAAGTTGAAGATTTATCAATCTGACATTGATCTTTCAATGAATTTTTTTTTCCTTTTTGATGTAGACTCAGAAGGATTTTGATTTTAAAGAATATCCAATGAAGTAGCCTTCTTTTTCCTTTTTATCAAACTTTCCGAGGTTGTCTCGATCATTAAGCATAAAGCATCTACAACCATAAACATGAAGGAATTTAACATTAGGCTTACGGTTATTAATCAACTTATAAGCAGTTTTATGAAATCTTTTGACAATGATCGTTCTATTTTACGTGAAGCATGCAGTTGAAACTGCTTCAACCCATAGATATAGAGGTAGGCCTGAATATGCTAGCATTGTACAAGAAGTGTGAAGTCCAGAAATCATACAAACATGATATGATCTTTAAGAATCAAGATGAACATAAAAGTAGAGAGAATATTATCAAAGATTGATTWGATTGAGAGAGAGAAATTTACAGCTCTAATCTTGATTACAATTCTGCTAATGACTTCGTAATKAMAATTACAAAGGAAAATACTATTTATACTAGGAAATAGTAAAACTACACTATTACATAATAAAGCTATTCTAAGGAGAAACTTGATACAACTTTAACACTCTAACTTGAACCCAACATTCTCCCCATTTGGATTCAAGTTTGGACTCTTGTGAATTTCGTCTTGCGCAGTCCAAGAATTTTCTCCAGCCTTCTCAGAGCATTCCTATATTGGATCTTTTCCTCGAGCAAGTTTATTGCGTTGACAAGAAAGTATCTTTCCTTGGAACTCATCCGTTCAGATTCAGTAGCTTTATCGTTCATCACCCTCTTTAAGTCAAGTGCCCTTCTCACTAATTTGATCGTACGGTCAGAATATTTATTCAGCTCGCTAAACCTCATGAACTTCTTTACTTGTAGTTGAGCAAAATAGACGACCCTGAACTCTGGGCTTTCAAGAACCATATACACTGGATAGCCTTCAATATCTTCTAGGTCTTGATTTGGTCTTTTAAGATTGATGATTCGCTGATTGTCTTCAAGGCCCATCTGTACATCAATGACCATTGCTAGTTTAACATGACAGCGTATAAATTCTTGATTGCTTCAAGAGCAATCAAATCTCCTTCCTTTCTGATAGTCATGTTTTTGAGTTCAAAATACATATATTCAAGGTCATCCAAGTATAAGTTCGAGAAGTCTGCTTCGCTGAATCTCCAAATCTGACCATCCTGCCTTGTTACAGTGAAAACAGGATACCAGATTCTCAACAACTTCTGAGCATCTATTTGTTTGATCGTCACAATCCGATGCTTTGTACGAACTTCACTGATTAGTTGGCACTTGGCTTTCAGAAGATGTCGGTATTCAGTACGATATTCTTTTGACTGCTTATGAATACCTAGAACTTTGTCGCCGCTTAGCACTTTTCTATGCCACATGAAGATTCCAAAGTAGATATCTTCCAGATATGGCTCTCGGATCCTTGCTCGATCATATCCAGGAAAATTTGCTCTAATATGAAATGGCACATAGTCTCTGGTRAAAATTTCAGTTGGATCAACATGTTCTCTTTGAGCTGGAATGTCTGGCATATCAGATAAAACTGCAGTGGAAGATTCTGGAGCAGACTGACGTTCTTCTTGAATAGGAAATACTGGATCTTCATCATCTATATCGGCTTCAAAGTCAAAATAGATCCTAGTCGATTCGTCGATGTTGTCAATATCTTCTCCAAAGTCTTGCTCTCCACCCAAAGTTTTAGAGAACACTTCGTTGAATCCAACGTTAGCAGACAAGTCCAATAGCATCCTTGTTCCTACAGTGGAGTCCACCGACTTTTCAACCATTGGCTCGATCGTAGGACTTGTCTCTAAACCTTCATCTACAACTTCAATAACCTCAATTGTTCTTTCAAGAACTGATTTCGGGTCAGAAGCTTCAGCAGTAACGTCTTGAGTTGATGGCTCCTCACCAACCCTTGCACCTTGTTCAGAAGTCTCGGCCAATCTCTGTCTCTTTCTCTCCCCCTCATGACTATCTGGATCGTCCTGATCGTCATGCCTTCTTTTGAGAGATATGGCCTGAGACCTACAGGTTTCTTCTAAGGTAGATACCCGTTCAACTAGGGCATCTATTGAACTTTTAAGATCTTGGGTGTTAGATGTGATCAACTTGCTAACTTTGGAAAAGCTAGAAGTAACCACATCTTGAAAAGCCAAAAACTCTGAGGCTCTAACAAAGGGGTTCACGTCTAATTGTTGACGTAAGAGACCGACCAAATCTGCGTCCTCGGTATCTGGATTCTGAGATGCCATTAATTTGGCATACAACAACGATTTCAGCTCATCCATCGATTGATTAGGTATAGACGATTCAGGAACATGCGGTGGTGATGGCACAGATAGTGGCTCTTCTTCTACAACCTCCTTCCCCTTCCAAATTCTTTTGAGACTAGCCATTTGAGCATCCATATTGTCTTGAACAACCTTTAGGGTGCCGTCCAGGTATTCCCTTGACACGAAGTCGTGTAAAGTAAGTCCTGGTTCATTTAGAATACCAGTTGTAACAACAGTTGAAAAAACTATTGTGCCTACATTCAATGTTGGCATAATGTTAGCATTGGTAGGACTTCCGACCTGTCCTTGTGAAATGTCAAAAGACACCACTCTGGTCGTTCCAGCTAGTTCACTAAGAACTGCACTTGGAACAACAGATGCTCCTGACTCATGTGTACCTATGTATATCGGCTCTAGATTCGAGGTGCACTGAATTGAAGTCATAGGCTGGGGCAGCGACCTACTTGTTTCAATAACTACATTCTCCAAATGAGAAGTAGTTAGCATATAAGCTATACCCCCTTGTGAAAATGAAACATACGGTTGTTGAGAACCAATTGAGTGGATAGGAGGGGTGTGCAAATGCATAGCTGGGCTAGCTATGTCTTGTTCAATACTAACATTCAACGGATGAATGTCAGTAGCAAATGTGGCTGCCCGGCTAAGTGTATCAGTTTGGATAGGAGCTTGATCTTCTTTTTCTGCTCCACTCTCACCCTCTCCATGTTCTTTTCCTTCCCTTTCTCTCATCCTCTCTTCATTTTCAACATTAAGTCCCTCATCTCCTCCATCATCCGGTATATCTTGAAGTATGCAATCGTAATCATCACATTCCTCAACGTTGAAAGACAAAAACTGCAAGCTTGGACAAGGTTGCTAAGCAGAATACTCAGGAAAAATATCGTCAATGTCATCAACAATGGTGCCAACTGCAATATTTTGAGCTGGAATGGATTGATCACGATCTTCAGCTTCATCATTATCATCATCTTGACCATTACCAGAATCTGCCCCATAATCAGATTCAGTAGCTTCCGAACTTGAAGTTGAGGAAGTACTGACAGTTAGAGTGCTTTGCTGATCAGACGCTCCCTCCTCCTGTTCACCCCTCTCAGATTCTTTTTCTCTCAGTTCAGTTCCCTGTTCAAGTAACCCCTGTTCCTGAACATTCTCTTCTAATACTAACCGCTCTCTCACAGCTAAGGCATGGGGTGATCCGTGGGCAAGTTCAACCGGTTCTGGTTGAACTATTGGATCTATCACTCTCCTATAGTCTATTACGCACTGAGCAGTCTGATCAGCTAGGGCAATCAATTCTTGTGGTACTGGCATTATYGAATCCAGGTCTTCCACTTCAGTATGCTGTCTGATTCTAGTCATGGTGAATGTTGGCCCTTTTTCAGAATTGGATCTGGCCGGAATATCCTCATTAGTATTCATCATGGCTTTAATGAATAATTGTAGAAATCTCTGGAATGGCACAAATTTCCGAGCTTTTGACGGAAATCTTTTCGCATTGACTAGCTCTACTAACTCATTCCATATGACTAAGGCGAAGTCATAATTTCTTGAAAAGACTACACCATGAAAGAATTTCAAAAAATGAGCTACTGCATGTATCTATGCCCGCTGTCTTTGACGTCAGGCATCTATTTAAAATAGAGAACAGTAAGTGCCATATTGAAGGCAGGAAACGTCTTTTGAACTGAGTTGGGTTGTTCAGAACTGCCGAGTATCCTAGGCGCTTGATATCTAGACACAGTTGTTCGTCTGATATAAAATCTTCAAAACCGGTAGAGCCTGGTCCGGGCAGACGAATTATTCTTCTAAGACGCTTCAATGTCAGACGACTGACAAAGTCATCAACTTCGCCTTGAAAGTAAATAGCATCCCCGTCTTTTTCTAAAGTCAAAGTGCTACAAAATTGTTGTAAATACACCATTGGAACTGGTGTATTTGTAGATAAAAAATATGAAATGGGATGGCCTTTCAAGATTTCTATAATGATCGGGTGTTCAGCTGGCATAGCAAAGGAAAAGACGTGGTTATTTGGTATAATGTCAAGGTATTTTATTTTTGGGAAAATGGTTTCTGATGGAATAGGCTGGTTGGGCGSGTGWATAGGAATGTTATCTGATCTRACGGAAGGAACATGAGATTCCTCGTCAGATTGATGTCGTTGATCCGCCATTAACCTGTAAAAATTCTAAAAACATTATAAACCATTTATTTAATCAAAATATAACAAAATATAACCCACAAAAAAAAATTAAACTCTAAAAAAATTGGACAAGAAAAGAAAGAAAAAAAAATTAAACTCAAACACTTAGAGAAAAAAAAATAGGTTGACTGGATTAGAAGTCCGGACAATCATACAAACAATCTAACACTTGAAAGAAAAACAAAGTTATGACCGGATTAGAAGTCCGGACAATAAAGCATTCACAGACAAAATTACTAAGTAAAAAACAATAAATCGGACAATCATCAACCGGATTAAGATTGATCGGATTGAACTCCGATCACCTTGTCCGGTGAAATATCCGTTCAACACACATTCACACAGTAAAAAATTCAAAAAAAAAATACACACTAAAACAAAATTCAAAATCCACACAAAACAAACAAAATACACTCAAAATAATCAAAATACACTCAAAAACTATCAAAATACACACACAATAAACAATCAATCAAAGATAAAACCGTTTTTATTTGAGTTTATTTTCTTATTATTCAACTTTCAGTATCGATTATGAAGTTAATGATAATATTGAGTCCAACAGTCCAAAAGATCAATGATAATCCAATACAATCAAGGTATATGAATAAGGAATCAAATGATATAAACCTTGATTTAAGAAAGATGGAACTGTAAAAGAGATTGACTGAGTAGATCTTCAACAAAGAACAAGAGTTGAGTGGAGACGACGATGAATAGTTAAATGGGATAAAAAGTAAAAAGTAAAAAAGAGTCGACTATTTATAGTCAAAGTAAAAAATGTTCAAATTCTAAATCGCTCAAGGTTTATCCGGATAAGAATAAATCGGTCAAGAGGTGTCCGATTTATGAGATGAAAAATATCTAAGTGTTAATACGGACAATAAATCGCTCAAGACATGTACGATTTAGAAGAATACCGGTCAAAACTTGTCCGGTTTAAGAATAAATCGCTCAATGAAGAAATAAATCGCTCAAGTTTGGAATTAAACCGCTCAAAGATTGAACGATTTAAAGAATTGGAAAAAAAATAAAGCAACAAGCGATTTAACGAATACGAACACATGAACTCATCGATTTAGTTATCCGCTCAATCCCTTGCAAAGTATATCTAATCTTATCCGGATAAGAGTTTATTATATAGCCTTTTGTCCGGATGTCTAAATCGGACAATAAATAGGTCAAGTGTTGTCCGGATTATCAATAAATCGGACAA
>NC_037529.1:39916059-39932526 GCF_001531365.2 Cynara cardunculus var. scolymus
TTGCTGGAAAGTTTGAATTTTAAGCATCATCTTTTTCATCTGTTTAATGCATGATTGATGTATACCTCATCATTCATCTGTTCTTCTTCTTCTTCTTCTTCTCTTGACAAATCATTTTCTGTTTTAGCCATCAAGCACACATGTGCAACAGCTTCAGTTTCTTCTTCTTCGTCAGTCAGATTCAACCAGTGTTCATCCTCAGCAATAAGAGCTTTGCCGGCATCTTTTTGTTTGGATATAAGAAATTTATTCTTGTAGTAGTCGGTATCGCGATTTACCTGCTTCTTACAATTTATAGCAAAGTGGCCTAGCTTACCACAGTTATAACACTTTGTGTTCTCATCAGCTGCACTTCTGGTAAAATTCTTCTTTTCTTCCGGCTTTTTCTCATATTTCTTCTCGAATCTCTTCTCTTCATACTTCTTCTTCTCGCCAAACTTGTCTTTGTATTCATATTTTGARYCTRACGAGAATCTCTGATTGTTCGAGTGTGGCCTTTTTGAGAACTTCTTCTGGAATGCCTTAGTCAGCATTGCCATAGCTTGTTTGATCTCTGACATTTCAGAATCTGAATCTGAGCTGTTACTGTCTTCTGTTTCAGACTCACTTGACTGACTTACTTCCTTTACTTGCTTTCTAGATCTGCTTTTAGATTTCTTCTCCTTTCTCTCAGATACAAGAGCCAAATGATCAGCAACTTCTTTTTCTTTCTTCTTTGAATTTCGGATTTCCAAAACATCTTGCTCATTTTGTTTCAGAGTTTCATAGATTTCATGAAAATCAATATCAGATAACTGTTTATTGAATCTGATATGATTGGCAAATGGTTTCCACTCTGACTGGAGATTGTTAAGAAACTTAACATTAATCTCTATTGTACTTTTAGAAATTCCATTCTTTGTCTGTTCATTTAACAGTCTGGCAAGCCTATGGTAAACATCATCAAGACTTTCACCGTATTTAGCCTTGAATTCTTCATATGCTGAAATACAATTAGTGGTTTTCAGTTGAGTTCCTACTTTCGAACCCATCATTATCTTTTCGATTTGAACCCACATGCTGTGACCTGATGATTTATGACTGTCAATACTGGTGTAAATATCATTAGTCAGTGCTTGCATCATATAAGATTTGCACAATACATCAGCATGAGCTCTCTCCTTTTCTGCAGATGAATAATGTTGCTTTAGTTTAGGAACTCTATGTGCAGGTAAGCCTGCTACTACATCAGCTTCTACCTCTATGAAGAATTCAGCAGGACCTTCCATTAAAGATTTCATTATTAGATMTCCTTCTTTCATTCTCTCAATAAAATTCAGGAATCTGTCTCTCCACTGATTATAGTCACCACGAAATAGAACAGGTGGCTTGGTATCAGTACCAATAGCCATTGCTTCTCGTGAACTCATCGTATCAAATTGTATGAATTAAGATCAACTGCAGTTCAAAGTTTGAATTAAAGAATCAGTTTACAAAAATATATCTGATAATATGTAAACAAAATTTTGCACTCATTCAACACTTAGTACAAATTATGCACACACACTTATCTGGATTAGTAATCCGGTCAAGCTTATCCGGATTGAAAGTCCGGTCAACAAGATAGAATATTCAACAAGTTATCCGGATTAGAAGTTCGGACAACAAGCAACTTTAAATCGCTCAAAAACTTAACCAGATTTTAACCAACTATGCAAAATTCACACGGATTATGCAAAATGAAATACGGATAAGGCACAAAATTCAATTTGATTTAAAAATCTCAAATCGGAGGTTTTCAACACTTAGTCAAAATTCCAAAATGAAAATCGGACGTAAACAGTCAACAAGTCAAGGGTCAACTAAGTCAACAAGTCAAAATACGTATAAGTCATTTTTTAAAAACAAATCGATGAAAAGTCAAAGAAATAAATCGATCAAAAATTCAATATCCGTTCAATCACCAAGGAATATACGATCAAAAATATAAATCGCTCAAGTAGACAAATTTACCAAGTCTTACCAAGCGGATTGATTAAATCCTTCATTAAATCGCACAAACCTTCAAAGACTTACCAGTCGGATTATGTAAATCGGTCACTAATCCGTTCAAGTTACTTGAGACTTACCAGCCGGATTGTTTAAATCGCACACTTATCCGCACAAGTTATGAACGGTTTACCAGGCGGATTGTTTAAATCGATTAAATATCCGCACAAGTGTTATCCGTATAACCTATATCAAACAACTAAAATCACACGGATGTTAAATCGCACAAGTGATAAGCGGATAACACCCTTAAATCGTACAAGCTTTAATCGGATTAATATTCAACCAAAAACACAAATTTTCACACTTTTTACCAAAAATTTGGATCAAAACATGAAAAATTATGAGTTTTGAAGAAAATTTTCCAGAATACGAAAAATCAATTTTCGACCAAACTGATTTAAAACTTGTTTAAAATAAAAAATAGTGTGAATCAAAGTTGTTCGAAATGCAAAAACGAATCTAGCGATGTAAATCTTTACAAGTAACACTAAAAAATTGACCGATTTAAAATCAAAAACCCAATCTGGATGAAGAACTCTCAAGAACAGTGATGAACATCATGACCCAGATCGATGAATCTTCAAAAAATTCTTGAAAAATTGTGCAAAATCTGTTTAATCCTCTAATCCAAACTGTTGCAGCTTGCTCTGATACCAATTGTGAAGTCCATAAATCATACAAACATGATATGATCTTTAAGAATCAAGATGAACATAGAAGTAGAGAGAATATTATCAAAGATTGATTAGATTGAGAGAGAGAAATTTATAGCTCTAATTTTGATTATAATTCTGCTAATGACTTCGTAATTACAATTACAAAGGAAAATACTATTTATACTAGGAAATAGTTAAACTACACTATTACATAATAAAGCTATTCTAAGGAGAAACTTGAATACAACTTTAACGCTCTAACTTGAACCCAACAAGAAGCTTCAACCAAAGTCTGGTTTCTTCTTTCAACAACTCCATTTTGTTGCAGAGTTTGAACAGCAGAAAGGTTATGAGAAATCCCAACAGAGTTAAGAAAACTTTGAAGAGTCTCATTCGTAAATTTAGTATCGTTTTCACTTCTAGTCTTTTGAACTAGAAGTTGTAGGAGAACTTGAATGCGCTTGATGAATGTGATAATCAGCTCCGGTGCGTTAGACTTGGCTCTAAGAAACTCTAGCCACGTGTGTCTGGAATATTCATCGACCATCACCAAAATATACTTTTTGCCACCCAAAGATTGAGTTCGCATTGGTCCACACAGATCCATGTGAATCATTTGAAGAGATGATTTACAAAATGAAGCAGATTTAGCTTTATGAAAACTTATTGTAATCTTTCCCATTTCATGTGCAGAACATAAGGAATTCTTATCAAATCTTAGTTCTGGTAGACCAATCACAAGATTACTGCTTTCAAGCTTGTTGATATCCCTGAAGTTTTGATGGGATAATCTACGATGCCATGTCCAACTGTCTTATTTTGTTGCTTTGGAGATTAAGCAGATTGGTCGAGAAGCGGTCAGAGTTGGAAAATTTACAGCATACAGATTACCGTATCGTTCAACATGAATAACTTTTATCCCTTCAGAATCAACTGTGGCACAACCATTGATGAAATTTTTTACATTGAATCCATTGTCACAAAAATGGCTTATACTAAAAATATTATGCTCTAATCCTTCGACATTAAAGACTTTCTTGATCGTAATCGTGCCATTGGACAATGTGCCATATCCTTTCACAAAAGCTTTCTTTTTATTCCCAAATGTGACTGTTTTGCGAGGCTTTTCTTTAAATTCACTCAAAAAGTGCTTGTGTCCTGTCATGTGTCTGGAGCATCTGAAGTCTATATACCACACATGACAGTCCTGCAAAAACAATCACGAAGATTTAGGTACTCATTTCCAAATGGGTCCTGGTGGGTTAGAAATAACATTTGAGTATATTGATTTCACGCGCCATTCATATTTAGCTTTAGGCACCCACTTCCAAACAACTTTACATTTACAAAATATGGTTCCTCCTTTTGAGATTTTGAAAAGTTTTTCTTTAACGCACTTTTCTTTTTAGAAACAAGTGGACCATTGAAAGTACATTTAGGTTTCAAATCTGAATCCAGATTACATTTAGGTTTCACAAAAGTACAATTGCAACTATCTTTATTGACATTAAAATTCTTTACAGAAGAAGAAATATTGGAAACATTATTAATATTCTTTTGTGAAGATCTCTTCTTCCAGTATTTGTCAATCTTTAGCAATTCTGGCACAGAAAAATATTTTGGGTTAGTAGAACGCTTAAGAGATGAAAATTCAATTTTATCATTCAGCGGTGATTTGACATGTTTAGGAGAAGGCTTGCAAACATTTTTATTTTTGGCATTTGAAGACTCTCCTTTTTCAAAGATACTCTCAGAAACATTTAAGTTTTCAATAACAGCGGTTTTGAGTTATAAGCAATCTGAACATTTTCTGAAGTTTTATCAAATGATCTTGAAGATGTTTTGACTTCCTCCTTAAGCTTAATGATTTTACTCATAAACTGAGTTCAGTCATCAAAACACGAACTTAATTCATTTTGAAAATCTGAAATCTTTTCCAAGTTAGACACATGCATTTTATCTTTGCAAACCAGTCGCATGGTTAACTCTGAAATTTGTCTTTCAAAACCACTTGATTTAGTTAGAAATTCATTTTGAGAACTAAGATGTAATTTTTTTTTCCAACTTTTAGTTCTTCTTCAAGATCAGATATTTGTTTCTTTAAAACATATATTTTCAAATTACAATCAAACTCAGGATTTGCATGCACAGTCCAATCTTGCTCGGTAATTTGATCAGTCTTATCAGTCATATATGATCTCAGTTTCTGAATCTGAATCTGACTCATTTAAAATATTTTAAAAAATTTCAGGAGTCATGTTTTCAACAAATTCAGAAAGTTTTTCAATTTTACAGAATGTGATTCAAAAATAGATGAAAATTTATTTTGAAAATTTTCAGTGAGATATAATGATTCAAACTCGGTATGTGAAAAAGAAATTTCTCTTGTCTCGTAGCTTGAGTTTAGATCATGCATTTTAACCCAACTGATTTAAATTTTGCTTTATCGAAATTTTCTTCATCAGTTTTATCACTATCACCTTTGTTAAAAATAGGTGATTCTAATTTCGATTTGACGAAAATTTCCATAATAGATGGAATTGCAAATTTAGCAGACCCCTATTGATCAAAATCATATAAAGACATTAGGAACTTTTTCAGCATTTCATTTTCCTTTAAATGTGTTCTTACAAGTTCATATTCATCTGCCATTGAATTGTATGAAGATTATAGAAGATTGATCATAAAGTTGGACTAACAATTGGTATCAGAGCAGATGTGTAAGAAATCATAAGAAGAAATCAACAGATTTTGAAGATCGTTTTGTGACATCCGTCATTTTTGGAGCGTCAGGTTAGCATCTTTATAGGGTTTTTATATTTAGAATTATAATTTATTAGGGTCTAGTCATGTTGATTAGAATTCATTTGGCTTAGTTCCCAAATTATAGTTCAGAAAACCCTGTTTCGATGGGTAACTGATAAAGTTAACTTATGTAATGCCAAATACACTAAAAATTCTCCAAACATAATAAAGTTGATATTATAAAATCCAAATTAAAAATACAAAAGTCTCATTGAATGTCCAAATAATTTTACAAAAATTTGGAATTTTGATCTAATACTGATATTTTTATTAGTATTTGACAAATTGTATTTATGCTAACATTTAAATGGACATTATTTTTGTAAAAAAATAAATAAATATGAGTTGGATTGGGTCTTAAAAGGGTCGGCCCCTTTATTCTCATTAAGTCCACATATAAAAACCCTACTTCTTTTGAAATCTCTCATTTTCACCTTCATTTGCATTACTCCCTTCTCTCACTAGAGTCTCCCTTTAAAACTATCCACTCCAGCCAAATACACCCTTCAAACACCCTTAAATTCCATAATTCTTGAAGAACATTCAAGTCTTCAAGTAGTAACAAGCAAAAGGTAATAGATTAGTGTGATAACCGGATCCTGGTTATCACCCAAGGTAATTAATGTGTGATTATTTGATAAGTGATTACGTGATAGCATGATAAATTTGTTATATTTGATCATGCTAGTGTGTGAAAATTATGTGTATAAGGTAGATGCATGTATGAGTTTATGTGTATGTGGTAAGTCAAAGTGAAATGCATATATGATATGATATGTATACATGAGCATACATGCATATTGTGTGTGTGAATATGAATGCATGTCATGTATATGCATGATTGTGTGAAGTAAAGTGGGTGTACGTGGGAAGGGGGCTGTTTAGCCGACCTTCCTGTTTTAGAAAGGTATAAAGGGAGGCTAAGCTTCCATTTCTCCTCTTCTTGTCATTTTTGAAAATTTGAGCGATTTAAAGAGAGAGGTTGACCGAATTCTTTTTGGAGCAAAGTAGATTCAAATTGTTTTTAAAAGACTTTTCAAGGTGAGTGATTCTTACTACTTTTGAAGTTCTTCATAGTTGTATAAATTGATTGAACTTTACTTTTGATTTAAAAGTTATCCGTTGAAGTGTTGTCCGGATTAAGTTTTAAATCGGACAAGTGCCAAGCGATTTAGCCATAAACCGGATAAGGGTTGGGCGATTTAAGCCCTAAACCGGTTAAGGCTTAAGCGATTTATAAATAAACCGCTTGGTGAGTGTTGTCCGGATTAGACCTAAACCGGTCAAAAGTTAAGCGCTTTAGTCTTAAAACCGGACAAGTTGTGATAACCAGGTCCTGATTATTACCCAAGGTGATTATTATGTGAGTTAATTGTTTATGTGAATACATGCTTACATGGGTTAAAATACGTAAGTATGTGTATTTCATGCATGGATTATATGCAAAATATGTGGATATATGTATATGTATATATATATATATGTGTGTGTGTGTGTATGTATGACATAAGCATAACATGTGCATGTGTGTGTATAAATTTTTATATGCATGCATGTGAATGGGGGGGGGGTGATTGACCGACTTTCCATATTTGGAAAGTATATATATGTGGGAAAGGGTTATCATGCAAAGTTTTCTTCTTGCCTTATTTGGAATTTGAGAGAGAATTGAGAGGAGTTGTCTGGATAATCAAGATTTCGATTCAAATTACCTTTCATCTTCAAATCTTCATAAGGGTGAGTATTTCCTAAAAATTCTCTCCTAAAGTTTTGGTTAATTGCTTTTTGAAAGAACTGTTTACTATCTTTAAGCTTGTGCGATTTAGAATTTTATCCGAATAAGAGGTGACCAGATTGCTTTTAAACCAGACAAGTATCGGCCGATTTAAATATAAACCGATCAAGTGTTGTGCGATTTAAGGAGTTAGTGTGAATTTGAATTATGTAAACCGGATAAAGGTTTTGATTGGAGAAGTAGGAATGCGACTAAACATTGTGCGGTTTATTTCTTATATCGCTCAAGGTTTATTCGATGTATGCCTTAAACCGGTCAAGATTTATCTGGGTTAGAGCTAAATCGCTCAAGGCTCAACCGGATTCAAGTGGAATTCTTCTAAGTGTTGTCCGGATTTGTACATCAGACAAAAGGGACAATGTTGTCCGAATTGCTTGTCCGGATAACTTGTCCGGATGGTTATTTGATGTAATTATAAGTGTTGAGTTTTCTTGGAAATTTTATAGATTGATAATTATTAATTGGGTTAATTATGGATTTATAAAATGGGTATTTTATATCTTTTTAAATAAAAAAGATATGTTCCAACCAAGCGTGGTGACGTAAGTCTGTTTTGGTTTAGAACGGGATTTTTGGGAACTGTTTCTACCAAGTGTGGTGATGTAAATCTGTTTTGGTATGAAACTATATTTTCAGAAACCTTCCTACCAAGCGTGGTGACGTAAGTCTGTTTTGGTATGGAATTGTATTTTGTGAACTGTTTCTACCAAGCGTGGTGACGTAAGTCTGTTTAGGTATGAAACTAGTTTTAAGAGGTAGTTTTCCCAGACGTGGTGACTTTTGTCTTTTCTGGCTTCAAACTGGGAACGGGTACTTTCAGACATGGTGACTTATGTCTGTTCTGATAAGTGGCCCGATTTTGATTAAGGAATAAGGGTGGCATATCAAGAAGAGGTGTACTTGGAATAAGGGTGACATTGTCATATGTGGATAATATTATAACTCTTATTATTGTTACTAATGGGATTTAATAACTTTGAGTCATTATTTCTTTGTGACCTGATGAATTAAAGATATCATTCCTATTAGAAATAATAATTTAGACGTTATTGAGAAGGGGAAAATAGTTTGTCATAACAGGCAAGCATTGCCTTAAATCTTTTCTATTAATATTTATAAAGGAATGGTCTGATGGTTCAAGAAGTTTTGGTTACAATATTTGTTTCATATTGGAAAAGTTGGATCTATAAGCAGAGGTATTTTATAGAACTGAGGTTCTTGGGTATATACTATTTTACATGATATTGTGAATTACATCATTTGTTTGTATTGCAAAATATTTCTAAGTAAAGTTTCTTTATCATATTTTGGTGTTCATCACCCTGCATTTGCAAGGAAGGGATTTACTCACTAGACCCTTATGGTCTAACCCTCATTTTCTGTCTTTAAAATATGCGATGTAGGAATGTCGGGGTCTAGGGATAATAAGGGGAAAGGAAAAATATGATTATTTTCCTAACCTGTTATCTGCATTTGAAGATCTGCTTTTGATGGATTATTTTGTAGATACATGTTGTATTACATGTGTTAATACATGATTCGTTTTGGAATTTTTCATATGTAGATTTTGTATATATTAAAATCCTTGTACTAGTGGGACCTTATGTTGTAAACTATATTTCTATGTAATGAAATATGTGTTCTATGCAAATGTGGTGTTTGGGGGTGTTACACAAGTGATGAGCGATTTATGATCATTGGGTTTATATTTTGAACGGAGAAGTATGAATACGACCATGTGTTGACCGGATTGTTTTAAATCGGACAAGCCTTGGGCGATGTATTGTTCGGATTTGGGCCAAGACTTGACCGGAGATGAAATCCGACCAAGTGTATGTTGACCGGATTCGTATTATGAGTTGTGCATGGTTTATATATATAATTGTTGTTTTTATATAAAATGGGAATTTTGATAAAAGATGATTTTGAACTGATAATTCCTTTGACTGCGGTCTATATGGAATTGTTTCGTGAAATATTTTGATGAGGAAATAAGGGTGGCATATCAAGGAGAGGTCTACCATGGGATAAGGGTGACATATCAAGGAGATGTGTACCATGGGATAAGGGTGGCAATTGTATGTGTGTGTTATATAATATAACTCTTACTATTATATCCTTTAAAATTATCGTGGTCTGTAATCTTTATTTCTTTGTGATTAAAGGTTTAAGATTGGGTTTTTTTTATTGGAAATCATAGTCTGGATGCTATTGAGAAGGAAATAACCGGTTTGGCCTGAAACTTTAAATAAACCTTGTTTAATTTAAAAAGGTTTAAAAGTGGCATTATATGAAACCTGGTTGGTTYWAARGTATGTTATTTGAATAGCTGAATGCTTGGTTTGAAAAGTGGAAAGGAATTGGTAATATGTCCCTATTTGTTCATATATTTGTTATATATATGAAAAAGTTATTTTGTACAAAGTTTTGGTGATTCTCACCCTGCAAAGACATAATTGGGGTAACTCACTACACCTTTCAGTCTAACCCTCGTTTTGTGATTTTAAACATGTATTGCAGGAATTGCAGAAGGTAAGGGAAAAAGGGAAAATATGATAATTTCCCTATTTGTTTATCTGCATGAAGAATGACTGATGATATGTATTGTTTTGATAGATGAACTGGATTAATGCAAGAATTGTATTTGGAATTTTTGGACCTTGTATTATGTAATGATAGATTCTTGTATTAGGGGACCTATATGGTGTACAAACATGTGTTTCTTGTATATGGAATATATGGTACATGCAATGTATGGTATGGGCTGTTACAGAAAGTGGTATCAGAGCCTGAGTTTAATGGATTTAGGTATTTAACAGCATGATACCTAGACTTAAAATGTTTTATTGCATGTAAGGGTCCCGGACATAGTTAGCACCATTGGAAATAAATATGATGGTTGAAATAACAGTGTGTAAGGTATATTTTAATTACATCTGACCAGTGTAATTATGAATTTACATGTACACATCTGAACTTAAATACTTCATTATATTTGGGAATGTTAATATGTGATTATTAACATTAAAATTCGCAGATGGTTAACCGAACCCAAAGATTTGAAAGAGTGGCTCATCCAGAATCTGAGAAAAGGGAAGAATCACCCGTTAATCTTCCAACTAGCACTAGGGATATGTTGGGAATGTTGAGGAAAGATCGAGGCCACACCCAGAATATGTGACTAGGGATATGTTGGAAGAAGAAATGGGAAACTTACGGGAAACTCTGACTTCTATATTGGAAGTACCAGCTAGGGTAGAAACAGAAAGAGTAGAAGTTCATCCTTTGATGCCAGTTACTCACAACAAGGAGGGAGATATCAAAATGTTTTTGGCATGCAAGCCACCAACATTTTCTGGAGAAAGGGATCCAGTGAAAGCCGTGTACTGGATCAAAGAAATGGAATCTGTGTTCAACACCATTCGGTGTCTTAGAACAGATAAAGTTCAATTTGCTGTTTCTGTATTAAAATCAAATGCTTTGTTCTGGTGGGAAGTTGAATCGGCGGCCAGAACAGATGTTTTACAATCGTTGTCTTGGGCAGAATTCCTGGACCGATTCAAGAATCAGTTTTTTCCTAAAACTGCTGTTAGACAAATGGAAGAAGATTTTCTAAAGTTGGAACAAGGAAATGGAACAGTTCTGGAATATACCGAAAGATTTATTGAATACTCTCGTTTTGCAGAACACTACGTTTCAACAGAATCCAGAAAAATAGAAAGGTACATTTGGGGTTTGAAACCCTCAATAAGAGAGTTTGTCATTGCTATGAACCCCAATACCTTTTCATTAACGGTATATGTGGCCGAAGAGACCGAACGAAATAAGAACCGACAGCGAGAAGGAAAAGTTATAGAGAAAAGAAGGTGGGAGGGGCCTTCATCAAATTTTCGAGGGCTGAAAACTGGAAAATATGATAAGAGATCTGAGCAGAAGATAAGTGAGAAAGTCTGCTCACAATGCCGACATGTTCATCAGGGTGAATGTAAGATAGACCCAAGAAAATGTTACAAGTGTGGTGAAGCAGGTCATTCGTCTAGAAGTTGCCCGGCTAATCGAAGGTGTTTTAACTGCAATTCTCCGAATCATATTCGATCAAATTGTCCCTTATTAAGAACTCCGCAGTTAACAATGGGAAGTAACGCCTCGGGTACTCAGGGAAGGCCTACAATGAACAGAGAAGGGGAAGGAGGGACGCGGGGACGATCCTTCCAAATGACTAAGAACGAGGCAGAAGCATCACCAGATGTAGTAACAGGTACATTCCTCCTGAATTCAATACGTGCTAAGGTGTTATTTGATTCTGGTTCAAACTTTTCATTTGTATCACCACTGTTTGCTCAAATTGCATGTTTGAATTCTGTGGTACTTGATGATGAATTAGTAATTGATACAGCTAATAGTCAGGAAATTGTTACAAGTGTGTTCAATAACTGTATTATTGTTATTGAGGGCTGTGAACTTCTGATTCAGTTATTTCCTATGCCGATGAAGGAATTTGATGTAGTAGTGGGTATGGACTGGTTGACAAAGTATCAGGCTAGTATTGTTTGTAATCAGAAAATGATCAGAATTACTCTGCCAGACCAAGGAACCGTTGTTATTTATGGTGATCGTCAGAATCACCATAGCAGTATTTTGACCGTGATGAAAAATCGGAAAAACATTCGGAAAAGGTGCCAGGGATGTTTGACATACGTAATTGATACTAAGAAAGAGAAAGGAAAAGAGGAATCGATTCCGATTGTTAATGAATATCCAGAAGTCTTTCCAGAAGACTTATCTGGAGTACCCCCATATAGAGTTATAGAATTCCGAATTGATCTTGTACCATGGGCTGCACCAGTAGCAAAGGCAGTGTACCGGTTAGCTCCATCTGAATTGAAGGAATTGGTTGCACAGTTGAAAGATTTAACTGACAAGGGATTCATTAGACCCAGCACCTCACCCTGTGGTTGCTCCAGTCTTATTTTGTCAAAAAGAAAGATGGGTCTATGCGAATGTGTATAGACTATCGTGAACTAAATAAGTTGACAATCAAAAACAAATATCCTTTACCAAGGATTGATGACTTGTTCGAACAATTGGTAGGAGCAAGTTATTTCTCCAAGATTGATTTAAGATCAGGGTATCATCAACTCAAAGTCAGGGAAGAAGATATTGCCATAACATCATTCAGAACTAGGTACGGGCATCACGAATTCTTAGTTATGCATTCAGCTTAACCAACGCGCCCGCTGCTTTTATGAATCTGATGAATAGGGTATGTAAGGAATATCTTGATAAATTCGTTATTGTATTTATCGATGATATTCTTATATACTCTAAGACCAAAGAAGAACACATAGAACATCTTCGTCTGATACTGGAATTACTGAAAAGAGAAAAGTTGTACGCAAAGTTATCTAAATGTGACTTTTGGTTAAGAGAAGTCCAATTTCTGGGTCATGTCATATCCAAAGCTGGAGTAAAGGTGGATCCAGTTAAAATAGAAGCAGTTGCAAAATGGGAAGCTCCGAAAACTCATTCTGAAGTCCGAAGCTTTTTGGGATTGGCAGGCTATTACCGTAAGTTCATCCAAGACTTTTCAAAGATAGTCATGCCATTAACCAAATAAACTCGGAAGAACATTAAATTTCAGTGGGAAAGAGAACAACAAGAGGCCTTCCAATTATTAAGAGATCATCTTTGTAGCGCACATGTAACACCCCCAATCCATACATTGCATATAACACATATATTATACATAGAATACATGTCTTCTCCCACATAGGTCCATAATACAAGAGACTAAAATACACAACCCAAAAATTCCAAAAGTACATGTTCTTGCAATCTAGCATTTATGCTTCCAAAACAGCTAAGCACATAGGGAGGTAATTCACATAATTCTCTTTCCTTTATTATCATTACCTGCACACATATTTTTGAAAACACGAAATGAGGGTTAAACATGAATGTCTAGTGAGGTTCCCTTTTTATGTAATGCAGGGTGAAGATCACCAAACCGTACTTAGAATATTTTTCAATAATCATGACCAAAGCTCCTCTGGTCTTTCTACCAGAGCTTCTGGTTAGTCGACCAGAGCCTTTGGTTAGTCGACCAGAGCCCCTGGTTCCTCAACCAGAGCTTCTGGTTGTATTTATAAAAGCCAACCAGAGCCCCTCTGGTTTGTTTTATAGAAATTTCTAAGTATAGAGACTCTTTTGAAATATCATTTTAAAACTATAAATATAGCATTAAGCTTGTTTCTAAAAAAATATAAAGCTTATTTTCAAACTAATAATTTATAAAAGATTTTGCACCATTTTTAAATCAACATCCAGAATCCTCTGTTCTATTATGAGGGTCAATCAGAGCCCCTCTGGTTCCTTGCAAGGTACAACTAGAGCTCCTCTGTTTCCTCATAATCAATGCTTTTATCCAAAGCATATTACTCACAACCAACGGTCATGAACCATATTATCTCCAATCCCATAACATCATTACCATCATTTCTACTAAAGACAACATCTCTAAATCCTCAAATCACCAAGAAATGAGAACTTAAATCTGTTGTAACTTTAATAGATATCATAATAAGAGTTAGGCCACACAAACAACGACCAACCTTATATCCTTCCAATAATCCCTTTTTATGATGTTCCACCCTTATATCCTCCCATTAATTCGTATGAAGTAGTTCATCCAAAGACAGACCTCAGTCATATATGTCAGAGTGAACCTGTTCATAATTTCCCAAACCAATCATGGTTTCAACATAGGTTTATACTCAAAACCTTCTATTCTCAAGAACAACCTGTTCTCTCAAAACAGTTTAAAACTCTGTTTTTCTGTCAAACACTTTCAAACTGTTTTAAAAACCCAGATACTATTTAATTCTTTCCAAAACAATCCTAAAAATAGGTTCGAACAGCAACTTCTCAAAGGCTGTTGACGAACACGACTTAGTTTCATATTTATCCAGAAATATATTCCAAAACAATAACATCATAAAAATTGTTAAAGACAATTTATCATCTTAACCTCAAAACTAATATCAAAACTCAACAGTTGATACACAAATATATGAGGAATTTAGTTTCAAAATCACTCACTTTATCAAACAGATTTCTTGATGATAAACACACAGCAAAAACTTTATTTTAACACATAATCTTCAAGTACTTTTGAAGCAATAATTCTTTAAGAACACCTTATCTCACACACACAGGTTCTTTTCTAACAAGAATGACAGTGATAAGGATAACCTTATCCAAATTTTTCTTTAAATAACCTCACCTAGGCGGTGAAAGATTTTAATAATATAAAATTGGATATGACGGTGTGGATTTTATTATTTTAAAGACCTATTTGCTTCATTACTAAGGTACCACTAACTCATTAAAATATTCATATTATCCAAACATGTATGCACTTATTTCATGTATCATGTATTGTTGCCACATTCATGCATACCATCATATAATTTATTAAATAATCACATAAAATTTACCTTGACCCAGGTTATCTGAAACCCGGTTATAACATTCTCTCCCCCTTAGAAGAATTCCATCCCGGAATTCATTCAAATAACCATGGTTACCTTTCCTTCATTTCTGATTCTAATTCCCATGTTGCTTCTGAACCTTTGTGAAATCGCCACTATACCCTTACTAGACTTATTTCCTTGTTTCTCAACACACGAGTTTTGTGGTCAGTTATAGCTTCTGGAGTTTCTACAAAATTCAGTTTGTCATCCAACTTAATCTCCGGAAATGGTATTGCCATACTAGGATCAGCATGGCATTTCCTTAGGTTTGACACATGGAAAGTATTGTGAATCAGACTAAGTTCCTCTGGTAATTCCAATTGGTAAGCTGCTGGCCCAACTCGTTCACAGATTCTGAATGGACCAATATATCTTGGACTGAGTTTACCTTTCTTTCCGAACCTCATAACTCCTTTCCAGGGAGAAACTTTCAACATTACTAAATCATTCACGAAAAATTCAATTGATTTTCTGCGCTTATCTGCATAACTTTTCTGACGATCTTGAGCTATTTTAATTCATTCCCGAATCTGATCAATCTTTTTAGAAGTTACTAGCATAATTTCGGGACCTCTTAGTTGTTTCTCACCTACCTCATTCCAACATACAGGGGTTCGGCATTTNGAGGGTTGTGAACTGCCGATTTGGTTATTGCCTATGCCGATGAAGGAATTTGATGTAGTGGTGGGTATGGACTGGTTGACAAAGTATCAGGCTAGTATTGTTTGCAATCAGAAAATGATCAGAATTACTCTGCCAGACCAAGGAACAGTTGTTATTTATGGTGATCGTAAGAATCACCATACTAGTATTTTGACTGTGATGAAAGCTCAGAAAAGTATTCGGAAGAAGTGTTAGGGGTGTTTAGTATACGTAATTGATATGAAGAAAGAGAAAAGAAAARAGGAATCGATTTCGATTGTTAATGAATATCCGGAAGTATTTCCAGAAGATTTATCTAGATTACCGCCAAATCGAGTGATCGAATTTTGAATTGATCTTGTACCAAGGGCTGCACCAGTAGCAAAGGCACCGTATCGATTAGCTCCATCTGAATTGAAAGAATTGGTTGCACAGCTAAAAGATCTGACTAATAAAGAATTTATTAGACCCAACACTTCACCTTGGGGTGCTCCGTTCTTATTTGTTAAGAAGAAATATGGGTCTATGCGAATGTGTTTAGACTATCGTGAACTAAAMAAATTGACAATTAAGAACAAATATCCATTACCAAGGATTGATGATTTATTTGATCAATTGGTGGTAGCAATTTATTTCTCCAAAATTGATATAASATCAGGATATCATCAATTAAAATTAAGGGAAGAAGACATTGCTACAACAACTTTCAGAACTAGGTATGAACATCCTGAATTCTTAGTTATGCCATTCGGCTTAACCAATACGCCCACARCCTTTATGGATTTGATGAATAGGGTATGTAAGGAATACCTTGATAAATTTGTCATTATATTTATTGATCATATTCTTATATACTCTAAGACCAAAGAATAACATGCAAAACATCTTCGTCTGATATTGGAATTGTTAAGGAAAGAAAAGTTGTACGCAAAGTTATCCAAATGTGAGTTCTGGTTAAGGGAAGTGCAATTTCTGGGTCATGTCATATCTGAAGCTGGGGTAAAGG
>NC_037529.1:39933036-39934307 GCF_001531365.2 Cynara cardunculus var. scolymus
TTATGTGCTTTCAAGGGCGAGTCTGGGTACCGTGTTTAGAGATATCCGGAACACTATATTAAATGAAAGTCATAAGTCCCGATACTCTATTTATCCARGTACCAATAAGATGTACAAAGATTTGAAACCTTTTTATTGGTGGCCCAGATTGAAGAGAAACATAGCCAGATATGTGGAACAGTGTCTAACATGTTTACAGGTTAAAATTGAACATCAAAAGCCGTATGGAAGCCTTCAATCTTTGGAGATACCTGTATAGAAATGGGATCGCCTTACGATGGATTTCGTCATGAAATTACCTCGAACTCCAAAAGGGTATGACGTAATCTGGGTAATTGTTGATCATCTGTCYAAATCTGCGCATTTTCTACGAATAAGAGAGAATTACTCTTTAGAAAAGGTGGCTCAGGTTTATATTAAAAAAAATTGTAACCAGGCACGGTGTTCCATTATCTATTATCTCTGATAGAGATAGTCGGTTTACTTCAAAATTCTGAGAAGGTTTGCAAAAAGCTTTGGGGTCTGAAATCCGACTAAGCACAACTTATCATCTGCAAACTAACGAACAAAGTTAAAGAACTATCTAGACTCTCGAAGACATGTTGAGAAGTTGTATTATTGACTTCAGGGGATCGTAGGAAGATCATTTGTCRTTGATAGAGTTTGCATATAATAACAGTTATCATTCCAAATCCAAGTGGCACCATATGAAGTGTTATATTTACGTAAATGTCGAACACCGTTATGTTGGAACGAGGTAGGAGAAAGACAGTTGACGGGTCCTGAAATAATTCAAGAGACTTTTGAGAAGATTGAGCAGATCYGTGAAAGAATCAGAACAACACAAGACCGCCAGAAAAGCTATGCTGATAATCGTCGAAAGTCGAGTGAATTCTGTGTAGGTGATTTTGTGATGTTGAAAGTTTCACCGTGGAAGGGTGTTATCAGATTCGAAAAAAAGGTAAGCTCAGTCCAAGGTATGTTGGACCATTCAAAATTGATAAGAGATTTGGGCCAGTGGCATATCAGATAGAGCTACCAGTAGAACTAAGTTTGATCCATAACACTTTCCACGTATCAAATATGCGAAAATCTTTAGCTAATCCGASTCTAGCTGTACCGTTACCAGAAATCAAACTGGATAGTAAGCTAAACTTTGTGGAAACACCGRAAGCTGTGATTGACCGAAAGATTAGGGTGTTAAGAAACAAAGAGATTAGTTTAGTTAAAGTACAGTGAAAGTTTCACAAAGGACTAGAAGCGACATGGGA
>NC_037529.1:39934407-39947369 GCF_001531365.2 Cynara cardunculus var. scolymus
GATAATTTCGAGCCGAAACCGGACTTTCTAAGCAACTGCCGGAAAATTCTTAAAATTTTTGACTAAACTAACCTAACTAATTCCTAATCTATAAATTAACTTCAATAACACTAATATAATCTTAATAAAAGCTAATCTGGGATTCCGAATTTGACTGATGTCACAAGTTCGTGAGATCTCCACAGTCGTCCAATACAGAGGATTGTTAATGCGCTTTTGGGATATATCACATGGGAGACCGTCAATGTAGTTTTACTTATGTTTTGTATTGCAATATCTTTCATTTCCATCACTGTAAGAATTCATCATTTTGTTCCAATGAAAATTTGGCAAAAGATGCTTTTCTTTAGAATAGCCTTTGTTCTTCACTTATACTTTGAATGTTCYTAGATTAGTTCATGTTTGTTCTTTCATTACTTAGGGGGAGATTGTTCGACCCGATAAGTCTTATGCATGGAAGTAATGAAGAAAAACAAGTAATAAAGAACCAGAAGGCCGATGGAAGACTTCAAGTCAAAATGACTAAGTCTGAAGAACAACCAGAGGATCGATGAACTGATCAAAGATGCGATAGAAAGTGCATCTTCATAACCCCTCTGGATACTAACACTTGGAGTTTCCTTCACTAGTTCAACCAGAGGTAAGCAATGAAGATATAAAGATAAGGTTGAATTCATACCCTTGGAAGATAGCTGGAGATGACCAATCAACAACTGGATTCTACAAAGTTTATCTTGTTTCAATGTTTATCAATGTTTGGATAAGCTTTATCTGTTAGTAGAAGATTAGTTAAATAGTCTCACTAGATAGTTATCTTCTTAGTTAGATTACTAGTAGAAATAGGTGGTTAGGCCTATTGTAATCTTTGACTCTTTACGTTTTTCACATATTTGGAATAAAGTGAAATCTTTGGCACTCAAATATATTCGTAGAACGTTTATTAATTGTTCTTGAGTGTTCATCATTTTATTCATCCAAACACTATAATTTGGTTATTTTTAACTTAGTTATTAGTGTTATTGAGAGATCTGGGATCAACAACCTCTATGGTCTGTAAGAACCGACAGCCCTACCCAAGAGGACATCCATATTTGAGTAAGTTTAAATGCAAAATGGGTTTGTGTGCAGAGAGCTTAAAATGTAAATAAGAGGGGTAGTTGTTATGAGCTAAAAGAATTGATGAGGGTTTTGTCCAGGAAAACCACATAATCTTTTAGTTCTCAATTCTATGGAGACTAATATTGAAAAAGGAAAGCCCGGGCGAACTATTGTTAATAATACCACCAGCTACTTATTTCTCTCTCAAAAGATAATTGTTTCATTGACTCTTGGGGCATGCAACTCATAATCTATTAGTTTCTCATTTGGAGATAACTAATTAAAAGAAGGATATATGTCTCCCCCCCCCCCCTTCAAGTCTTGCTGAACACAAATTGAGTCTGATAAATTTGTATAGTCCACACTGTTTATATTTTTTAGCCTAATTTGAAGCATTAGTTGCTTTATCATTTCTTCACTACACAAATTTAATAAATATTTGTTATTTTTGTCATAACATTCATAGATATGCTTCTTAAAGCAATCAATGATTGAATAGAAGTTCTGGTGAGATGAACATTAAAAAGTCTCATATATGAAGTACATTTGTTGTACTGAATATATATGTTATATTCACAGGACAATCTTTCTAAAAAATTGAAAACAGGCTCATAAGTTGAATGTGGTTCTTTCCCTTAGCTTCATAATCTCAAAATATTATATAAGTTAATTTGAAAAGACTTGCTTAACTTTTTATGAATTGACGACATTCTTTCAAAGTTCATTCATTTCGAAGTATGATGTAAATGCTCCTCATTTTCATCATAAGGGGGGTTTATATTGAAAATGAATGAAGATTTTACGTCAATTTCTGAAGATCGGAGAAGGTGTTCAAAGTTTCAAAGGAGTTGATCAATGATTGCTGATATTTGCTGGAGATTATTATGATGCAAATCTCAAGGAGGAGTGAATATGAATATTCTTTCTGCAAAGAGTTTGTTGTTTCTTAAAAGGGGAGATTATTCAAATTTTGAGGATTATCGGTTCAAGGGGGAGTCAAAGGTTTTTTTTAAGATGGTCAAAGGGAGAGATTGTTTAAGAGAGTTAAAGTTGTTAAAGCGTTAAAGTTCATATCTAGAAGAATTAAAGTTTTTGGAAGTTTGTTGCTATTTTGGACTTGAATCCATTGTTGGAACATAATTGTTGTATTCAAGTCCCTGTGTTTAAATTGTTTTATAATGCTTTGTAGTGTAGTTTCCTTTTATAGAAGGTTAGTTTAGTTTCCTTTTATAGTAGTGGTATAAATAGCTTGGTGTTAGTTTTCTTAGCGGTGAATCTTAATTGAGAGTTAGATTGAGATTAAGAGAGATTAGTGATCAAGAACATTTGTACTTAAACTTTTACACAATCAAGCTAGCCGACAAATTCTATTCATCTTATTTTTCTTGATTCTTATTATGAATTGATTGTTAAAGACTTGAATCTGGGATACAAGTAGACCAGACATAATGTTTGTCATTTGTTTGTGTGCTAAGTATCAAGCTAATCCTAAGGAATCTCACCTTTCAACTGTCAAAAGAATCTTTTGATACCTAAGAGGGACTCAATTCTTGGGTCGATCGAAAGAGCACATCCGATAGCTGTCAACTGCTTGGTAACAAGATAATAAATTAGACATCCAAGAAGCAGAATTGCATTTCTAGATCTACTGCAAAAGCAGAGTATGTAGCCGCAGCAAGCTGTTGTTCCCAAGTAATATGAATGAAGACTCAACTCAAGGATTACGGCATTGAGTTTCACAAAATTCCAATTATGTGTGACTCTGAAAGCACAATAGCAATCACAGCTAATCCAGTACAATACTCTAAGAAGAATATGTGTGACAACTCTGGTTCCTTGAACGGGAACCTTGGCCCTGTGTGTGTGGCGGTGTGGGGGTGGCACGATGACTATTACACTAGGAGGAAGTGGTATAGCCATTGGAGGGGACCTTGTTGCTCTTTGTGGCACCTTCTCTGGCTCTATTACATTTATCATGACCTCCTCTTTCTCCACTCTTTACGGCTTGGGCCTTCTCCATGAAGCAAGCAGAGGAGGATGACGTTAAAAGACTTGGTGAAGAGGCGTATATGGAAAGGGGTTGAATCACATCCTCTCCACTAAGTGTTGGCTCTCCATGCGTGGTCACCTCTGGCTCTACTTCCTTGAGTTCTTCTCTCGCTCCAGGCTCTTGTGTTTGTTATGCCCTTGTAGTTATATTCGGCTGGGTTGGTGTTGAGGCTTGAGCAGGAGCAGAGACAGAGGGGGCAGTTGTTCTTCCTCCTCCTCCTCCTCCTCCTCCTCCTCCTCCTCTTCCTCTTCCTCTTCCTCTTCCTCTTCCTCTTCCTCTTCTTCTTCTTCCTCCTCTTCTTCTTCTTCCTCCTCTTCTTCCTCCTCTTCTTCTTCTTCCTCTTCTTCTTCCTCCTCTTCTTCTTCCTCTTCCTCTTCCTCTTCCTCTTCCTCTTCCTCTTCTTCTTCCTCCTCTTCTTCTTCTTCTTCCTCCTCTTCCTCTTCTTCTTCTTCTTCCTCTTCCTCTTCCTCTTCCTCTTCCTCTTCCTCTTCCTCTTCCTCTTCTTCTTCCTCTTCTTCTTCTTCTTCNTCTTCTTCTTCCTCTTCCTCTTCCTCTTCCTCTTCCTCTTCCTCTTCCTCTTCCTCTTCTTCTTCCTCTTCTTCTTCTTCTTCCTCTTCCTCTTCTTCCTCCTCCTCTTCTTCTCATAAGTTGTTGATTTGTATTAACAATGAACATTTGAACTTCTTAGACCTAATCTATTGTTTGCATTTGGCATTGATGGCAAAAGAATTGTAACCACAATAGTTGCAATGCAAATATTTTGGAGCTACGAAAGTATATCTGAATGAGTCGCCATTTTTTGATATTTATTCAAGGTGAAGTAAATCTTCTATATTTGACTCTTTTCTTTAGCAAGACCAACAATCTTACTTTTTTTTGGGGTAGCTTGGCGGGCTTATATTATATGGGCAATACCGATCTACTTTAGTAGATCATATGGGTATAGAAAAAGCTTCTCATTTTGATGTATTGGAAACATCTCTTTTCCTTTTTCATGGGGCAAAAGTAAGTCCATTCTTATAGCATCCATGGAAAGAAAATGTTTTTGAATTTTTCAATTCAGCATTTAGATTACATTTCTTCTTAGAGAATAAAGCACATTTACAACAATTAGGCTTAGCTTTTTGAATTCTTTACTGAAGAATTGATTTTGAAAGAATTAGCACTTTCCTTCTATACGTTATCTTTCTTCCTCCATTCATAGCCATTTTGCTATCTAGCTTTCACTTTTGCCACAGATAAGAAATTCGAATTCACAGAGGATTTGACAGTCGAACACCCAGACTTTTCAGATTCCGGAGAAGTCTCAAAAATCATTTTTAGATTTTAATCTTGAAGACTCTCCAACTTCAGAAACACTTTGAGAAAGATTTATTTTATCAATAACAATGGAGTTTGTAGAGGAATCAATCTGAGAAAGAACCACTGAAGTTTTAAAATCCGAACTTAAAGGCTTTTTGACAACCTCTTTAAGCATTATGATTTGACTCATAATTTTGGTTCGTTAATCAAAATGGGTATTTAAATCCTTCTCGAGATCATGGATCTTGTGTAAATTCGACTCATGCAATTTGTGTTTGCAAACTAAACGCATGGTTAGTTCAGAAATTTCATCATCAAGCTCTTTGACTCTAAGTGAAAATTCATTTTGAGCTTCTTCCACTTAATCTCTTATCGGACTTTAACTCCACCTCAAGCTTAGAGATTTGGTTCTCTAAAGCAGATATTTTAACATATGAGTTAAATTCAGAATTTGAAATAATCACCCAATCCTGTTGTTTAGAGTCCTTTTTAGTCAAATCAAAATCATAAGTCACCTCTGATTCAGATTCAGGATCTGAGTCATATAGCACATTATCAAAAATATCAGATCTTGAAGATTCTTCATTTTGTGACACATATTTTGAAGAAAAGCTAAAACTTTCTATGGAATAAAATTATTGAATTTTAGAATGAGAAAATTCAAGTTTTCTAGTTGCATAACTAGAGTTCAAATCATCATATTTTAATCCCACAGTTTTGAAATTTTCTTCATCTAATTTGCTCATATCACATTTAGAAGATACAGGTGATTCAGATTCCGACTTAACAAAAATTTATTGAACAGAAGGAGATGATAATTTTGAAAACCCTCATTCATTAAAATCATACAAATATTTTAGGGCCTTTTCAAAACATCAGACTTAATAAATCCTAAACCCATTTGAGGATTATAAAACCTTGTGTTCTTGGGTTTATGCATCAAAATTTTCAGAGTCTTCTCAGATTGACCTCTTTTGAAGTTTATTTCTTCCAATTGTTTGACTTTCTCATATAATTGACCTCTTTCTTTAAAAATCATATCAAACTTCAATTTGGTGTCAGCTCTCTCACCCTCTGATCCACTCAAACTCTTTTTTAGTGAAACAACTTGTTTTTCAAGATCAAATTTAAGTTGTTCTTTTTCTTTTCTAAGAATTTCATTTTCTTCTCTCAAACCTTCACTTAAGAATTTATAACCACAACTTTGTTCTCGATATTTTAGCAATAAAGCTCTTTCACCCGTAAGTCTTTGTTTTAAAACATCATCACTCAATGATTCAATTTCATGATAGAATGAGGTGAATATCTCATAATCAGATGTAATGTTTTGCATGTCCTTTGACATCTCTGAAAAATAGACTTTAAAAAAATGATCGTTCAAAAAATAATCTTGAACTAGTTTGGAAAAACAAATAAAATCCTTGAAAAAATTTGAACAAAATTTCAGAAGATATCGTTCAACAAATAATTGTTACTCCACTAAGGGTTATCGCTTAGCAAATGAATCCACTCACTCTTGTTATCCCTCACCAAAGGATTATCAGACAACACTTAATGCGCTCACAAAAGATATCGCATACACTTGGTTATCAGACAACGATTACATTGGTTATCGTTCACCAAATATCGAACACCAAAGATTATCGTTCAGGTTTGGGCGATGAGGGGTGTTATCGGACAACTAAAGTGTGCGATGGGGAGGTGTTATCGGACAAGCTTTGAGTGATGAAGTACAAACCACTAAACGCTCAAGTGTTGAGCGATGAATTCCAATACTTAGACAATATACTCAACAAAATCTTGAGTGATTAATCAATATGCCTTGAGCAATGAGCACAAGAACTCAAGCGATAAAGCTTATACCTTGAGTGATGCGACCTGTTATCGCCTACCAAATGAGCGATGAAGATCAAATGAACGATGAAAACACGTAATCAATCTAAGCACTTGGGCGATGAAATTTCAATATGAGCGATGAGACTTTAAAATCAAATTCAATGGGTGATGAAGATACTCTTATCGATTGTTGAATATTCAATGTGCGATGAGATGAACTACGAATAGAACTTCAAAAAATCCATCAAAAACACCCAAAAATCTCAAAATTATTGAAATTTCTTGCAAAGATTTGTGTGAGAACCACACAAAAACGGTTTTAACACAATCAATTTCACCAAAAATGGATTAAAATCACCGAATTCGATCAAAACAGAATATGAACAAAAATATAAAGTTTCGAACAAGAAGTTCAAGAAATCAGCTTCAAGATTCGATCCAAAACAAATTCAGATTGATCTGTTTGCTCTGATACCAATTGATGATCCAAGTTTCAAGTCTATAACATCAATTCAACACAAGATTCAAGAACACGGATATAGATTTGAGTATGTCGGCATGTCATTGATATTCAATATGATTACAAGTGTTCTTGATCTCTCTCAATGTCTCACATACACAAATTCTCTCAATTGTTTCCATACTATGGTACCAACTCTAACAACTGTTTTCTTACTCTTTTGTTTTCCTACTAACTAAACTAACAACAACTAACAATATTTATACCAACCATTTACAAAGAACAAACTAACTATAAAACATGTAAAACATAATAAGCTCGAGGACTTGAATACAACATTTTAGACCCAACAACAACCTCCAGGGTTTCTTGACCCAAAATATCATAATCATGTCTATGAATATCAGATGAGCATGATGGGTAACTGACTTACTTTCTAGGTCTTCAAATCAAATAATCTGATAAAGGTGTCTTTATCAATCAGAGTAAGTATGTTAGGGATATGTTGAAGAAATTCAACTTAACCAACAGTTCATCTATGTAGACTCCAATGGCTCTTCCTCTCTCGTTGAACAAGGATCCAAATAGAAAGCCTGTAAACATTACTGTTTATAGAGGAATGATCAGCTCCTTGTTGTATCTCACAGCTAGTCGACCTGATATTATGTACTCTACTTGTTTATGTGCATGATATCAATCTGAACCTAAAGAATCCCATCTGATTGTTGTAAAATGCATATTCAAATATCTTAAGAGAACTTCTAATCTAGGCCTTTGGTATCCCAAAGACTCAGGTTTCGACCTAGTTGTTTATACGGATAGTGATTTTGCAGGTTCCAAGATTGATATGAAAAGCACCACTGGAGGCTGTTATGTTCTAAGTGGAAAGTTGGTGAGTTGTACAAGTAAGAAGGAAAACTCAATGTCCACATCAACTGCCAAGGCTGAATATGTTGCCGCTGGAAGCTGTTGTGCTCAAATCCTATGGATGAAAAACTAGCTTAGCGACTATGATCTTTAGCTCTCAAAGATCCCTATCTACTGTGATAGCACTAATGCCATTGTAATTTCTAACAACCATGTTCTTCACTCCCAGACCAAACATATTGAGATTAGATATCATTTTATAAGAGATCATGCTATGAATGGTAATATTAAACTTCACTTCGTATCTACTGAGTACCAACTCCGTGACCTTTTTACAAAGCCTCTTGATAAGACAAGATTTAATATCTTGATCAGCGAACATGGAATGCTGAACGCTAAGGATTAATTTCTTCGGTTGTAAGCAATACTCAGTGATACATAGGTGAAATGATTCAGTGTACTTATTTTATCACTGAACTCTTGAGTAACATATCTTCTTATCTAAGATATGTATACTTATCTTCTTTTCTAAAATCTTACAACCATCATTGAATCTTTTCTCATTCAGTGATCAAAATGTTTTAGATGAGATGTTTCAATGTTTCCTTCTATCATGAACTCTTGAGTAAGTATATATCTCTAAGGTATATCTACTTGTCTTACCTTAAAACAAAACTATCGTTGAATCTTTCCTTATTCGGTGATTAAAATGTTTTTGAAAGTGAAATGATTCAGTGTTTCTCTATCACTAAAATCCTTCAGTAAAGTATCTTACTTTTAATATATGTTTTTCTTTTCTTAAAACTATCACTGAACTTTCTTATTCAGTGATCTTGTGTTTTAAAAGAATCTTAAACCATCACTAAACTCTTTTCTTATTCAATGACTATTAAAAGGAAAATGATAATGAACGGTCATATTTTTATGACATCATTAAAAGTTTTTAAAATAATCGACTCTCGTTACGCCCACATCCTTCCGACACACGCAGTCCATTACTCTTCCACCCAATCACAAGGATGATGACGTTGCACATCTTTCTAAAGCATCATTTTTCTCTCTCCTCATTCTCTCACATATCACCTATAAATATAAGAGTTACCCTCTCTTATTTTTCTTTACACTTACACATCTTTCTGAAGAACCTTTGCTCTCAAGAATTTGTGCTACCAAGAACTTCAAATTACTTCGAACCAGTTTCCTTCTTTTCCTTCGAAACAGGTTTGTTAATCTATATTTTGGTTGTTTTTATTCTAAGAAACTTTGTTTGATATTTAAAGATGTTCCGACTTCTTTTAAATACAAACAAACAAGTTACGAATCATTCTTCTTCTTGATTTTAACCTTACTTTCAAAACCCTAAATCTTCTTGAAACGACCGATTCTTCTTCTGGATTTTTCAAAAAAAAAGTTTTTTCTTTCAAAACTTTATCCTAAAGTTCCTTTATAACGTTAATCTGTGCACCTTTCTTTTTTTGTTCATCTTCTTTTTTACAGAAATGGTTGCATCAAGTGTTAACTTCTCTTTAGACGAAATCTCCTTCAAGGCTAACAATCATGTGCTCTACTAGACATTCCTGCAACCAAGTTGTAATTTGTAGATGTTGCCAAGTTCCTAAGGAACTCTGTATTGGGATTCGCTTTTACCTTCAAACCAATAATGGTGAAGGACCCACTCCAACAATTCTGGTACACTGCTGAAGCAAAGGAAGTCATTGACAAGGCTTGGAACATTGCTGAGAAGATCTTCTTCTTCTACAACAACATGACTGTCAGCTTCGGTGTACCAACCATCAGGACTGTTGTACGTCTTCCAAAGACTCCCCCTTCACCAGAGAACCTGACACTTAACATATCATCAAGACCCTGGATGATATAGGTTACAACTGGCCGCTAAAGAAGGACTCGAGCACTGAGCTAAAAATAAGTCTCTGACAAAGATCGAGAAGAACCGCATGTCTGTCGTATGACAATACCTATTATCGCACTTCATTTAGTTCATGGGCGACAAGACAGAAGGACAGGATCAAGCCTCATAGGTGGCGCTGAATATTGGTACTTCAGTGATTTGGAACATCAATGTGAACTACGCATAGCTGATCTTCGATGACCTGGTGCTGAAGCTAAACAAGCGTCAGCATGAGAAGGTCATGCCATACACAAGATTTCTCAGTGGAATCCTTTCCAAGATCTTCGTCTCCGACTACCCCATTAAAGGTAATATAACCATCTATCGGCTTGGGTCCAAAATTCTCGACCACAAGACCAAGCCATCAGACATTGGTCTATTCATCCATATGCTTAGAATAGCCAATGACCTTCCCTCTTTTACTTTTACTTCTTCTTCTCTTTCTAATGTGGTTAAGACTGTGGCAAACCTTCCTCAGTCTATCCCGATCACCACCACCTTATCCTCCAAAAAGAGGACACAATCTGAAGCACATCTTAGTCCCTCAATGAGGGCTGAGAAAGCCAAAAAGGGGAAACCAACACTGCTAGCTGTGACCTATCAAAAGGTCTCAGGTATTGAAAAAATCCTTACCTCGAGGCACTCGCTTTCACCCATCCCAACTCTTCGGATACTATCATACACGTGGCTCCTCTCCCAACTGCTTCAGTGACCAACTCACTGAAAGTGTGAATACCAGCATCGCCAATGTTGATCACTCACATATTTTCGCAGCCATCATCTCCTCTCCTCCCTCTTTGGTCTTCATTACATGTGTTGATGATCCCATGGTAATTGTCCCCACCATTGGTGAAGCCATCACCATAGGACCTGAGGTTACTCCTCTCGAGGCTCTATAGACACTTGATACTGATCCTCAAGACAACACATGTGAAATGACCAGTGATCCTTTAGATAACGCTGAGGACCCCTCAAGTAAACAACTAGCCTCCCCTTCTTTCTTGTATTATAATCCTGAGCTATCTAATGCTCAATGTTCTCTTGACATTACATTTCCTTCAGATAATGCACCCACAACCATTAAGACTAAGTTGAAGTCTGTGATATGGCTAAGGATGTGAAGCTACTATTGTCCATTGTTGCTACAGTCCTTGATAAATATAGGAAGTGCACAAGGCCATGACCATGAAGGAAGACCTGACTCACAGCCTCTCTGCTGTCGAAGTTGAGGTCTAAGAAGTCAAGGAGATGTTGAACAAGGTGAAGACTGATGTACAAGCCAACCCTAAAGCCGTAGCTATTCTATCCAGTCAAGCTTATGAGGTCCAGGCTTAGCTCACCAGGCATGGTGAGATGCTTTAACAAATCTTCCAGCTCCTGCGGAAACCAGCCCCGGTGCTGGATTGGGTCGTTGTGTTCAACATTCTCCAGGATGAAGCCTTTTCCTCTCTAACTCACAAGCTAGAAGAACTATCCTCTAATAATAATGACCTCTCTTCTCGTCTTGATGATGAGAAAGAGGGGGCGAAAGATAAAGAGAAAGAGAAAATTGTTGCTGAAGAGGCGACTGTTGATGAAGCTGATGCTCTAACCCCTTATGCAGATGCTCTCATCCCTGCCCCTGAGGAAGCTACCAATGCTAAAGATGGTGATGATGTCGTGATCACTCCTTCTAATCATGAAGACCATCCCTCCACCTGTGCATTTCTAAATGTTGGTGATGAGGATGATGAAGAAGAATGACGAAAATGAGGACGTTGAACCTCATCTCTTTGATGCCAACAATGATCTTGGCGATGATGATGAAGATGACGACGATGATGATGACTTCTACATCCAAGTCATCCCAAGACAACCAGCACTGAAGGGAATCTCCATCAGGGAACCAGCTTTCCAGGGGGAGAGACCTTCAGCTTTAGGGAACCAGCACTCCAAGGATAAGGGCAAATAAGTGGCTGAGGACAATCTCATGATTGTTCTAAGGGCTGCCAGTAAATATGAAGATGCAAACTCTTCCAGGTATGTATCTCTTTCCTTTGATGCTGTACACCCTACTCCAATTCTCTCTACACCAACAAAACCTGTCGGTCCATCAACATATCTCACATCTAGTGAAAGCATAGATGAAGGTGAAGTTGCAATTTCAACACTCAGAGACTCTCCTAGACAACCAGAGTGTTCAAAAGCTGATGTAGATCAGAGGAGGATTCAGCTAATAAAACAGCTCGACCAAAATAGAGTAAAAACCCCTCTCCGTACCTCTTGTTGTGGTGAGTTCGATTTCCTCATTGACGTTGAACGAGAAGAGTCCATGAAAGCTGAAGAAGAGATGAAGGTACACCGACAAGAAATAAAGGACAGTCTAGAGTTAGCCAAGACTCTAGTTGCCGAAGCTCTAGCTAAAGGGAAGCTTAAGAAGAAAGATTCTCTCAAGCTCAATTACAGCTATTGTCAGATGTTGAACGAGAACATCAACAGGTGCTGATGCTGAAAGATCGAGATCTGAAATGGTGCAAAGAAAGGATCGAGAAAAGGATAAGTCCCCACAAGATCTTAAACGTCACCATCAGCGGATGAATGAAGGATGGTGTCCTCCTAGTCTCAATGGTCAATTTTCGAGAGAATCAAGATGTTGTCAACCGAGTATGCTTCATACCTCGGCTAGTATGGCTTCTACAAGTGGCTGGAGATTCGACAGGATATTCAAAGATCCAAATCCAAGCACAAGCCGCTGATTGAAGACATTCTGAATGAATTATTCAAGAAGGTATCCAAGATCATCGAAGTCCCTCCTCTGTCAAAGAAGCTGCTCTCTCGAAGAAAACACCTTTCAGAACTTGAAGGCGGTCCATCCCACAAGAACGAGCACGAGATAAAATTCTCACTGGATGAACTTCTGAAGGATCGAAGAAGTCGTATCTCTCAATGTTGAACTTGTCACTGCCTGCGAAGGGTCCTTACATACCCAACACAGTGCATGTGAAACCTGAGTATGGACTTATGTTCATAGACTATGATGGTCACTACAGGTTTCAACGAGTATCCGAATTCCATCTCTACCCTATAGATCACTTAGAGTATCTAAGGACTTGCCTTAATAATGATCTATTTGGAGAGATGAAGGAGCGCAAGATCAGAAAGAAAATGCTCAGATGCAAGAAGCTTGGAGAATATGTCCCTGAGTATGTTAAATTTAGCAACTTAGATTAGTCGTGCTTTCAGTCTTGTAATCTTATTTTCTTTTCTCTACTTTCAGTGTATAACCTTTATGTATTAGGTCTACCAGTGCTGATGTAATACTTGTAATATTTTCTCTTGAAAACTATTCAATAAAATTATCAGTTCACTGAAAAAGATCCCTAAAAAGAGTAAATGGGACAATTATTTATGAGTTTTATTTATGTATTTCATTCACTGACACCTTTCTAGTCAGTGAAAAT
>NC_037529.1:39947689-39948656 GCF_001531365.2 Cynara cardunculus var. scolymus
ACTGAAAAAGATCCCTAAAAAGAGTAAATGGGACAATTATTTATGAGTTTTATTTATGTATTTCATTCACTGACACCTTTCTAGTCAGTGAAAATGCTTTCARTTTCAGTTATTAATAACTTATTAAGTAAATTTACACCTTTATTCTTTCCTTGTAATCCTTTACAAATTAAGTAAATTTACATAGTAAACYGTATCACTGAAAAATATCCCAAAACAGTTAAAAGAGATAAGTATTTTACTAGTACATTTTCTTTACTAATATAACTTAAGCAATTTTCTTTATGTTGCTTTGTCATCATCAAATAGGGGGAGATTGTTGATCATCTCTCTCAGTGATTTGATGATGATTCCTTTTACCTTACRAAGTATATTTTCTTTGTATTCAGTTTCACTGAGTCTGTTCAGTGATTGCTRAACATGTATTGCAATTCRTTTAGAGACCAGTATCCTTCAAGAAAACAAAACTCATACCACAGATCCTTCAGCAATGTCGAAGATAGAAGCTGAAGATTARGGATCAGCAAGTTCGTGATCTAAATCAGTTTTTAGTGATAACAAGCTTGWCTACACAAGTGTGAAATCTTCACAAGATTCAGCGAACATTGATGAGACCTTCAACGTCATTCTAGTGTTCAGCGATCAAATGAATCTTGTCGAGCAAGATAGTTTTTGTCTTATTCTTCTGCACACAAACGACAAACCCATACCTTTCAAAGTAAAGTACAATACATAGTCACTCCTCTATCTCCAAACGTGCWTACCTACTTTATAAAAGAGGATTGTTMATATACAGCCATAAGGACTGTATACTGCAACAAATGACAAGTTTTCCTCTAAAAGYTTGCCACAYGCTTTGTACTTTTTGAATGCATTTAATGCAATGGGTAATTAATCTTGTCGAGCAAGATAGTTTTTGTCTTGTTCTTTTACACACAAACGACAAAGCCATACCTATCTAAGTAAA
>NC_037529.1:39949806-39951645 GCF_001531365.2 Cynara cardunculus var. scolymus
CATTTAATGCAATGGGTAATTAATCTTGTCGAGCAAGATAGTTTTTGTCTTGTTCTTTTACACACAAACGACAAAGCCATACCTATCTAAGTAAAGTACAGTACATAGTCACTCCTCTATCTCCGAACGTGTTTACCTACTTTATAAAAGAGGATGGTTCATATGCGGCTATAAGGACTGTATACTGCAACAAAGGACAAGCTTTCCTCTACAAGCTTGCCACATGCTTTGTACTTTTTGAATGCATTTAATGCAATATATATAAATAGTTGAGTAGTTCTCTTCTTAGTTATCAATCTTCTTTCTCTAAACTTACCCAACAAGATACTTCTTTCTCTACTTTCTGTCTAAGAGAAAGACTCACTTTAACAAGTGAAGAGCACATTACTTCTTATCTTATTTCTTGTAGCAAGTTTTTTCTTATTATTATCTGTAATTTTGTGTGTATCTTATATTGTTTTAGATAGATTATGTATCATATCTATTTCGCAAATAATTTGTAAAATTTGTATTGATCTTCTTTATAAATATATAATTTTTAAAAGTGAAAGATGGTGTGTTTGTATACATCCCCCCCTGTGACAACTCTGCATTGTGTGATTTCAGATTAGCACTTTATTACAGGATCCTGATTGAAAACTAAGTCTTTCTAGGATTTAGCTTCGATTATCTGAGATCATCTTGCTTATCTTCCAAGATTAGTCTGATTAGATCACGTTTCGGCGGATAGCTAACCAAGTTAGTACGTGCAATGCCAAATAAGTTTTGAAATATTTCACATAAAAATAAAGTCGATATTTTCGTTTCGTTCTTCTTAAAAATTCAAATTTCCAAAGTTCCAATCTTTTATATTTGGTTGCTAATTATTATTTTGAAAGAGTGGAGTTTTTAAAAATCTTTTGCCAAAATTATTTAGTTTGTTGTAATTATTGGGGTCTTTTATTTTGTAAATAAAAATCTTTTTGGGTTTGGGCCTTTAGAGGTCAGCCCATTCTTTATATTGAATCCCCATATAAATACCCCTTCCGTTTTGAAAATTCTTCACTTTCCAAATTTCCAGCCATTTCATCTTTCTCTCTCTAACTCCATCACTTTCCAACCGATTCCATCTCCTAGCAAAACTCAAGATTTCTGCTGTTCTTGAGACTAGTTCGTAGTCAARAAAAGGTATGTTTTAGAGCTGTTTACTTCTCTTTTTGATGACCGAAAGTCTTTATCTTTCTCCTTACTCGACTCTTTGAGTAAGATTTATGGGATTTAAAGAGGAGAGATTTTTCATCAAAGACCTGCATGTGTCTTCGTTGGGATGATAATCTGTGACCCAAGTTCTTTAATCTCCAAGAAAGAAAGAGAAATTCCTTGTATGTGAGGTCCGATCACATTTTCGGATGATAGGTCTTGCATGCAACTTTAACCGGATTTATCCTTTTGAAAACTTGTTGGAATCGGGACTTATTTTGTTTTCTGGAGTTGTTCGAAGATGATGGTTTTGTATTAGAGTTTTGATTCTTGAAAATGTTGGTTGCATGCAATCGGTGTTGAAGGCGTGTGGCTCAAGGATTATGGATTATTCTTGAAAAGAGTGTTAAACCCACTCAAAATCTCTTGGTTTTGGTAATTGGCGACTGTCATCATTTGTTTTGGGATGACATTTAATGATGTCATTATTTGGATTTTGGAAGGTTCCTTTTTAATAAATAATTAAAATCAGCTTTATTTTATAAAAACACTTGGTGGCTTTGCATTTAGAACAACTTTGCTCTACCTTAGCCAAGGAAAATCGTAAGTAATATAGCACTGGTTGGTCTGTCAGGAAGTTCGAGCGAGCATAGCAAGTCC
>NC_037529.1:39951745-39952059 GCF_001531365.2 Cynara cardunculus var. scolymus
CTTAAGCGATATGTAACAATAAAACCCGCTTTAAAACACATGAGTTCAGATTTCATGAAAATTATTTGGAAAAATTTTGGGTATAGTCGATGGTTTTTAAAGAAAACCAGCGTTCTCTATAACTGAGGCTCTGATACCAAATATGTCACACCCCGCCAAAGCGGAATCACGAGATGTAACAGGCAAGCGAGTCATAAGAACAGTTCATAAATAACACTTTCAAGTTATTCAAAATAAAAACAATTCATCGACATAACAAGAATTAGAAATTACACAACGTTCACAAATTCATCAAAATCTTGACTTAATCGATC
>NC_037529.1:39952290-39977262 GCF_001531365.2 Cynara cardunculus var. scolymus
AAAACATTTCAATGCATAAACCAAGTAATAGCAAACTTATGTGAATTCTTTGCACTTAATAAATGTAAATCTCTCACGATGTAAAACTTGAGACGCTACTGAGCCTTACCTGACCAATTTGCCCATTAATTTTCGAACAACCAGAAGTAGTCCGTTCACTACTTAGGTCCCACAGTTCGATAAGTACTAATTCAGCGGTGGTCCAAATTCCACATGATTAGACTAGAAAACGTAGGTAATTGTGCATCCCTTTCTGGGTGGGACTGTCAACACAATAGCGGCTATCCACAATACCACGGCCCGGGAATGTACCAGAGTTAACAAGTAGCGTTTACGGACGAGGACTTTCATTTGGAAACATATACTCTCAAGCACATCAATTTAGCATTTATTCTAAGTGCAATAATAGTTATCAAACAAAATATAGCAACCCGACTAAGCAGTTCCTTAGCCCAAGAGGTTCCAAGTAAAACTTGACTAAGCAGTTCCTTAGCCCAAGAGGTTCCAAATAAAACTTGACTAAGCAGTTCCTTAGTCCAACGGTTTTGAGCAAAGCATCGACTAAACAATTCTTTAGTCACAAGTATCATAAAACATAAACATGCAAAGTTTGTTCAATCTCATGCTTTTCCCCATAAAACATATAAAAAGCATTAAAAGTGGGGCCGTGAGAACTCACAAGTTTGGCGAATATCCGTGTGTTTCCTCTAGGGACTTGATATGCTTGCTCGAACTTCTTGACAGACCAACCAGCGCTATATTAACTTAATGGTTTCCTTGACTTAGGTAGGGCAAAGTTGATTCCAATGCAAAGCCACCAAATATTCTCACAATATAAAGCCGATATTTTTTTAATATTTAAATAAAAAGGAACCTTCTAAAACCTTATTAATGACATCATTAAATGTCATCCCAAAACAATGATGATAGTCGTCAACTGTCAAAATCAAGAGATTTTGAGTGGGTTTAACACTTTTTTCAAGAATTCTTCAACCTTGAGTCATACGCCTCCCAAAATTGTTTGCATGCCCAAGAATGGCAGCAATGATGGAGACGGTCTCGAGCTCAACGTTCTCGAATCAAAACTTTTAACACCAAAAACATCAACTTTAAATAAATTCCAGAGAAGAAATAAAACAAATAAAATTTTCGATTCCAGCAAGCTTTTAAGATGAGAAATCTGATTTAAAGATGCATGCAAGATACTATCATCCGAGAGTACGACCGGACCTCTCATGCAAGAACTCTCTCCTTCTTTCTTTGAGACTAAAGAATCTTGGGTCACCGGTTATCATCCAATGAAGACACATGCAGGTCTTTGATGAATAATCTCTCCTCTTTAAATCTCATAAATTGATTTGAAGAATCGAGTAGGAAGATATAGAAAATCGAACAACTAAAAGAGAGTAAAACAACTCTTAAAACATACCTTTTCTTGACCGAAAATCTCAAACCAATCTGAAAACAGCAGAAATCTTGAGTTTTGCAAGGAGAAGAAATTGGTTAGAAGGTGATGAAGTTAGAGAGAGAGAACGAAAGGCTGAAACTTTTTGAAGAATGAGGAGTTTTAAAAAAGGGGAGGGGAGTATTTATATGGGRCTTTTTGAAAGAAAATGGGCTGTCCTCCCAAGGCCCAAGCCCAAGATGTTAAATTTCCAAATGCTAGGCCCCAAAAATCTAAAACAAACAAAACAATTTGACAAAAGATTTTAAAACTCCACTCCTATAAAATAATAATAGGCAACTAAATAAATAAAGGAAAATTGAAACTTTGGAAATTTTTGAATTTTAAAAGAATGAGATTAAAATATCAATTTTATCTTTTTGTGAAATATTTCAAGACTAATTGGCTTGCATGAATTAACTTGGTTAGCTACCGTCGAAACATGATCTAATCAGACTAATTAAACAAGACGATTTCTGATCATCGAGGCTAAATCCTAAAAACAAGACTTAGTTTTCAATCAGGATCCTGAAATAAAGTACTAACCTGAAATCCCACAATGCAGAGTTGTCACATTGGATGTTAATCCGGTCCCTCAATCCGCGTGAGTTGTCCGAATTAGGTTTTAGACTTGGTTTATTTCTTATTTTTTTTCTCTCTTTGTCCGGATTTCTAATCCGGATGAATTTTTTCTTTGGTTTAATTTTTCTTTAGTTTAGTAAAAAAAAATAGAATTTTTGTTTTTAGTTTTATTTTTTTTAGGATAATTTGATTTTTAGAATTAATTTTTTTTAGTTACATTTTTTTAGAATTTTAGTTTAGATTTTTTTTTTAAAATTTTAGTTTGATTTTATTTTTGTTTTTTAGTTTTAAATTTTTTAGTCTTTAATTTTTTTTAAGTTTTTCAAGTTTTTTAAGAAATATTTTGTGTTGGTTTTAGATTTTAACATTGTATTTTTAATATGGATCTAACATTCTGGGAATTTTTATAGGTACAAATGGTTGAACAACATAATCAGTCTGACACACAATTTACAACCCGAACCAGCCCACAAACAATCCTATCTCATAAGAATCTCTTTTACCTCAAAGCCTTTATCTTGAGATCAAACCTAATAACCACCACTTCAATTTTGAAATGCCCTCCGAATACCGAATTTTACCAGAAATCCTTCGTGGACACACAATTTCATATGCCCTTTCAGCTTACGCTTGTGTCCCGGTGATTTACCTACAACAATTTTAGAACACGCTAACCCTTGCCAAAGATGATGATACCTATTTTTCTTTGAAGGAAGCGTAGACGAATACGTAAGTCGTTTGACTTTAAAACGACTCCGAAAAATACTACGTCTACCGGGACCGGGCTCGACAGGTTTTGAACCACTAGTCACTGACGACGAACTTTGCAGAGATATCAAAAGATTAGGATACTCGGAAGAGTTGACTAATCCGTCGCAGTTCAAACGGCGATTCCTTCCGTCTATATGGCATCTTCTATTTTCGATTCTCAACCGATGCCTGACGTCAAAGACTGCTGGAATTGACACTTGCAAGAGTTCATTTCTAAAGTTCTTCCACGGAGTTGTATACACGCGCAAGTACGATTACACGCTGATCATATGGAATGAACTCATCGAGCTGGTCAACGCCAAACGTTTCCCGTCCAAAGCAAGGAAGTTTGTGCCGTTTCAAAGATTTTTACAATTAATTATTAAAGCCATGATGAACGCCAACGATGACATCCCGGCCAGGGCAGACAATGAAGTTGGAACTTCGTTTGTCATGACGCGTATTCGGCAACACACAGAAGTTGAAGATCTGGATTCTATTATGGAAATCCCACCGAAGTTATTTGCCTTCGCTGATCAGAGGGCTCAGTGGGTTATAGATTATATGAGAGTTATATATCCTATAGCTCAACCAGAATCGGTTAAACTTACCCCGGAATCAACCCATGCCTTAGTTGAGGGCGAAGGTCTAGCTTTAGCTGAGATTGTTCAAGAACAGGGGTTACCTGAACAGGGTTGTGAGCAAAGAGAAAATGAAAATGAGAGGGGTAATGTGGTGCAGGGAGCCTCTTATCAGCACAGTACTTCAACTGAAAGTACTTCCACAACTTCTTCAAGTTCGGAAGATATTATATCTGATAATGAGGCAGCTAAGGGTGATGTAAATATTGATGACGATGATGATGATAATGATGATGGTGCTAACAATGCTGCTCAACCTATTCCTTTACAGAATATTCAAGTTGGAGCAGTTATTGATAACATTGAATATATCTTTCCAGAAATAGAAGGACAACAGACTTGCCCAAGTCTACAGTTGCTATCTTTCAATGTTGAAGAATTTGGAGGAACCTTTGATGATTTTGATCGTTTACTGGAGGATGTTCCAGTTGAAGATGATGAGGGAGCTCAAGTAGAAAATGTTGAGAATATGAGTGTAAGGGACGGAGAAAAAGATGGGGAGTGTGAGAGTGGAGCACAAAATGAAGAACAAGCTTCTATCCCAGCTGAAACAGTTAGTCGGGCACCCACATCTACTATCGACATTGATTCGTTGAATGTCGGTATTGAAGCAGACATAGCTAGCCCAACTATGCATTTGCACACCCCTCCTTGCCACTCAATTGATTCTCAATAACCAATAGTTTCAATTCTTCATAGGGATTTAACACATAGTCTATCTACTTCTCATTCAGAGAATGTAGATATTGAAAATAGTAGGCCTCTGCCCCAACCTACGACTTCGATTCTGTGCACCTCGAGTATAGAGCCCATACACATAGGTACACAAGAGTCAAGAGCATCTGTTGCTCCAATTGCGGTTCTTAGTGAACCTGCCGGAACAACCATAGTGGAGTCTATTAACTTACCACGAGGACAGGTTGGAAGTCCTACCAATGCTAACATTACGCCAACACTGAACATAGGCACAACGGTTTATTCAACTATTGTTTCAACTGGAAATCTATGTGATCCAGATGTGATCTTACCCGATTTTGTGTCAAGGGAATATCTGGACGGCTCCCTAAAGGTTGTTCAAGATTATATGGAAGCGCAAATCCTTAGTCTCAAAAGGATGATGAAGGGGAAGGAACCAGTAGTTGATGATCAACCGTCTGTGCCGTCACCACCACCTGTACTTGAGTCTCCGAGGGTACAAGAGCAATCGGTGGATGAACTTAAATCGTTGTTGTACGCAAAGCTCATATTTATTCAAAATCCAGATGCGGCTGATGCAGACCTGGTTGGGCTCCTCCGACAACTTGTTGATGACAACCCCACTGTTAGAGCCTCAGAGTTTTTGGCCTTTCAAGATGTAGTTGCTTCTAACTTCTCAAAAGTTAGTAAGTTAATTACATCAAACACTCAAGCCTTAAAAAGTTCAATTGATGCCTTATCTGAAAGGGTATCAATTCTAGATGATACGTGCCGAGCTCAAGCCACCTCATTGAAAAGAAGACATGATGATCCGGATGATCCTGATCATCAGGAGGGGGAGAGAAAGAGACAGAGGCTGGCTGAGTCGTCTATTCATGTTCAAAGTGTTGAAAGGGAGCCAATTTCTCAAGCAGTTAACGTTGAAAGTCATGATCCGGAAACAACAAGGGAAAGGACTACAGGCTCAATAATGGCTGAAGATGTGATAGTCTTGGAGACAAATCCAGTGATCGAGCCAATGGTTTAAAAGCCGACGGACTCCATTGTAGGAACAAGGTTGCTTCTAGATTTGTCTGCCAAAGTGGGATTCCATGAAGCGTTTGCTAAAGAACTGGGTGGAGATCAGGATTTTGGTGAAGATATCGACAATATTGATGAATCATCCGGGATGTATTTTGACTTTGAAGCCGATATCAATGAAGAAGATCCTATCTTCCCATTCCAGGGTGATCATCAGACTCCGTTTGAACCCTCCATTGCAGTTGATCTTGGTGCATCTGAAACTCCAAGAGCGGCGTATGATCCTACTGAGATTTTTACTAAAAACTATGTGTTGTTCGCAATTCGTGCTAACATTCCAGGTTATGATAGAGCAAGAATCGGAGAACCCTATCTGGAAGACGTTTACTTCGGTATATTCCTCTAGTACCGCAAAGCTCTCAGTGCTGACAAGATTTTTGGGATTCACAAAGAAACCAGAGATTATCCTTTAGAGAACAAGCATTTTCTTAAGGCAAAGCGTCTCCTGATCAGCCAAGTACGGACCAAACATCAAGTCGTCTCTATCAAAGAAATTGATCCCCAAAGACACTTTAAAGTTTGGTATCCTATGTTCACTGTTACACGACAAGATGGAAAGGTCTGGGTATTTAGCGAAGCTGATTTCTCTAAACTGTATTTAGAAGACTTGGAGCACATGTACCACGAACTACGGAATATGAAGGTCAAAAGAGAAGGAGCACTTGTTGGTCTTAATGCTATCAAGAGATTTATGCGGAGTCCTGTCAAAGTATCAATGGTTCTTGATATCCAAATGGGTCTTGAAGACAACCAGAGAATCATTAACTTGAAGAGACCGGATCAAGAACTTTAAGATATTGAAAGCTATCCTCTGTATATCATTCCTGAAGAACCGGAGTTCGGTATGGTGTATAGTGTTGAAGGTCGGATAAAGAAGTTCATGAGATTCATTGACCTGAATAAATACTGTGATGGCACAATAAGGATGGTGATACATAGTTTTTAGCTTGTTAATTGTAATTAGTTCAGTTCAATTCATATTAGTTGCTGTTAATCATTTCTACAAATTCTCTCAAGAAATACAATATTTAATTTTGGTGAAAATCTCTCTCTACTCATCTCAATTGTTCTTGAAGGATTAATCTGATTTGTATGATTTTGGGATTATCAGTTGGCAACAAGCTCATCAGTTGGACATCCAAGAAGCAAAACTGCGTATCTACTTCGACTGCATAATTAGAGTATGTAGCCGCGGCAAGTTGTTGTTCTCAGGTAATTTGGATGAAGACTCAACTCAAAGACTATGTCGTTGAGTTTGAGAAGATTCCCATCCTCTGTGACTCTAAAAGCATGATTGCGATCACAACGAATCCAGTACAACACTCAAAAACAAAGCACATCAATGTGCATTACCATTTCATCAAAGGCCATGTAGAGAAAGGTACAATTGAAATGTTCTTTGTCAATACAGACCATCAACTTGCTGACATTTTTGCTAAGGCTTTTGATGAAAAGAGATTCAATTTCTTAGTTAGCAAGTTGGATATGCTTAATCTTCATTAACTCAGACAAAAACTCTGTATGTACAATATAGAGCTTCTGCATCCTTCTCGAGCATTTCTCTGTTTGACATTTGGATATTTTGTTTTTCGTCTATAAGACAGAGCCTCTGCATCTACTATGCAGCGCCTCTTGCTTGATTTTTTTTGTGTTTGTCATATAGAGCTTCTGTTTATACAATATAGAGTCTCTATACCTTGTTCACAGTGCTTGTACACTTCTTATGATTTTGTGATCAAAGCATAGTTCAAGGGGGAGAAAGATCAGATAGCGTAATTCAAGGGGGAGCACTGGATCGTTGACCATACAAAGCTTCTGTATGTACTATAGAGAGCTTATGTCTCTTTAAATTTCCAAATTTGAAGAGAGAATATCTGTATAGTCCAACCATGAGTCTCTGTGTGAATTTCTAAGGTACGTAATTCTTTCCTATAACCATACCCTGGTTTCATCTCTTATCTCATCTTCAATTTCTCATGTACAACACCTCTGTATCTATCATACAGAGCATCTGTCTCACACAGGTTTTCATCTTTCTCTATGACCCAGAGTATGTGTCTTCTTCTTTTTTTTTCTAAGTGTTTTGTCTTAAACAAAAATTTCTTTCCATTCCAATTTTGTCAAAACTTTGTTTGAATTTCTCTTATCTTTTATATGAAGGCGTAATTAAATATTTAATATTTTTTAATGTCAGAGAGCTCACCGCCTGTATCCCTAATTTTTCAAATAAGGGAGGCGGGACACACAGCTTGTCAAGCCATGTGGCTTCTCCCCACAGGCTTGCGAAGAAAACCCTTCAGTTATTGATGCTTCGGGGAGATTTTCACTTGAATGCCTATTAGGAAATGCTTATTTAAATGAGTCATTATCCCCAATTTCAAATTTCTTTACGCTTTCAAAAACTCTCAAATTATTACTCTCAAGAAATGTCAACCGCCATTGACGAACTTCAAGCCCTACAAAACATTATTCTAGTTCGATTCAATCGATTTTCCCATAGCAAGTAAGTTTCTTGAATCCAAATCTGTTCTAAAAACACTAAATCAAGAACTAATTAAACAACCTTTCTTAAACCCTAACTTTTCCCAAGAAAACCCAATACTAGTCATCTTCTTCTTTTACGCCAAGAAACCTGCAGAATGTCTACTTCCGCATCAAACAACTCCCAAACACATACCACGACTCTCAAATCCATTGAGGGAAATAACTAAAACATCATCCCTCTTCTTTGAAACGCAATAACCACCCTCTTTACCTAATCTTGGACAGTTTCGACTCCAAGTTTCACCGAATCGTTGACATCCTTCATCATCATTTTGTTAACCCTACCCTCACAAACGCGGATGACGCCATTCCTGAGCGATTCATTTAGGAATTTTGGCAGTCCTGTGACATCACTGACTCCCAACGTGGGATTGTTGGTGATTTTTATGTTCCGTCCACCAAGGAATACGTCACTGTTCGTATTTCCAGGTCGTTGTTTTCCCACGTCCTTCAACTACCTACCAAGACAGATCTTGGTTTGAGCAAATATGCACCTCTCCCAACCGGGTATGAGCTGGTGGCCTTTCTGAAGATGTTGGGGTACAACCAACAAATCTAGTACCCGTCGCAGTACCGTAGACAATACCTGCCACCAATGTGGAATTTCCTATTCACATAATATCTCTCTGAAGGGAAAAATTGGCAGCCTCGACATGTGCTCAACAAATATACTGCAGATCGTACATGGGTTATTCTTCAACTTTTCCCTCGACAACTCCTTGATTATATACTGAATTCAAGGTTGCGGTCGCCAAGAAGATCCTTGACGTCTCTAAGGTAAAGGAGTTGCCCGCTCTGCTCTTCCCACGCTTTATAGGTCTTCTTCTAAGACCTAGTATTGAGGAGCATAACATCGACGTCACAGGCCTTTTTGTGCACAAGGTGCATGTGCTCTCAACTTACAAACCTACAATGCACAAGGATGGCTATCCTGCTGAGAGGCCCATTCCAACGAAGCTGGTGGCCTATATGAAGACGAGGGAGGTGAAGAGAGCATACAGACGTGTAGGCGAGGAACTAGAACTAGTTCCTTGAACCTCGACATGCATAGGGACAACCCACGAGGGAGAAGAGGAGAAAAAACCATTACTCGAGAGAGGAAGTTGAAGAAGAAGAGGCAGGAAGCCCAATCAAAGAGGGAGAAAAAGGAAAATAGAAAGAGAGAGAAGGAAGAACGAGAGAGGCGAGAGGAAGAAATGAGAGCTAAGGAGGAGGAAGAGAGGAAGAAGAGAGAAGAGGCCATGCGTCGACAACAAGAACAAATTTCAAGTTTTGACACAGAGGACTCTGAAGAGGAGCAAGAACAGAGTGACGATGAGAGCTCTTCTTCATCTGAGAATGATGAAGGAGGAGAGAGAGCAGCTGCTTTGGCTCAAAAAGAGCCAGAGCAGCCTTGGAAGTAGAATAGACACATATATATTCCAAGCCCAACTCCTAGTGCATCCACCCAATCTGACTCAGTTGGTCGAGCAACAGGAGTCATTGAACATGAGGCACACACCTCGAACCCTTGCCAGCCAAGCCAGCCAGAGGTCGCATCTTCCTCTAGCCAAGTTACCCAAAGGGAAGCCACATTGCAGGGCTTACCCTCTTAAAAGGGTGATACCTTTGAAAAGACAAGTGGCATGTCTCCCCATGCCACGCCACTCTCCCATACAGAGGAATTCGTTTCGTATGCACTAGATATCTCCCAACCTTGTTCAGAGCAAGGATTTGGTGCATACAGCTTAAAGACTCTCGGCAAGTCTCTTAGTCCAATCAACGAGGGTTCCTCTTTAGACTCTGAATTGAGGAAATCCCTCTTGACAGAACAGCTGTAGTGTCTTCTCCTCTACGAGAGACACAAGGATCGGCTGGAAATCCTTCATGAACCAACATCGAACAAGTCGAGAAAGAAGGTGTCATAGGAACAAGGACTGAAACTGGCTCATGTGTTGAGCCAGAGGTTACCACAACATCGTATGTCATAAAGGATGAGTTCCAATACTTTGCCACCTCTGTGTTGTGCTCTTTCGATGAGCTAAAATTCAACATGGCCCGTGCAGAGCCATAAACTCTGCACCTACTCTGGATGAGGTTCGATCATCCTTAGCAGTATTGAGATCCGAGTCTTTGACAAATGCTACTCGACTCGAACAATTACAAGAATTGACGACAATCAATACAGAGACCCTGCAAAAGGTCGTTGCTCACATTCAGAGGGATGCTGCCTCCACCTCAACTCAAGATCAGACAACGCTCATCCCTCTGAGTGTCCCTGTTGACCACATCACCCAGAAAGAGATGCGGGATCTGGATCAACTACTTGAAAAGGTGGCGAACTACACCTCTGACTTCAACAATATAACCAAGCAGGCGGTCATCAACATGCGCCGCTCTTTGGCTGCGTTCAAGTTTAGAGCGGACGTAGAGATCACCAACTCTACCGCAGCTTCAGATATTGTTGACTTCTTTGACGCAAAGGTCAAGGCAATGGCTCCCACTGATGTGTAGAAGCCAAAGTGTAAGCCGACACAGCCATCCACCAGTACAGAAGCATTGAAGAAGAGGAGGATTGACGACAATGAGGATCCAGACCAATCTGGTCCTCAAAGTCGTCAAGAGGGAGAGAAATAGCCTGCTGCATCAACAAGCACTATCCCTCTTGTTGCCCTCTGCCTCTACTCCTAAAGAGCAAGCCCTGTGCCATCAAATCAAAAATCCAAGGCTGTTCACATACAAGAGGAGGCTGTCAGAGAAGAAATGGTGTCGGCTGCACCTGGAGGAGCCACACAGGCAAGACAGATGGCTGATGAAGAGGACACCATCAAGCTTCTTTCAATTTATGCCTCTTCATCGTCATCGAGCCTATCATCATCCGTGGATTACTTCATGGAATCCACTCCATCCATGAGGATTGATGAATAAGAGGTGGTAGTGGTGAACGTCATGGAGCTAGAGAAGAAGCAACGAAGAACATAAAATGCTCTTTCTCCAATGGTGATACCACTATCTACCAAGGTTACCGTCACCACACCACCACCACACCGCAATACCCACAGAGCTAAGGTCCCCATCCAAGGGACCAAAGGAACAAATGTATGAATGATGAGGCCCATACCTCGTGAGAAGCCAATCAAGGACGCTGCTGACAGCGAAGACTTGTTTCAATATCTTTACAGCTAAAGGAATGAGGTACCCACTCAGAAGATCAACCTGCATCCAATGGCTCAAGAAAATATAAGGCATAGGTTCATACACCAATTTACTCAACCAATTTATGCAATTCACTCAGTGGATGGCATCAAGCAGATCTTGGATTTTAGAAAATGGACCTTTGCCCACAACCAAATTGTCTTTCACGAGTACACGATAGAGAGATCCCATGGGCAGATCTGGACCTTTACAGATTGCGACCTTATCAATCTTAATCCCTGGGATCTTGTGTCTTTGTACTTCTTCACCGATCATAAGAGGGACAAGGGTATGAAATATGCTCTGGCTAACTCAGCAATACGAGAAACAATAACGGACCTTCTCGACTAAAGGACTAAGCTCGACTTCCAGATTGCTTTGGATATGGGGGTAGACCAGCTTAGTGTCACTGCGCCAAATGAAGACTTTGAAGGCATGAAGCATATCCCCTCTTGACGTTGTTGGTAGAGCCAGAACACGGGGTGATCTTCAGGAGTGAACAAGGCATAAAAGTGTTCTTCCATGAAAATCAGCACTTTAAATACTCTAACTCAACTCTGCGGTACATCAAGAACAATCTTTTAAGAAACATAGATACTACCCCGGGCGCAAAGGAGAGGACGAGCAACATGGTCAGATATATAGATAATGTATTATAGTTTGGTGAGATTCTTAGGAGGTTCATGAAGCTCCAAAATATCTAGGCCTCTACCATTGTAAGTTATAACTATCTTTTGTTTTTTGAATTTCAAGTCATGTAATTTCCTTTCATATTATTGTAAAAACTTTAAACAGTAAATGTAATACAAAGGTTCTTTTTTGCCTCTAGCTTCGATTAGACTTGTGTTTTCATTCTAGTAAGAGTCTGTCTTATTTATATTTACGGGGAGATTGTTAGACCTCATCTTGTAAAAGTGTAAGTAAGAAGTCTCTAACTATAATCATTAGGAATTAGTCTTTTGAAGCGGTCTGGACCAAGAGCTCTTAAGCAGAAGACTTCAAGAGACAAAGCTCTTAGTCAAGAGAAAGTGTCTCATATATAGAGCTCGTGCTCTACTCCAGGGAAGATCAAGACTTAAGGGCCAAAAAGGTTAAGTGCTTGATGTAGAGCTTCACTCAAGACACAAAGCCTCTACATAATACATGCAGAGCCTCTAAGTCTCCTACTCCCAAGGACTGCGTGCACGGTTTAGACTTTCCCGCAAGATTTCTAACAGATTCTAGGAGGCTTGTCTCAGTCAGCTCCACTTTCCAAGGAACGTGAACGATAAGAATGTGGAACAAGAACTCAGAGTTTCAAGCCAAGATTCTAGGAGATTCGTTTTTAGTTCAGTCGTATATAAGGAGGCATCTTCCCGAGGTTACAGGTTACCTGAAAATGCCAAATTAGACTATAGAGAAATCTTGTAAGAATACAATTAGATTGAGAGCTTTATTGTTATTTCTTCTCATCTAATAAAAGCTTCCAACTTATTCAAGTCTATATTGCATTCATATTTTATCTTGAATATTTTGTTAGACCATTCCAGTTACACAACTATTATTATACTCATATTCTGATTTATCTCTGTTCTCTGTAATTAAGAGGAATCTAGGTTCCAACAAGGTTGCTACTGGATCTGTTAGCAAATATTGGGTTCAATGAAGTATTTTCAAGAGAATTGGGTGGAGTTCAAGATTATGGAGCTGATATTGATACATTTTATGATTAAGATGATATGTTCTTTAACATTGAAGCTGACATGGATGAAGATGAGCCAATTTTTTCGATCGAATTTGAACATCAATAAGTTCCTGAGCATACTTCTATTGATTCTCAAAGCATTCTATTGGGTTTATGTTGTGCTTAATGTTATATTCAAGAGTTTCTCCATTTTGTAAATTTAGCCTTTAAACTTTGTAGGTATAAATAGTCTTTTCCTCGTAATTTTAGAGTAGCTGTAATCATTTGTAATCTTCAAAGAATTTGAATACAAAATCCTTTGGTGAAAATTTTCTCTAGATTCGTTTTCTATTCTTGATTGATTTTATCTGATTTGAAGATTTGGGATTCTCATTTGGTTTCAGAGCAAACTGTAGCGATTTTGATTAGAAAATCTGCACAAAATTCAAAAATTCTACATAGAACTTTGGAAATTTTGAACATATTCGGATTGTTCTTCATAAGTTCTTGAGTGTTCTTGAGGATATTTGATCATATTCTTCATTTTGTCATAAAAAATCATCTACTCTTTGTTGTTTGATCTTTGATTTACTGTTAATCTTGTGTGAATTATTGTTGAGAATCATTGTGTTTAAACAATTTGTGTAATTGATCGATTAATTGTCAAAATTTGAAGAATTTCTAAAGTTTCTGGAAAGTTACTGTTCATATAAAAATTCTTATATTTTGTGTGTTTGATCAATATTGTGGTGTATTTTTGGTAGAATGGTGTTTGTCAATCATCGCTCATTGAAGATATTCATTGAGCGATTTGAATTTCTATCCGGTCATTGAATTTTTGATTATTTTCCGAATTAGTAATATCCGAACATTGAATATTGTTGATTGTTCTTCATATCCGGTCATTGAAACTTGTTTGATGTCCGAACTTGTTCATATCCGGTCATTGAATTGTTTGTTGTCAGATTTTGTGAAATCCGGCCAAGATTGTTGATTGTTGTAAGATTTGTTATCCGAAGAGTATTTTGTGGTTTGAAATTGATATTTTGTATCCGGCTAATACTTTTTCCGGTCTCATTGTTATCCGGTGAAACCTTCATTCGGATTCAATTGTGAATATTCAAGTGTTGCCTTATTGTTGTTATATCCGGATTGCTAGTTGTCCGTATACGTGTTGATTTGGATAAGAATTTTTATCATCTTAAATCTAAGTGTCCGGAGACACCTTGTCCGATAACCTTCTTGATTCTTGTTTGACATCTTTGTCCAGAAACATCATCCGGAGATATTCTATCCAGAGACATTATCTGGATAAGAGGCTTTAGTGTGTTTTGACCGTATTCGTGTGTATGAAACTTTTGTGTGTGAATATTTTGATAAAGTCTTTTGAATATTAATTTTTTGAATTAAAATCTTGAACAACAAAGATCCATTTTCTTAAATCAGACAAAATGAATTCAAAAGAAGCTATGGCTATTGGAACAGATAAAAAATCACGTGTTCTTTTCAGAGGTGACTACAACTAATGAAGATATCGCTTTCTGAAATTTATAGAGAGACAAAAGAAAGGAGAGTTGAGCATGGAATCACTGATGGATGGTCCAACTATATTCTAGAAGGAAATACCAGCAGTTCCATAACAAAACAAACCATCTGAAATTGTGGTCAAAGAAAATTAAAAATACAGTGCTAATGAACATGCTAGAGCACATGTTGATGTATTGTGATGATGCAAGAGTTAACTAATGATATTTACACAAGTATTGATAGCTATAAATCTTCTGGAAACCGTATGTGGAAGCAGATTGAAAGAATGATGATGGGTTCCAAGGTGGGTACTCAATTGAAAGTCACTAATTGCATCACAAGCTATGAAAAGTTCAAGGCTAATGAGGGAGAGAGTCTTGATGATGTGTATGATAGGTTAACAAGACTTTTGAATGAGCTGACAAAGAATAAAATCATAAAGACAAGGATTGAAATCAATGTCAACTTTCCGAGCAATCTGCAGCCAGAGTGGAAACAATTTGCAAAAAATATCAGATATAACAAATCATTATATGATATTGACATTCACGACGTATATTAAACATTAAAGCAGAATGAATAGAATGTGTCGGAGATTAGAGACCTGAAGAAGAAGAAAGAGAAGGAAGTGAGTGATCCCTTAACTTTTGTTTCTGAAAAGAAAGGTAAGACAAGATCCAGCAAGCATGTGAAGGACATTGTTCAGATGAGTGAGTCATCAAGTTTAGACAGTAATGAAATTGATTCTGACTTAGAAATGAAAGAGATAAAGCAGGCACTGGTCATGCTGACAAAGGCGTTTCAAATTTTTTTTTTCAAGAAAATACATTCGAATAGTCAGAGATTTTCATCTGGTTCGAAATACAAATTCAAATATAAGTTTGGAGAAAAAAAAAAGAAATATGAAGAGAAAAGATTTGAGAAGAAATCTGATAAGAAGACTGATGAGAAGAAGAGGTTTGTGAAGGGAGTGGCAGATGAAAATACAAAGTGCTATAACTGTGGAAAGTTGGGCCACTTTGCTGTGAATTGTAGAAAACCAGTGTCCAAAAACACTTGTTACTACAAGAATAAGTTCCTCCTTTCAAAACAAAAGGATGCGGGAAAAGCTTTGATGGCCGAATATGATCATTGGTTGAATTTGACTGATGAAGATGGAGAATCAGATGTTGTTGCTCATATCTGTTTGATGGCAAGGACTGAAACAGATTTATCTGAAAATGAAGAAAAAAGGCAGAATCAAGTGATGAGGTACTTGAATCCTCATGCATTGAGCAGATGCAAATTACAAGATTTTTAGCAAAAACTCAAATTTGAAAAAGATCGAGTTGCAACTTTAGAAAAGGATCACAAAATGCAACAAGATAGATACATAATGCTAAATAATGAAAACGCTGGAAATTTTGCATGGGCTCAGTCTTTGTTATCTGAGAGCAAAACTTTTTCTAAAAAATCAGATCTCTTGAATGGTGAATTATCTTACTCATATGATAAATATAAATCTTTGGAGTTAGTAAATGATGATCTGGTTGTAAAGTACAACACTCTTACTTTACAAAATAAGATTTTAAATAAAAAATTGAAAGCTTTATATTACACTCCTACAATCTATAAATTTGAATATCTTGACCTCGGTCCAGAATATCAAATCAGATTTACAAAATATTCAGATGAGGTTGAGGAACAAGAAGATTTGAATAGAAAAAGAAAGGATGAAATGAAAGTTCCTTTTGACCATTCTGAATTAAATGAAAGCTATGAAAATCAAGTTCCTGCTCTTTCAACAGATTACTTTCACAGTTATTTTAAAACAGAACTTGAATCAAAACATGTTGAACAAAAACTTTATGCTCCAACTTTGATTTTAGAAAAACAAGTTGCTCAACTGGAAATGATTTTTAAAGAAGAAATGCTTTATTTTCAAAAAGAAAAAGAAGAATTTTTGAATAAAATTGAAAATTTTGAAAAGTTAAAAGTTTAAGAGGAGCCAGTTGAATCTAAGTTTTTTTCATGCTCAAAACCTTCAAGTGATACTTCTGAATCTGAAGGATTAAAATTTTCAAATAAAGAGCCTAATTTTTCTGAAATTTTAAATTCGGATTAGTGTTTAGATCAAGAGATTGATAAGTTTGATTTCTCTAAACAACTGCCCAGCCATGAAGATTTTATTTTTAAAAAAATGAAAGACCGAGGATTCTGACAAGGCTTCTCATTATGAAAATGTTTTTCATGAAAAACCTGTTTATGAGAATGTTTATTACAAAAAGAATAAAATCAAAAGAAGTTCAAAGAAACAGAAGAAGAGTGCTGGTAAAATTCTGAAACATAAATCTCATTGTAAAACTAAATCTAATGATTTTGTTTCTCATGTTTTAGATAATTCATTGAAGATAAAGAGTATCTGGAAAGTGAAAGGATCTACATCTGTAGAAACACTAAAATCATCTGATCAGCCTAGGAAGAACGGGTTTTCAATTCTTGTACTCAATAACACTGTGAATTTAAAAAATATACATTCAGTGAAATCATTGACACTGAGAAAAGCAAAATGCATTGTTCATATTGTCGATGGGATGAATTAGTTCCTTTTACTTCTTTTCATGCTCATCATTTTGTGCATAATGTTAAATCTGCTGTTAAAAAGGAAATCATTTTCAAAGAAAGTTGGTTTTGTAACTATAGCATACCACCAACTAGTGCTAATATGAAAAGACCCATATTGAAATGGGTACCTAAATCCAACTGATTCCATGTGCAGGTAAACTAGCATGTGTGGTTCTTAGACTCTGGATACTCTAAACACATGATTGGTAGGAAAGAGTTATTGTCTAATTTTATTGAATCTTTTGGTGTCACGGTAAGGTTTGGAAACGATCAATACGCGCCTATCTTTGATATGGTGACGTAATTTTTGAAAATTTCATGATAAAGAAAGTCTCGTATGTCGAAGGATTTGGTCATAACCTGTTTAGTATAGGTCAATTATGTGATAAAAATCTGGAAGTTTGTTTTAAAGCTAACCGATGCAGTGTCCGTACTTCTGATGGTAAGGCACTCCTCGCTGGTACTAGAAAATCTAATTTGTACACAATTGACTTATCAAATCTTCATGTGGATACTGATGTCTGCTTGATTTCCAAGGCTTCTTTGCAGCAAAATTTGTTGTGGCATCGACGACTTTCTCATCTTATTTTCAAAAATCTGAACAAGTTGGTTTGTGATAATTTGGTGAAAGGTTTACCCGAGCTTAAATTCAATAAAGACCATGATTGCGCAGCGTGCGAAATAGGTAAAATGAAGAGAGTTTCTCATAAGACCAAGGTGGATTTTTATACTGATCGTCCTCTACATCTTCTGCATATGGATCTTTGTGGTCCTATGAGAGTTCAAAGTATCAATGGGAATAGATATGTATTAGTCGTTGTTGACGATTATTCCAGATACACATGGGTTCATTTTCTGAAGTCTAAAGATGAAGCTACAGAGATAATCATTTCCCTCTTGAAGAGTGTTGAAGTAAATATTTAGTTATTTGTTAAGAAAATCAGAACAGATAACGGAACAGAATTCAAGAATAAAACTCTGGGTTCATTTCTAGAATCTCATGGTATTACTCTTACATTCTCGACAGCCCGAACACCACAACAAAATGGTGTTGTTGAGCGGAAAAATAGAACTTTAGTGGAAGAAGCTCGTACACTCCTCACTTTCTCGAAGCTTCCTCTATTTCTATGGGCTGAAGCTGTTGATACAACGTGTTTTTTCTCAGAACCGAGCTCTCATACATAAAAGGTTTGGTGAAACACCTTATGAACTCATAAATAAACGAATACCTAATATCAAATTATTTCGAGTTTTTGGTTGCAGGTGTTTTGTTTTAAACGACAAAGAGGACAGAGGTAAATTTTCTACCAAGACCGATGAAGCTGTTTTTATTGGTTACTCTAAAAATTTTGCTGCTTATAGGGTCTATAATTAAAGAACGAAGTGTGTGAATGAGAGCGTCAATGTTTCATTTGATGAGATTGTAGATGTGGCTTCTGAACAAAACAGTTAAGGACTCGTGATGATAAATAATTCTTTCTGGAACACAAATCTCTTTGAGTCGTCTTATTCTGTTCAAAATATTTCTGATTTGGATTCGTTATTTGAAATTTTCTATGATGACTATTTTGAAAATAAACCTAATGAGTATAATACTTTGTCTAGGGAAGATCAACAGAATCAAACTGAACAACAGTTATTTGGTCCATCTCTTGATGTTTTAGTTACTGTCTCTGAAGATATTTTTGAAGATGTTGATGAAGAAATTGTTATGGAAGATCCAAGCTGTCCAGTCCAGTTCAGTGTGAAGAGGGCTCGAAAAATAATCTGCTCGAGGATTCAGTCATTCAAGATAAAAATTCTTTACCTCAGTCAGATATTCAACCAAGTTCAATTTCAAATTTTGAACCTTCACTCGAACCAGTTCTGGATAACTCCCTCAATACTTACACAGATCAAAATTTTGATCAATCTTCTTATATTCCCCTATCTCATAACACCAAGTGGACCAAAGATCATCCGATAACTCAAACTATTGGTGATAAAAACTTATCAGTTCAAACAAGGTCTGCTACTGCTAATGAGTGTTTGTTCTCAACATTCCTAAGTAACATTGAACCGACTAAGATTTCGTAAGCCTTAGCGGATCTGTATTGGATAATAGTTATGAAAGAAGAGCTAAATCAGTTTGAAACTCTAAAAGTATGGAGATTAGTTCCTCGTCCCAAAAATAAGATGATTATCGGTACTAAACGAGTATTCAAGAATAAGAAATATGAAGATGGTGTTGTTGTCAGAAACAAGGCTCGGTTAGTAGATAAAGGGTATAATCAACAAGAGGGCATTGACTATGATGAAACATTTGGTCTGGTAGCAAGAATTGAAGCTATAAGGATTTTTTGGCATACGTGACTCATGAAAACTTTACAGTTTATCAAATGGACGTCAAAACGGCATTCCTGTATGGTTTTCTCAAAGAAGAGGTATATGTTGCTCAACCGGAAGGATTTGTTGATGAGTGAAACCTATCATATGTTACATCCTTGACAGAGCCTTGTATGGATTAAAACAAGCCCCGAGAGCCTGGTATGATATTTTATCAGAATTCCTCGTAAAATCAGGCCTCTCGAAAGGTAACATTGACACAACACTTTTTATCAAAAAGGAAGAGTCTGAAATAATCTTGATACAAATTTATGTTGATGATATAATATTTGGATCTACGAATCCTAAATACTGGAAAAACTTTTCTGCCTTGATGGTATCTAGGCTTAAAATGAGCATGATGGGTGAGATGAAATTCTTTTTAGGTCTTCAAGTAAAATAATTATCTTCAGGAATTTTTTTTTGTCAAACAAAATATATTTTTGATATCCTGAAGAAATTTAATATGGAAAATTGTTCATCTATAAAAACACCTATGGCTCCTAGTTCAAAACTACATTATAATCCTTCTAATAAAGCTTTAGATCAGAAAACCTATCAAGGTATGATTGGTTCATTAAAAAAATTTAACGTCTTGTAGACCTGATATTATGTTCTCACACATCTTTTTGCCAGATATCAGGCGAATCCAAAAAAGTCCCATTTAAGTGCTGTTAAACGCATTTTTCGTTATCTGAAGGGGACTTCTAATCTAGGACTTTGGTATCCTAAGGGTACTAGTTTTGAGGTGATGTCTACTTAGATGCAAATTATACAGGGTGTATGTTGGACAGGAAAAGAACCTCAGGTCACGTACAATTTCTTGGAGATAAACTTTTAAGATGGGCGTCAAAGAAACAAAATTGAGTGTCTACTTCTACTGCTGAAGCAGAATATGTAGCTGCTACTAGCTGTTGTTCTCAAGTTATCTGGATGCGCACACAACTCAGAGATTACGTTTTTTCTTTCAATAAAATTCCAATTTATTGTGATTCTAAAAGTGCCATTGCAATTTCTTGCAATCCTGTTCAACACACCAAAACAAAACACATAGATATCCGGTATCATTTTATAAAAGATCATGTTGAAAACGGGATTATTGAATTATATTTTGTAAATACAAAATATCAGCTAGCTGACTTATTTACAAAAGATTGAGATGAAAAACGCTTTAGCTTTCAAATATCTAAGTTGGCTATGTTGAATTTGAAAATTTGAAATTTTCTTAAAATCCGTTCAATAATTTAAAAATCTTATGTTTATTAGTTAAACTGATAAACTTTTGATTTCAGTGTAATTGACCTCAATTTAAGTCAAATTCATTATTTCAAAATATATGTATTTTTCAAATATAATTTAGTATTTCATTTTTTTAATGTAATTGAAAACTTTTAAATGTGGATTCTATTGTTGAGGGGGAGTGTTGAAAATTTTTCAGTATTTCGGTTCATTTTTCTAGCGAGAGTAAAATATTTGTATACAGTGCTAATTGATATATTTTTCTTACAGGTATTAAACTCTAATCTTTAATCTTTTAGCAGGTGGTCACCCTGGGATTAGTCGGCTCGCATAGCGGGTTGGATATCCATGTTAATAAAAAAATCTAATTTTTTGAAAGATATGAATTTTTAGGATAAGTGTTGCCCGATTAAGATTATATTCGGACAAATCATTGTCCGATAAGGATTCTATCCTAAAGGCTGTTCAGGATTCGTTTACTAAAGAAATCACTGGATTAAAAAGGTTGTTGAAAGGAAAAGGACCAATGGTTGAAGAAGTTTTTGCTCCGCCGCCACCGCCTGCCCCTGAACCTCCGAGGGAGTTGGATCTATTGGTGGATGAGCTAAAATTTGTACTTTATGCTAAATTGATTTCTACTCAATCTACAGATTCGTTAGATGCATATTTGTTTGGATTATTATGATACTCTATTGAAGAAATCCTTACTGTCAAAGCCGCATAGTTTCATTCTTTCCAAAGCATTTTAGTATCTAATTTTCAAATCTTAGTTCTACAATTGCTTCAAATACCGAAGCCTTATCCCAAATGCAAAATTCCATTGATATACTCTCCAAAAGGGTATTAGCTTTGGAAAATTCATGTTTGTGCTCAAGCCACCTCAAAAAAAGGCATGATAATTAGGAAGATCCTGATCACCATGAGTGGGAGATTAAGAGACAAAGGTTGGCTGAGTCTTCAAGTGGTGGTGAAGATGTTTCTTGAGATAGTAACTCTGAGGACCAAACAGATCAAAGTCCGGTTCAAGCTGTATTAAGTGAACGAACAACAGGCCAAGAAGTGAATGAAGCTACAGATCCAACGATCGAGCCAATGGTTGAAAAGTCGGCGGTCTCTACAGTAGGAAAAAGGTTGCTACTGGATCTATCAGCAAATGTGGGGTTCAATGAAGTATTTTCTAGCGAATTGGGTGGAGCTCAGGACTATGGAGCCGATATTGACACAATTGATAATTCAAATGATATGTTCTTTGAATTTGAAGCTGATATCGATGAAGATGATCCAATTTTTCCTATTCAGTCTGAACATCAACAAGTTCCTGAACATCCTCCTACAGATTCTCAAAGCATTCCCGATACTTCTCAGGCGGTACACGATGCAAAAAAAATATTCACAAAGAATTATGTTCCGATTAAAATTCGAGCTAATGTTCCAGGGTTCGATAGAGCAAGAACCAGAGAACCTTCTCTTGAAGACATTTACTTTTGTGTTTTTGTTCGTCATTGGAAAACACTTAGTGGCGATAAAATCCTCAGTATTCACAAAGAAACATGTGAGTATCGTATTGAATACAAGCACTTTCTCAAAGCTAAACGCCTATCGATCAGCCAAGTACGAACCATACATCGAATTGTTTGTTTAAAGAATATAGAAACCAGTAAACTCATCAGAGTCTGGTATCCAGTGTTCTCTTTAACTAGACAAGACGACCATATTTGGAATTTCAGTGAAGCTGACTTCCCAAATCTTTTCCTAGAAGATTAGAGCATTTATGTCACAAAATTCGAGATCAGACGGTCAAAAATGAAGGAGTAGTCTTGGGCCTTGAACAAATAAAGCGTTATCTTATATGTCATGTCAAGTTTTTTTGGTTATAGATGTTCAGATGGGGTTTGAAAGCAATCAGAAGATTGTGAACCTGAAGAGACCAAACCAAGAGCTTAAAGACATCGAAGGCTATCCATTATTTCTTATACTTGAAGATCCATAATTTGGTGTAATCTATGAGAATGCTGAAAGATCTAAAAGATTTTTGAGGTTCAATGAACTGAATAAGTACTCTGACGATACTATAAAGATAGTGAGAAGGGGGGCTTTAACGTAAAAAGGCTTCTGATGAAAACAATAGGACGTGATAGGTTGAGTCCAAGAGAAAGGTTTTTGCTGATAAGTGCTCTCAAGATGTTAGACGAAAAATTGCAATATCGGAATGCTCTAAGGAGGTGTGAGACAAATTTGGGCTTTAGAAGATCAAAATTTACAATGTCTTGAGCTTGAATCCAAAGGGGGAGAATGTTGGGTTTAAGTTGTGCTTAATGTTGTATTCAAGAGTTTCACCATTTTGTAAATTTAGTCTTTAAAGCTTTGTAGGTATAAATAGTTTTTTTTTGTAATTTTAAAGTAGTTGTAATCATTTGTAATCTTCAAAGAATTTGAATACAAAATCCTTTTGGTGAAAATTCTCTCTAGATTCATTTTTTGTTCTTGATTGATTTTATCTAATTTGATGATTTGGGATTCTCATGTTCCTGATACATCTCAGGCAATACATGATGCGACAGAGATATTCACAAAGAATTATGTACCGTTTGCAATTCGAGCAAATGTTACAGGCTTTGATAAAGCAAGAATCAGAGAGCCTTTTCTCGAGGACATTTACTTTGGCGTTTTTGTTCATCATCGGAAGGCAGGTGATAAAATCCTCGGTATTCATAACGAAACACATGAGTATCGTATCGAATAGAAGCACTTTCTTAAAGCTAAATGCCTACCGATCAGACAAGTGCGAACCAGACATCGAATTGTTTCTATCAAGAATATTCAAGCCAGTAAACTCGTCAGAGTCTGGTATCCAGTGTTCTCTTTGACGAGACAAGACAACCATGTTTGGAATTTCAGTGAAGCTGACTTCCCAAATCTTTTCCTCGAAGACTTAGAGCATCTCTATCACAAAGTTCAAGATCAGACGGTCAAAAAGGAAGGAGTAGTCTTGGGCCTTGAAGCAATAAAATGTTATCTTAAATGTCATGTCAAGCTATCTTCGGTTATAGATGTTCAAATGGGGTTTGAAAGCAATCAGAGGGTTGTGAATCTGAAGAGACCTAACAAAGAGCTTGAAGACATAGAAGGCTATCCGTTATTCCTTATCCTTGAAGATCCAGAATTTGGTGTAATCTATGAGAATGCAGAAAGGTCTAAAATATTTTTGAGGTTTAGTGAACTGAACAAGTACTCTGATGGTACTTTAAAGATAGTGAGAAGGGGGCTTGAACGTAAAAAGGCTTCCGATGACAAAGCAACAGGACATGATACATTGAGTCCAAGAGAAAGGTATTTGCTGATAAGTTCTCTCGAGCTGCTTGACAAAAATTTGCAATATCGGAATGCACTGAGGAGGTGTTAGACAAATTTAGGGTTTAGAAGATCAAAATTACAATGTGTCGAGCTTGAATCCAAAGGTGGAGAATGTTGGGTTTAAGTTGTGCTTAAAAGTTGTATTCAAGTGTTTCTCCATTTGTAAATTTAGTCTTTAATGCTTTGTAGGTATAAATAGTTTTTCCTTGTAATTTTGTAGTTAGTAGAAATCATTTCTAATCTTCAAAGAATCTGAATACAAAAACCTTTGGTGAAAATTGTTTCTAAAATTCATATTATGTTCTTGATTGATATTAATCTGATTGAAGATTTGAGATTCACAAGCTCTGTATCAGAAGCTTGATTTTTCTATAAGACATGCATTTTTGACATAATGAGATGCTAAGTTTCTTGGGACAGTGTCTCTGTATAGTACATACAGAAGCTCTGTGTACTAAACTTAGGATTTAAAAAATATCAAGATATTGAGAAGTCAAGTTTCTAGACAGAAGCTTTGTATAGTACATACAGAAGCTCTGTGTCCAAAGCTAGAGTTCATAACAGTGCAAGATTCATGAATTCAAGTTTCTGGAGACAGAAGCTCTGTAAAGTACATACAGAGGTTCTGTACATGAGACTTAGGTGTGTTCAAGAAAAAAAGAAAAAAATGAAACAAGTGTATGGTTTGAGGAATAGATTACATACCTTTGGAGTATATACAAAGACTCATGGTTGGACTATGCAGAGTTCTTGCCTTCAAATTGAGATTTGGTGAAGTAGAAGCTCTGTATAGTACATACAAAGGCTCTATATTATTAAAGATCTGAGGCCCCCTTGAGGTGGGCTGTTTGTGGCTCTCCGCCATAAACTATGCTTGGATCAAAATTGTTAGAACTGTACAAGCTATAGATCAAGGTACAAAGGCTCTGTACAGTAGAGATAGAGACCCTGTATGTGAAAGACCCAGTTTACATAAATGATAAAAGGTTTGTAATACCTCATTTCTATAAATGATAAACAAACCACCAAAAGTTATATTTTTAAACCTTTAGAAAGCAAACGGGATATAATATTTACGAGTTTCTAATTCGAAATGTCCGCTTGGTTTACAGGACGTTTCCGTAAGCACCTGTTTTCCAAAATATCCTAAAATGGACAAAATAAACTTAATAGATTTGCATAAAGCTTAAACTATATACAAGACAGAGGACATTAGCTACCCGTTATCTAGATACTTTAATTACAACCAAAAGACAACTAATAATTTACAATCCATAGTTGTATTCGACTAACTATATAATACCAAAAGA
>NC_037529.1:39977422-39979979 GCF_001531365.2 Cynara cardunculus var. scolymus
CATTCGAGAATCATACATCTGAATATCAAAGTATGAAACAAATAAATTGTGTGAAAGTCAATAATTGATATGTACTGCCCCCGAGCTATCCTGGTCGTGGCAAGCACAACAATATATATCGTAGATATCATACCACCCGAGCTATCCCGGCCAGTGGAATGATCTTCCCACCCGAGCTATCCCGAAAATGACCGGACTCTAACACGGTCAAATACGCACCATACTCGAGTAATCTAAGCTGATAAAGGCTTAAGCATGCCTCCCCGGGTGAAACACAAAGTAACCACCGAGTAGCATGTATGGAAGGACGGAGTGCAATAGCCAATAATCTCTTGAAATTGATAAGGAGACATAACATGGAAGCAAGTAGCAAATAGATAACACATGTCTAGCAAATAGCAAGTTAAGTAGCCCTATAAACTCACAGTGCTTTTCGATACTCAAAAATCGAGCCAACTTAGGCTCTACATCCATATACGTCTAAACATCATCCAACGGTCACTCCGGAAGGACCAAGTGAGCTTATTTAACACCTGTAATATGTACCCAAAGTTTCATAAAGAKCCGACAACAAAAACTTAACCAAACTTAATTTAAACTCATTTTAGGCACTATAATTCACAGCTCAAAATCAATTTTTTATCAGTTTTTAGACGCAATTATAACCAACCTATAAGCCTTATTTCTGAAAGGTGTCTAAAGGACAGGTTTATATCTACATATAAGCTTTCTAAAATATCCAGAATCGTAGCAATCCGAGCTACGGTTAAGAAGTTATCGCACATTCAAAACAACATCTCCGATAGATTTGCTGCTGTCAAATTCACCAACTAAATAGGCTAAAATCCATATTTTGGATTCAATTTTTATTCCAACAATCAAAATACCATCTAACCATGTTTATATTATTTATTACAAGATCAATACTCAATAATTTCACCAAAATAGCCATTAATGAAGAAAATCAAAGTTCAACCTATATTCTTCATTTGTGAAAGCTCCAAATCATCAATCAAGCATCATAACAACCTAGTTAGGCTATAACCAATCTAAATACAACATATTACTAATATAACTCAGATTAGGTTTCATTGATTTCATCTCTAAATAGCTTCAAATCAAGAGATTAACCAATGAAATAGTTATACCTTAATTGGAGGATGAATTTGGCATAAAAATCAAGCAAAACCCCTTGAACCAACCTTGATTCACCCCTATGAAGCCAAAATCACCCTTGGTAGTAAGTTTTGGAGATGAGAGTCTGTTTTGGGTGAAAAAGAAGGTAAATAACATGTATAACTGACTTTTACGAGTTGGGACTGAGTTGACTCGGCTTAAAACTCGGTTTGACCACTAATCACTAAAAATCGCATAACCTTTCGCTCGGACCTCCGTTTTTGACGTGGTTTTCGTTCACGCGTTTGTAAAGAGATAATCTACATCTTACAATAGAAATATCTCAAAAATATCTTCCAATAAAAGCAGTTTTTATGTATATGTAACGTAGATATTGATGCTTTTGACCCGTTTCTTTCCAATTGTTTTGCCCCGGGCCTCGTACGATGATTCCGACTATTTCATATATAGTTTATTGCATTCGGCTTTGCTTCCAAATTTTACGTTTTGATCACATAAACACATATAAAGGGGATAATTGCAACGTATTTGCGAAAGTGTATGTTACAATTACCTCCTCCTTTTGAGGATTCTGTCCTCGGAATCTTCATTTCTCGAATAGCTCGGGATATTTGGAAAGCATCTGTTCTTTGTTCTCACACGTGCAATTCGGACCATGATGATGCTTCCATTTCACTAATACCAAATTGATTGTCTTGTTTCGAAGATTTGTCGTTCTTTCGTTTAGAATTTCTTTTGGTTCCTCGATATATCTCAGTCGTTCGTCAATATTTACCTCAGCTAAGGGAATTGTTTCATCATACTTACCCAAACACTTTCGAAGATATCCAACATGAAATACATCATGAATACCAGACAGCTCTTCTGGAAGTTCAAGTCGATATGCTTGTTTGCCAATACGTTCAATGATTTTGAATGGTCTAACGAAACGTGGACTAAGCTTACCTTGCTTACCAAATCGTAGAATACCATTCCAAGGGGAAACTTTCAACATAACCATGTCGCCTACGGTGAATTCAATTGGTCGTCGACGATTATCGGCGTACGACTTCTGTCTGTCCTGAGCGGCTTTCATCCTTTCCCGAATAACTTGAATCTTATCATGCGTAATTTGAATCATTTCGGGTCCAGCAAGCACTTTCTCACCCGTCTCACGCCAACACAGTGGAGTTCGACATTTACGACCATATAAAGCCTCAAAAGGCGCCATACCGATAGTCGAGTGATAGATGTTGTTGTATGAAAATTCAACCAATGGTAAATGCATATCCCAACTACCACCAAACTCAAGGATACACGCACGTAACATATCTTCTAACGTCTATATCGTGCGTTCAGACTGGCCATCAGTTTGGGGATGATAGGTTGTGCTCAATGCCACGCGTGTCCTTAGTTCTCGTTGTAAACTGGCCCAAAATTT
>NC_037529.1:39982115-39984342 GCF_001531365.2 Cynara cardunculus var. scolymus
CCAATAATTATATCAAAGCTATGGATATCCATCGGTACAAGATCTACGAAAAACTCATGCTCATCTAACTGCAACACACAATCTTTGTAGACTTTATCAGCTAGCATAGATGTGCCATCAGCAGTGTCAACGTAAAAAGATTTAGCAAGCACATATGGCACAAAGTTTAAACATCGAGCAAACGTATGAGAAATGAATGAATTAGTACGACCAGAATCAAATAAGATACGAGCGGGATGCGAATTAACAAGAAATATACCCATAACCACATCCGGTTTATCTCGAGCTTCCTCAACAGTGATTTGAAAAGCTCTAGCCTGGACGCGCGGTACCTCCTCCTTTTGACGAGCAACACAACTAATAGAAGGTCGGCGAACAGAAGTCTTACTTTCCTCAGGCTTAGATCGAGGGCATTCTCTTTGACGATGGCCTATAGCACCACATGAGTAGCATGTCATATCCCTCCTCGGGCAGTTCGGTCTCACGTGTCCAACTTCACCACAACCATGACATCTAACTTTAGGGCGAACAGTGTTGCATCGGCCCCGATGAGCCTTACCGCAAACAGAACAGGGTGGAGGAGCATTTAACTGAAGGCTATAAGCTTGGGACCAATATTGAGGTCGCGATCTACTTGGGATTGAGGGTATCTCGGATTGAAATTCCTAGAAAATTATTGTATTGGTGCATATATGGCACCTTCAATTCGAGGTCGCTTGGTTGGTGGAGCTGGATTACGATCCGAGCGGGTAAAATCGTGTTCGCGCTGTCGTGCAGATTCCACCGCTTTCTCAAACTCTGAAATATCACGATTGGCGACGACATCTCGAATCTCTGATCACAATCTGTCTATAAAGTGGTCTACACGTTCCTGTTCTGTAGTCAAGAAACGTGTGGCAAACTGTGCTTTATGATTGAACTCGGTCTCGTAGTCCACCACTGACATCTTTCCTTGATTAAGATCAAGAAACTCCTTCTCCAATTGTTTTTGTAGATCAATTGGACAATACTGCTTGATAAAACGAGTTTTGAAAGACTCCCAAGGTATACCTTCTTTTTCAGTTTCACCTAAAGCTGCAAAAGTAGCATTCCACCATATCAAGGCCCTACTTTGGAACATGGTCGTGGCATAATTCACTTTATCATCACATAGCACTCGGGTGATACGAAAGACCTTATCAGTATTCAATATCCATTCAAGTTCTTCCAACGGATCAACCTTCCTAGAGAACTCAATAGCACCGCTACCACGAAAGGTTTTAAAAGTGACTTGGTCGGTTTTGGGTTTTGAGGTGTCAGCCCTTTCTTTCTCCTTACCTTTACTTTTATCATCTTCAGACTTTCTATCGTCATGTCGTTGTTGGGCTAACGTTTGCTGAATTAATAAAGTCATATGTTGCATCAMACGTTCGCTTCGAGGAGACATCGGTGCCTCATCATCATAAATCTCCAGGTGTGGAGCGTTTTCTCTTACATTGTTGTTAGATGGGGTGTGACTACCTTCATCACCGTTGGCCATATTTCTGAAAGTTACGACATATACATAACATTAAATAGAATCCTATAACAAATTCCCAATTCCCACCTAGGTTTCTCCTAAGTTCATATCCCGTTTAAATCAAAACATACTTACTACATGATGCCGACACAAGGTTTAAGTCCGGATATCATCATTGGTATCCAGTTCACTTAAACCACCGCTCTGATACCAAATTGAAAGACCCGGTTTACATAAATGATAAAAGGTTTGTAATACCTCATTTCTATAAATGATAAACAAACCACCAAAAGTTATATTTTTAAACCTTTAGAAAGCAAACGGGATATAATATTTACGAGTTTCTAACTCGAAATGTCCGCTTGGTTTACAGGACGTTTCCGTAAGCACCTGTTTTCCAAAATATCCTAAAACAAACAAAATAAACTTAATAGATTTGCATAAAGCTTAAACTATATACAAGACAGAGGACATTAGCTACTCGTTATCTAGATACTTTAATTACAACCAAAAGACAACTAATAATTCACAACCCATAATTGTATTCGACTAACTATATAATACCAAAAGCGTCGTGCTACTGGAAGCACCAAAAGCAAAGATCTCAATCTACTCGAGCTTGTTCTTTGCCTTATCTACACGGCCTGTAAAAATGTGAACAACTAAAAGGGTAAGCACATAATGCTTAGTGAGTAAATGGGAACTACTAACTACTAAAGCTTCACAAAT
>NC_037529.1:39984897-39989889 GCF_001531365.2 Cynara cardunculus var. scolymus
TCGTCCAACGGTCACTCTGAAAGGACCAAGTGAGCTTATTTAACACCTGTAATATGTACCCAAAGTTTCATAAAAATCCGACAACAAAAACTTAACCAAACTTAATTTAAACTCATTTTAGGCACTATAATTCACAGCTCAAAATCAACTTTTTATCAGTTTTTAGACGCAATTATAGCCAACCTAGAAGCCTTATTTCTTAAAGGTGCCTAAAGGAAAGGTTTAGATCTACATATAAGCTTTCTAAAATGTCCARAATCGTAGCAATCCGAGCTACGGTTAAGAAGTTATCGCACATTCAAAACAGCATCTCGGATAGATTTGGTGCTGTCAAATTCACCAACTAAATAGGCTGAAATCCATATTTTGGATTCAATYTTTATTCCAACAATCAAAATACCATCTAACCTGTTTATATTATTGATTACAAGATCAATACTCAAGAATTTCACCAAAATAGCCATTAATGAAGAAAATCAAAGTTCAACCTATATTCTTCATTTTTGAAAGCTCCAAATCATCAATCAAGCATCATAACAACTTAGTTAGGCTATAACCAATCTAAATACAACATATTACTAATATAACTCAGATTAGATTTCATTGATTTCATCTCTTACTAGCTTCAAATCAAGAGATTAACCAATGAAATAGTTATACCTTAATTGGAGGATGCATTTGGCATAAAAATCAAGCAAAACCCCTTGAAACAACCTTGATTCACCCGTATGAAGCCAAAATCACCCTTGGTAGTAAGTTTTGGAGATGAGAGTCTGTTTTGGGTGAAAAAGAAGGTAAATAACATGTATAACCGACTTTTACGAGTTGGGACTGAGTTGACTCGGCTGAAAACTCTGTTTGACCACTAATCACTAAAAATCGCATAACTTTTCGCTCGAACCTCCGTTTTTGACGTGGTGTTCACTCACGCATTCGTAAAGAGATAATCTACAACTTACAATAGAAATATCTCAAAAATATCTTCCAATAAAAGTCAGTTTTTATGTATCCGTAACATTGATATTGATGCTTTTGATCCGTTTCTTTCCAATTGTTTTGCCCCGGGCCTCGTACGATGATTCCGACTATTTCATATATAGTTTATTGCATTCAGGTTTGCTTCCAAATTTTACGTTTTGATCACATAAACACATATAAAGAGGATAATTGCAACGTATTTGCAAAAGTGTATGTTACAGTATGACAAACAACAAATGTTAGACTTGATCAAGAGACTCTGCATAGTATATGCAGAGGATCTGTAGTCTTGGATTTGATACAGTAAGTGTAGGATCGATTAACTTGGTTCTTGTATTAACCCAATACTCTAAATGATCTATATGACAGACATAATGTAGCGGAAACAATAATAAGAATCAAATAGAGCTGTGAATCAAGCACAATGAAGAAGAAGCAGACAATCAATATTAAGAACACACAAGCTGAAATGTATTTCAATTGTATTGAAATTAGACGATTACAATGCTGGAAGCGGCGCTGATTACAAAGGAGAAAGCTACTATATATACTATTTCCTAACCGCTTGTCTGACGTGACCTAGACGTGTGAAACGATCCAGGCCGTCCAAATAAAGCGTATTACAAAAGTAGTCACGTGATAAGCACGAGTAGCTAATAACCTAAGTAAAACAGCAAAGAACTATACCACAGAAGATGTTGTTGCAGACCCTCTGTGTGTCATCCCAGAGGCTCTGCGGGATGTAACTTGAAAGAACTTGATCCTTGAGGATCATCTTCTAGAACTTCTGTGATAGACTGCAGAGGTTCTGTCGTCTTTTGACTTGTACGTTGAACTTCTGTTTATGATCCTCTATAATCTTCTGTGGTAGGCATCTTCTGTCGACACTTGCAGAAATTACTTTTTCAATACTGTTACATTTGAATGAAATGAGAGCTAACAATCTCCCCCTAAGTATGAAAAAGTAAACCTTGAAAATTAAATGCAAGACATGACTTAAATTGGTAGAATTACAAAAGGAGATAATAGATCATCCTCTGAAAAGAATTACATAAAGAAAAGAATTACAAAACTAAAATACAAAATTGTGAAGCTTAGGCCAAAAGCTGGTGCAGAAGGTTATCAGACTACAGATTCTGGAAAATCGTCTACCACGTATAGCAAGTCAGCTTTGATCGTTCTGTAGACATTGAAGATCCATTCTCTGAAGTTAATTTGCATTTTAATCGCCTTCAAGATGGGAGACACTTCACCCGTTCTGAGATGTCCTCTGTCCACCTCTGTCGCCGCTCTTTTGAAAATCCATTCTAATGTCTCTGTTGAGTATTTGTGGGACTCTGTTGGGTCATAGAACCTTAGGATATCATCCTTATCCAAATACACAAACCCAAAAATGGGGTTGTGGATAATGGAGTTTGGAGGATACCTAAGTACCCAACCAGGCCTGCTATATGGAGGAGAGAGATTTAGATTCTTCTGCACTAACCTTATTTCCAGCTCGAAGTCCTTCTGGCTGTAATACTTTACTTGAGCGCGTATGACTTCTATCATCCTTCTGAGCGAAATTTGATAGCTGGACCTCCTCTCCATGTAGATGTTGAGAATCTTGTGCATATAGATGACATCAAACACGCAGAGGTTGTGAAGGTCGGCATCTGTGAATGTATAGAGGTTTCCATCTTCTCTCCTTACCATATACTGAGCGTAGAGCACAAACTTCTTTAGCAAGGTCCTTGGTGAAATTGTCACCAAGGAAGTGATCTGGTGCTTTGAGAAGACCTACTCACGAGGCCTTGTCAACTTAGAGAAGTGAAATTTTGCTGCGGCAGAGGGGATCCCTGTAAGCTCTGGATCATATGGGGGTTCTGTGTCTATCGTAGAGTACTTCCACACCAGAACTTCTTCCAAAGTTGTAACAAACACTGTTTTGACTTGAGGTATTGGAATCCTGCTCATGGACTCAAATATTTCAGATACTCTGTCTATTGTGGAAGCCTCTGGCACCTTGAACTCTTCCTCTTCCAAAATTGGCCTCTGGGTCGATCCCTCTGCAAGGATTGGTTTGACATATCCTTGCAGAGCATCAAATGTACCCGTGGACGTTTCTTGGACTTGTGGGAAAAACGATGATGTGGCTTCTCCTTCTCTGTGGTGCATTGGAATTCTGCCCTTCTTTGCCTGAGCATCTGCCAGAGATATTTTTAACACTTTGAGGAGCTCAGGGTCATCAGCATACTCCTCTTCATTAATTTCCTTTGGGGTTTCTGTGCTTGATGATGACCCCTTTTGTGGAGACTCTACAACTTTGGCCTTCCCTTTGCCTTTAGGCTCTAGAGCCTTTTCCTTGCCTTAGCAGCTGTAGATTCACCAATCTTTACACCTCTGGCAGGTGCTCTGGCAGGAGTCTTCATTGCTTCTTTCTTCTTTTCCTCCTTCTCCCCCTCATGACGATCATGGTCATCATCTTCATGATCGTCATGGCTCTGTTTGGCTTCCACTTTGCAAGTGTCTAGGGGAGCCTTCTCCAACCTCTGCAAAATTTTGATGGATGCCTTCTTCATCTTCTTGATGGCCTCATTTGCAAGCTCAAAGGCGTGATTGATGTCTATCTCTCTTGCCCACTTTAGTTTGGAGACGCTTCTGTATATCTCGCTTCTGAGGAGGTCACCCTCTTTCACAAGTTGTGATGTGCAATCTCTGATTGCTGTATTGGAGGCACGAGCCTCTTTAAGGAGTTGGGTGATGGTTTTGGTCACAACATCCCCTAGGGCTTCCACCATAGCATCTAGCTCTCTGCGAGTTGCCAGATGATTGATGTTGGCCCTTGACGTCTTGGTGTCGAGGCCGTAGGTGACTGCAGAAGAGAACATCTCCTTGATCTCGTCTCTGAATGAAGAGTAATTCGTGTAGCCTGCAGAGACAAGATCAGCAACAAATTGGGCGGCCATCTCTATAAGCTCAGTCTTCAGCATCTTGATCGAAGAAGGGTTGAGTGTCATGGCTTGGAARGCCTCTGCAAGGTCTTCCTTTTGAAGGATAGAGCTCTGAAGAGTTGAGAGGGTTGACTTGAGTTCTGTTGTTGTTGACATCAACTCCTTCAGAGCCTCTATGATTGGCGAGAGGTCATGTGACACCATGTGGGAGACAAATAAGCTTTTCAACTCATCTATCTTTTGGAATATTTCTGTGGCAAAGGTTTGAAGCTCCCCCTTTGACACATACTTATCCTGGGAACCTAAATCACCAACACATGGTGATTTAGTAGCCTCGGAGCGTGAGGCGCCCTCTGTGGCTGGTATGTCGTAACCAACATAGGGACTTCCACCAGATCTTCGAGCATCTCCTATAGGAGTGCCTACCGGTGTTCTGTAGATCTCTTGCCCTATAGGTTCAGAGCCTAACATGGTAGATTGATCTAGTGGGGACAGAGGGCGTTTTAGACCCTCTGTCTCTGTGGTCCTTACATGTGCCTCTGAAGCACGTTCTGGATGTTCACTCGTGTGAGGAGAGGCAACAGATGCCTCTCTTGGTTCTGTTGAGTCCATGGGTGAAGGGACTCTTGTCGTAAAACCTTCATCCTTTTGGGAGGATGAAGGAGTTGTATGAGGTTGCCCAGGTGTGCGTTCCACAGAGGACGAAAGAATGTCCTCTGTGGGGATGGTTTGGGTAGGGATTGGCATGTGCGTGCCTGTTTCAATAGAGGTTCCCTCTAGAACAGGGCCTCTAGACATGTAGGTTGCACTGGGAGTTGTGCTTGGTTGTGTGCCTTGGGCATCTTTTTCACCCTCACCTATGTCTTCTTCTTCATCTTCGTCGTCTAATACGACTTATGTCCCTAACTTGGAAGAGTCAAGAGGTTCTTTAAATTCCTTTTGGATTTTCGAAAGAACCTCCTCTATTTGTTCTGTTGGGGAAACATCAAGAACAACCTTGCACAACCTTCTGCGCTTTGGAGTAGGAGTGGCCTCTGCCGGGCTCTCTTCTGCTGTGGCTTCTTCAATTACAGGCTCTGTG
>NC_037529.1:39990144-39991803 GCF_001531365.2 Cynara cardunculus var. scolymus
TGGGGGACTTGGGATTCTAGGGGGTTCCTCACTCTGCTTACCAGCCTCTGCAGGCTCCTCCACACGTCCCTCCACTCTCATTTTTTTAATCTCTTCTCCTAAGGGGGTACCTATTCGTGGTGGGGTTGCAGGGACCGGTTCTGGTCGCCTGTTTCCACGTCTATAGGTTTTACGATCTCTGTGACTTAAATACCTGAGCATGGCTTTAGATAAGGGTCGTGGGCTTCTGTACCCATGCTCATGCTCTGTGGGATGAAACTCCTTGAACGGGTAGAGCCTTGCATTCGGCTCTACAGAGGGCAATTTTGCTGCCAGAAGGTCTCTAAAGGCGTGACCAAGGAAACGTTGCAAGATCAGGTTAGGCTGGTTCATGTCCTCCTTGGCCTTCTTCTGAGCCTGTACCTTTGTTTTCTCCCCCCTCTGACTGGCGCACTTTTTCTTGATGAGGCCGACCATGTCCTCGAAAATCAAACTAGCATAATCCAAGGGAAGGTTGAAATATATCCCCTATACGATAGAGATCATTGCATGGGAGGTTTGGTCATGGCTACCCACCTTTCCTGTCAAGCAACAGTTGACGATGGAAAACAGAGTGTTCCAGACAGGGGGCAGGTCTTTGCGTCTGAATTGAGTTCTTTTGGTGATGGGGGTTGCATATGAGTGAAACTCTAAGAATTTGATTAGTTCCTCATCATTGAGGGTCGCAGCATACGAATTCAATTGAAGATCCTCCAAGGTGGGCAAATGCAGGGCTGTTCTCAATAAGTCCACATTCAATTCCAATGGAACTAGGGATTTGTTCACAGGGTGTGAGGCATAGCCAACAATGGTTAGCCCAGAATTATCAAGAGTTGTGATATAGGCACTGAGGAGAAATTGGGTTAAATAAGTTTCAGGGGTGGGTTTGGTGGCGGTTAGGGCAAAAAACAGTGGGTGATTTTTAAGGATTTCAAGAAGAGGGATGGTGAAATCGGGAAAACCTGTATTTGAGGGGACGAAGTAGTAGTTATTCGGCTTTTTAACGAGGACGATTTTCTCATACTTGTTTTGCACAAAGGACAGTGCATGTGATGTGAGGGCTTGAGCTTGTGTGACCTTGTTGTCGCTCGAGGCATTGACGGATTGGGCTGAAGCGCTTGAAAAAGACATGGTAACAGGTTGGAGGTTTTGCTTTTGAGAGAGCACAAAATGCAGGTTCGCCGGAGTGTATTTGAGAGTGGTAAAGGTTTAAGAGTTGGAGGAGAGGGGATATTTATAGGGGGGAAAATTTAAATTGAACCGTTTTAGTTACGAAAAGGCATAATGAGTGTTTTGGATTGAAACGGTTCAACAGCTGTGACACGCCGTGTTGGGAAGACGCACGATTGATGACGTGCGCCCCCTTATTCTGACACGCGCGTGTAGGTTCTAACTCTTATCCACAGAACAACGCGCACCATACCAATAGACAAGAACTATTGACTTCTGTCAGAGGCCTAAGGGTAACAGAGCCTCTGTGGTATGTGTCGGGCCTTCTTATAAGCTTACACCTTTAATTACCTAAATAGTTTGAAAATTCACAGAGAGATGAGTGCTTGCTCAGTTCAAACTCACAGAGCCTCTGTTAGAAGCGCCAGAGGTTCTGAAGAATTGACCTCTGAGAACAAGACACTTCAAAAG
>NC_037529.1:39991903-39992981 GCF_001531365.2 Cynara cardunculus var. scolymus
GATGGATGATGCGATGGAAAGTATTCTCATTGATACGATGGACAGACTAACACTTAGAAGATTTTCTAAGTATTCTTCCAAGCGTGCAATGAAAACTTGAAGATAAGGATGAAATCACCACACAGATAATGACAGCTGAAGATGACAAATCAACAACTGGAATTATAGTTTATCTTGTTAACAATGATTATCCATGTAAAAGATAAACCTTATCTATTTAGCTAGACTATTTGCTAGAAAGTAGCAATAGATAGTTATCTTAGCATTAGCCATCTAGTATAAATAGACGACTAGGTCTATTGTAAAAAGCATATGTGCGTACATGAGATAGGTTTTTACTCTTTATGTTTACGTTTTATTATTTATAAAAGTAAAACCTTTGAAGCTCAAAGTCGTTCTTGAATGWTCTTATTTTATCTTTGAGACTTCATAACTTTCTTTGTAAAATCACTATAATTTGGTTATTTATAACTAGATTATTAGTGTTATTGAGAGATCTAGGATCAACAAACAGTCACCAAAGGTGTTGCCCTCGGGGAAGCCCAATCCCAGGGGGAGCAAAGACAAGGTGAATCGACTCCATCAGGGCACCAGGACCTCAAGTCGAAAGGCAAGGCGGTCGCTGAAGAAGGTAACTTGAAGGTACTTTTCTCAAGCCCTCAACAAACCTTATTTGAAGACTCTACCTCTCAGGTAGTGATTACTTCAGAATACCAGCTTCACATCCCTTCAACAACCTGCGGTCGATTGGAGTGGGTATCTGATCAACCCAGCTCTTTTACTCCAACAGACCAGCAGATGTGTCAGCTTAAGGAGTCGCTCGACCAGACTAGAGTAAAAATCCYTCTTCGTACCTCTAGTGGTGGTGASTTTGACTTCCTTTCTGAAGCTGAAAGACTCGAGGCTTTAAGGGCTGAAGAAGAGCTAGAGCTTCAAAAGAAGCAGACTAAGACAACTTAAAGCTGGCCAAGTCTCTAGCTGATAAAGTCCTTCCCAAGAAGAAGTCCCAGAAAAAGGTGAGTGCTGTCCAACCCCAGGCCAAACTCCTTCAGATTGCAGAAGCTGAACGCAAGAAGAA
>NC_037529.1:39994796-40007438 GCF_001531365.2 Cynara cardunculus var. scolymus
TTGTTTAGATAGGTTTTCTTTACCTTATCTTTCCGCAAACAATCTTGTAAAATCTGTATTGATCTTCTCTATCAATATATATTTTAAATTTGAAAACTCTGTGTTTGTATTCATCCCCCCCTTCTACAAACTGTGTCTTATCTTGTAGACCCTTTCGGGACCAACAATAGAGAATACTCTAGACAATATTGTCTTGGATGGTGATGAAGATGATTGAAAGATGATAGATATGAGATGATAGATATATCTTCGAAAGAGCTCCCAAGGCCTCCTTATATGGGGGGGAAAGGGAGAAAGGACCTCCTTATAAAAAATACAAATTTAAAATAAAATAGTTACATCAAAACAACTCATAAACAGCTGGAGGAAATATCTGAAGGATTCTTCAAGATGTTCGTTTCCCAAGAAGTAGAAACATAATTTGTGGACTTCCCACAGTGGTGCCACAGTGGGCAGTTCTGCTAGAAAATACAGGTTTTTGGAATAAAATTTCTTCCTTTGTGTTTCATCATATTTTTAAAATTTTTAGAACAAAAGAGGGAAAACAAGAAAATTGGGTATTTAAAAATAACAAAAAGGGAGGAAATAAATAAGAAATAACTCTTAGAAGAAGTAGACGATGAAGTAACATGAGTTTCAGAAAGAGTTGTACCTTTAGCATTGGAAATCTCTTGTGTTTCATCGGCTCTGGAAGAAAGTTATTCATTGGGCTCTTGTCCAGAGACTGCTTCTTCTTCAAAGTTGTCTTCAAATAATTGAGTCAACTCTAATTCATTGGGTTTGCATAATGATGAATCAGAGGCTCCTTCTGATGACCCGAGTCTTGAACTGCTGTGTCCAGAAGTCATCGATGATGAATCATCAAAGGACACATTGATGCTTTCTATGACGATCTTTGTCCTTCTGATGAATACTCTGTAGGCCTTGGCGGTTTGTGAGTAACTCAGGAATATGCCTTCATCAGCCTTCTTGTTGAACTTTCCAAGATTTTCCCTATCGTTGAGTACAAAACATTTGCACCCAAAGGCATGGAAATATTTGACATTTGGACGTCGTTGGTTGATGAGTTCATATGGGGACTTCTGATGCCTCTTGTTTATGATAGAACAATTCTGAGTGAAGCAACTAGTAGAGATTGTTTCAGCCTAGAAGAAAATATGTAGCTCAGATGAAGCAAGCATGGTCCTTGCTGCTTCCACAAGGGGTATGTTCCTTCGCTCAACAACTCCATTTTGTTGTGGAGTTCTGGCTGCTGAAAAGTTATGAGAGATACCTTCATTGATGAGATATTCATCAATTTTGGCATTCTTGAATTCTGTTCCATTGCCACTTCTAACCTTCATGAGTTTGCATTGTAGAAGCACTTAGAGCCTTTTCATCACCGCTATAAGAATGTCAGGAACATTTTGATTTCTTCTTGACAAATTCAACCCATGTATATCTTGAAAATTCATCAACAAGTACAAGGATGTACTTCTTCCCTAAGAGGCTTTATGTGGAGATTGGCCCACAGAGGTCGATATGAATCATGTCCAAGGGCTTGGAGCAGGAAGTTTCTGACTTGGTTATGTGAGAAGCCCGTTTTAGCTTTCCCATTTCACAAGCTGAGTAGAGGTGGTCTTTTTCGAAATTTAAATCAGGAATCCCTTTAACCAACTTTTGTTTGGCTAACTTCTTCAAGACATCAAAGTTTAGATGTGAGAATTTTTGATGCCATAACCAATTTTCATCACTTCTATGGGAGACAAGGCAGAGAGTGTCTTGACCCACAGAAGATTGAAAATCCAGAAGATAGAGATTTCCTTCTCTCTTTGCCTTGATGATGGTATGACCGAGCTTTGTTTGATGCATAAACCTTTGTGAAATCTTACTTCAAGACCCTTGTCGCAGAATTGGCTTATACTTAGTAGATTGTGCTTCAATACTTCAACATAAACCACCTTTGCGATTGATATGTTTCCCTTGATGAGGGTGCCATATCCCTTGATAGTCCCCTTGCTGTTGTCTCCAAAAGTGACAGAGCCTCCAGATTTTTCGATGAAGGAGGACAATTGACTTCTATCACTAGTCATGTGCCTGGAGCAACCTGAGTCCATATACCATGGTTGCACAAGCTGGTCCTGCAAGACAAATTAAGGGCTTTTAGGTACCTGTTATAACCAGGTTTCACACAACTAGGGTTGAGGTAACCTATATATGATTATTATATGAATTACGTGATGACATGCATGATATTAAATTAAGTGCATGAATAGTATGCATATATGTGAAAAGTTGTTACTATACATACATGAATTATGTGTGTACGTATAAGGTGAGAAGCATACATGGGTTATRTTATTTTAAAATATGAAGATGTGATATCTTCATGGGGAAGAAAGGTGGTTTTAAATATAATAAAACTACCACCGCCCAAACTATTTTATAATGATAAAAGTTCGCCACCACCTTTGTGAAAATATTTAAAGAGAGAAAAAGAGATAAGATCTTATCTTACCATCTTATTTTGAAAAGAAACCTTTTTGAGAGAAAAGGTGTGTGTGTGGCGGTGAAAGTATTATTGAAGAAATCGGTTGCTCAAAAGTGTTTGAAGATTCTGTGTTATTTGAAGAATCTGCTGTGTGATTTAATCTGCAGAATTTTGAGCTTAATAAGGTGAGTTTTTGATAACTAAACCTCTTTATATGTTGTTATACAAACTGTTAGGTTTTGATGTTTGATTTTGAAGAAAAGATGGTAAAACTGTTTTTAATAGTTTAAAAGTGATATTGTTATAAACTTGAGTGTTGGAAACTGTTTTGGGAAAGATAAAGAAGAGGTTGCTTCTTTAGAAACAGTTTTGGGATTAATATCCTGTTTTGAGGGTTTAAAGGGGATTTGATGTTTTGAGACATCAATTAAAGAATAGAGTGTTCTTGAGTTGAAAGTTTTGATGATAAAACTGTTTTGAAACCATTATTGGTTAAAAACTATAAAGGACATCTCATGAAGACGGTTGTGACTTCGGTCTGTCTTCGTTTGGGATTAATCTATAGATCTTGTGGATAAAATTGTGGAGGATGTTTCATCAAGACGGTTGTGACTTCGGTCTGTCTTCGTTTGGAACTAATCTATWGATTTTGATGAGAAAATAAGGGTGGCATATCAAGGAGAGGTGTACCATGGAATAAGGGTGGCATATCAAGGAGAGGTGTACCTTCGGCTATAAGGGTGGCATATCAAGAAGAGGTGTACCTTCGGCTATATGGATGGCGTATCAATAAAGGTGTACCTTTGGATATGTGGGTGGCAATTGTGTATGGTTATTATAGCACTTGCTATTATATCTTTTAAGATTATAATAGATTTGAGTTCTTACTTCTTTGTGATTTGAGGACTCAGAGATGTTGTTCCTATTAGAATTGATAGTATTAATGTTATTGAGATGGGGAAAATTTGACCTATGGTCATTGGTTTTATATAAAATCTGTTTTGGATCAACTGTTTGATTTTAGAAGAGCCAAAGAGGCTCTGGTTGTTTCTTGAAAGGAACCAGAGAAGCTTTAGTTGGTCCTCATAATAGAACCAGAGGGTTCCGGACATTGATTAGAGAATTATGCAAAGTCTTTACTAAATGTTTTAGTTGAACCAGAGGCTGTGTATCAATTGATAAGAGCTCTGTGTCAAAATCATATTTTAAAGGAGTTTTCAAAAGGTTTTATATTTAGTAGTTTTTCTTAAAAGTAAGACAGACCAGAGGGGCTCTGATTGGCCTATGCTGGTTAAACCAGAAGCTCTAGTTGGTCTTGCATTTTGAGCCAGAGGCTCTGGCTAGTAGAACCAGAGCTCTGGTCATACAAGATCTTATTAAAAATAAAGTTTTATTCTTGGGAAAGCTACTGTATTACCAATGGTGTTGGTCTATGAAAGTTTTGAGGATTTTACCTAAGTAAGAGGCTCTGGTTGGCTTAACCAGAAGCTCTGGTAAAGGAACCAGAGGAGCTCTGGTCCTCTTGTTTTTGTCTAAATATTTTTCTAAGTTTGGCCTTTTGAACCAGAAATCAGATGGACTCAAACAGAATGTGGATTTACATGCTGAGATGTGAAATAATTTTATTTGAATAATGTTTTGGTGGTTATCACCCTGCAACTACATGGAAAAANGACTCAAACAGAATGTGGATTTACATGCTGAGATGTGAAATAATTTTATTTGAATAATGTTTTGGTGGTTATCACCCTGCAACTACATGGAAAAAGGTATCTCACTAGACCTCTAGGTCTAACCCTCATTTTGTGTTTTCAATTATGTGTTGTAGGAAATGCGGACTATGATGATAGTAAAGGAAAAGGGAAAATGTGAATTATTTCCCTATATGCTTAGCTATATGAAGATCATATTTGGATATGTTTTAAAAAAATAGACGTTATGGATACAAGAGCATGTCCTTTGGATTTTTTGAGTTGTGTATTTTGTATTGTAGACTCTTGTATTGTGGACTTTTGTAGGCTTGAACATGTATTATATGTATGAAATATATGTTATATGCAATGTGAGTTTGAAGGGGGTGTTACAAGTTGGTATCAGAGCCTGAGTTTAAGGGATTTAGGTATTCACATCCATAATGCCTAGACTTAAACCGTTTCATTGCATATTAGGGGTCCCAGACATAGTTAGCACCTTTGGAATAAATATGATAAGTTAAGAGATCAGTGTGTAAGGTATTTTCGGATTACATCTGACCAATTATTTTTAAATCTACAAGTACATTACTAAACTTGGACACTTTATTATATTTGGGAATGTGAAAAAATGTTTATTAACTTTGATATCTACAGATGACTAGTAGATCAAGAAGGTCAGAAAGGATCACCCACCCCAATCCCAATGAAAAAGAAGATACCTCTGTTCTCGCCCCTGTTGGTACATCTGAAGGTAGAGGCAGAGGCAGAGGTAGAGGCAGATGTCAAAGCAGAGGATAGATCAGAGGCAGAGTTAGTGAGGCAAATGATAATACAGACCAAGGGGAATAAAATTATGAGAATATGAATCAGGAACAAATGCCTTAACCAGAATATGTGACTAGAGACATGCTGGCTGAAGAGATGGGAAAGCTAAGGGAAACCTTGACCTCCATCATGAGAATTCCTGCTAGAATTGAAACAAGTAGAGTTGAAGCTAATCCATCAGTTCCAGTTATCAATAAGAGAAAAGAAGATATAAAGATGTTCTTGACTTGCAAACCACCAACCTTCTCGGGAGAAAGAGATCTAATTAAAACTATGTGTTGGATCAAAGAAATAGAGTCAATATTTAATACCATCCGGTGTGCAGAAATGGACAAAGTCAGATTTTCAGTTTTTGTTTTGAAGTCAAATGCATTGTTTTGTTGGGAGGTGGAATCCTTAACCAAAGTCGATATTCTGCAAACTTTGACATGGATAGAATTTGTTAACCGGTTCAAGGAACAATTCTGCCAAAAGGCTGCCATCAGGCAAATGGAAGAAGACTTTTTGAAATTAGAACAGAGAATCAAAACTGTTCGCGAATATACAAAGAAATTCATAGAATACTCACGGTTTGTAGAGCATTACATCTCTTCTGAATCAAGAAAAGTGGAGAGATACATTTGGAGATTGAAGCCATCCATCTGGGAATTTGTAATAGCCATGAATCCGGCTACATTTTCATTGACTGTCGATGTAGCAGAAGTAACAAGAAGGAATAAAAACAGCCAAAAAGAAGGAAAAGTGATGGAAAAGAGAATATGGGAAGGTCCATCAGCAAGATACAGAGGACCGAAATCTATAAAATATGGAAACAAGCTTGTACAGATATTTAGTGAGAAAGCTTGTCCACGATGTCACCAGATTCATCAGGGTGACTGTAAACTTGATCCGAGGAAACGCTACCAGTGTGGTGAGGCAGGACATCTATCCCAAAATTGCTCGATGACTAAGAGGTGTTTTAATTGCAATTCACCAGATCATCTTAAGCCTAACTGCACACAGTTGAAAGTTCCACAGCTTACCATGGGAAGCAATACATCGAATGCCCATGGAAGACCGAGCATGGGTAGAGGAGGATCAGGAGGGACGTGGGGTCGATCTTTTCAAATGACCAAACATGAAGCCGAAACTACCCCGGACGTAGCGACAGGTACATTCCTCGTGAACTCATTACATGCTAAAGTGTTATTTGTCTCAGGGTGCAAACTTCTCGTTTGTATCCCCATCATTTGCTCTATATGCTTGCATGAATTCCGTGGGAAGAAGAACAAGAAAAAGCATTTTAGTTACTAAAAGATCATCTCTGCAGTGCCCCATATTGACTTTACCCGATTGAACTAATAATTTTGTGGTATACAACAATGCGTAAAAGCTTGATTTGGGATGTGTCTTGATGCAAAGAGGAAAAGTAATATCATACGCATCTCGGCAACTTAAAGATCATGAAAAACAGATGGAATTGGCCGCGGTGGTGTTCGCATTAAAAATTTGGAGACATTATCTCTTGGGAACAAAGTGCCAAATTTATACTGATCACAAGAGTTTGCAGCACTTGTTCAATCAAAAGGAATTGAATATGAGACAACGTCGATGGATTGAACTCGTTAACGACTATGATTGTGAAATACTCTATCATCCGGGAAAAGCAAATGTGGTGGCCGATGCTTTAAGCAGAAAAGAACGGAGTGGAACTATCAAAGCTACGTCAATAAGAATAAACTTAACTCCCGATCTTCATCAAGAGATTTTGAGCCATCAAAAAGAGGTCGTTAAGGAATAACACGTGAAGACAGAAAAAGTGGGTAAAATGATTTCCATCATGAAACCGAATGATAAAGGAATTCAATATTTCCAAGGCCGAATATGGGTACCAAGCTATGAGAATACACAGGAACCCATTCTGAACGAAAGTCACAAGTCTCGTTACTCCATCCATCCAGGCACTAATAAGATGTATAAGAATTTGAAACCTTTTTATTGGTGGCCAAAATTAAAGAAAGACATTGCAAAGTACGTGGAACGATGCTTAACTTGTCTGCAAGTTAAGATCAACCACCAGAGACCCTATGGGAATTTGCAATCGTTGGAAATACCACTCTACAAATGGGATCATATTACGATAGACTTTGCCATGAAATTACCCCAAACCCAAAAGGTTATGATATAATTTGGGTAATAGTAGATCGACTATCAAAATCTACACATTTCTTACCGATGAAAGAAACTTATTCTTTAGAAAGGTTGGCTCAAATCTACATCAAAGAAATTGTGATCAGACATCGCATTCCACTATCCATTATTTCTGACAGAGACAGTCGCTTCACTTCGCAATATTGGGAAAGTCTACAAAGAGCTTTAGGATCACAAGTTCGGTTATGTACAGCTTATCATCCTTAAACAGACGGGCAGGGTGAAAGAACTATCCAGACTCTCGAAGACATGTTGAGAACTTGTGTTATTGACTTTGGGGGATCATGGGAGGATCATTTACCATTGATAGAGTTTTCCTACAATAACAGCTATCACTCCAGCATCCAAGCGGCACCGTATGAGGTATTATATGAACAAAAATGCCGAACGCCGTTGTGTTGGAATGAGGTAGGTGAAAAGAAATTGATAGGTCCCAAAATTTTGCAAGTAACACCTGAGAAGATTGAAAAGATTCAGGCAAAAATTAAGACAACTCAAGATCGACAGAAAAGTTATGCCGACAAACGAAGAAAGCTGATTGAATTCAACATAGGTGATTTTGTGATGTTAAAGGTGTCTCCATGGAAGGGTGTTATGAGATTTGGAAAGAAAGGTAAGCTTAGTCCAAGGTATATTGGACCGTTCAAAATCTGCAAAAGGGTTGGGTCGGTAGCTTATCAGTTGGAATTACCGAAAGAACTCAGTCAGATTCACAACACCTTTCATGTATCAAATCTGCACAAGTGTTTGGCATATCCAAACTTAGCAATACCACTTTCCGAGATCAAATTGTAAAGTAAGTTGAATTTTGTTGAAACACTGAAAGTCGTGACTGACAAAAAGATTAGAGTGTTGAGAAACAAAGAAATCAGTTTGGTAAAGATATAGTGGCTTTATCGTAAGGGTTTAGAAGCATCATGAGAACTAGAGTCTGGTATGAGAACCCATTACCCTTGGCTATTTGAATGAATGAATTCCGGGACGAAATTCTTTTGAGAGGGAGATAATGTTATAACCAGGTTTCAGACAACCTGGGTTAAGGTAACCTATATGTGATTATTATGTGAATTACGTGATGCCATGCATGATATTAAATTAAGTGCATGAATAGTATGCGTATATGTGAAAAGTTGTTACTTTACATACATGAATTATGTGTGTACGTATACGGTGAGAAGCATACACGGGTTATATTATTTTAAAATATGAAGATGTGATATCTTCATGGGGAAGAAAGGTGGTTTTAAATATAATAAAACTACCACCGCCCAAACTATTTTATAATGATAAAAGTTCTCCACCGCCTTTGTGAAAATATTTAAAAGAGAGAAAAAGAGATAAGATCTTATCTTACCATCTTATTTTGAAAAGAAACCTTTTTGAGAGAAAAAGGTGTATGTGTGGCGGTGAAAGTATTCTTGAAGATCTGTTGCTCAAAAGTGTTTGAAGCTTCTGTGTTATTTGAAGAATCTGCTGTGTGATTTAATCTGCAGAATTTTGAGCTTAATAATGTGAGTTTTTGATAACAAACCTCTTTATATGTTGTTATACAAACTGTTGGGTTTTGATGTTTGATTTTGAAGAAAAGATGGTAAAGCTGTTTTTAACAGGTTAAAAGTGATATTGTTATAAACTTGAGTGTTGGAAACTGTTTTGGGAAAGATAAAGAAGAGGTTGCTTCATTAGAAACAGTTTTGGGATTAATATCTTGTTTTTGAGGATTTAAAGGGGATTTGATATTTTGAGAAATCAAGTAAAGAACAAATTGTTATTGAGTTGAAAGTTTTGATGATAAAACTGTTTTGAAACCATTATTGGTTAAAAACTATATAGGACATCTCATCAAGACAGTTGTGACTTCGGTCTGTCTTCGTTTGGGATAAACCTATAGATAAAACTGTGGAGGATGTTTCATCAAGACGGTTGTGACTTCGGTCTGTCTTCATTTGGAACTAATCCATAAATTTTGGTGAGGAAATAAGGGTGGCATATCAAGGAGAAGTGTACCATGGGATAAGGGTGGCATATCAAGGAGAGGTGTACCTTCGGCTATAAGGGTGGCATATCAAGGAGAGGTGTACCTTTAGATATAATGGTGGCAATTGTGTGTGGTTTTTATAGCTCTTGCTATTATATCTTTTAAGATTACAATAGATTGGAGTTCTTACTTCTTTGTGATTTGAGGACTCAGAGATGTTGTTCTTATTAGAAATGATAGTAATGATGTTATTGAGAAGGGGAAAACTTGACCTATGGTCATTGGTTTTGGATAAAATTGTTTTGGATCAAGTGTTTGATTTTAGAGGAACAAGAGTGCTTCTTGAAAGGAACCAGAGAAGCTCTGGTTGGTCCTCATAATACAATTAGAGGGTTCTAGACATTGATTTGAGAATTATGCAAAGTCTTAACTAAATGTATTAGTTGAACAAGACGCTCTGTATCAATAGATAAGAGCTCTGTGTCAAAATCGTATTTTAAAAGAGTTTTCAACAGGTTTTATACTTAGTAGTTTTTCTTAAAAGTAAGACAGACCAAAGGGGCTCTGGTTGGCCTACTCAGGTTAAACCAGAAGCTCTGGTTGGTCATGCATTTTGAGCCAAAAGCTTTGGTTAGTAGAACCAGAGCTCTGGTCATACAAGATCTTATTAAAAATAATGTTTTATTCTTGGGAAAGCTATTGTATTACCTATGGTGTTGGTCTATGAAAGTTTTGAGGATTTTACCTAAATAAGAGGCTTTGGTTGGCTTACCCAGAAGCTTTGATAAAGGAACCATAGGAGCTCTAGTCCTCTTGTTTGTTGAAATATTTTCTAAGTCTGGCCTTTTGAACCAGAAATCCGATGGACTCAAACAGAATGTGGATTTACATGCTGAGATGTGAAATAATTTTATTTGAATAATGTTTTGGTGGTTATCACCCTGCAACTACATGGAAAAATGGATCTCGCTAGACCTCTAGGTCTAACCCTCATTTTGTGTTTTCAAATATGTGTTGCAGGAAATGCAGACTATAATGATAGTAAAGGAAAACGAAAAATGTGAATTATTTCCCTATATGCTTAGCTATACTAAGATCATATTTGGATATGTTTTGAATAGTAGACGTTATGGATACAAGAGCATATATTTTGGAATTTTTGAGTTGTGTATTTTGTATTGTAGACTCTTGTATTGTGGACTTTTGTGGGCTTGAACATGTATTCTATGAATGAATTATGTGTTATATGCAATGTGAGTTTGAAGGGGGTGTTACAGTACCCATTTCATAATGGGTCCTTGTCTATTAGTATGGGGTTTGACATCCTCCTTTTGATCAGCCCTCTTGGATTTGGGCTGATTTCCATTGTCCTTAGTCTTTGTAGGCTTGGGCTTGTTTCCTTTGTCCTTGGCCTTTGCAAGCTTGGGCTTTTTCATATTTTCATGAGACTTAACATTTTATATCGATATACATGCTCAGAAAAAATGCAGCGATGGTTTAACATATGATTCCTTAGATTTTGCTAAAGAGTTAAACACTGACAGGTAGGATTTTTTGGACAAGAGTGTTTAACAGGTTCCTTTTTATTTGAAGAACTCGAAGTAAAAGAAGAAGGTAAAGGTTCTATCCTAGCATTGGTTGTTTTTACAAACTTCCTATCTAGTGCAGACTTTTTATTCGAAGGGACATACATGGGTTTTACTTCTTTCCTGAGGAGAGGCTTCTTCCCTTTAGATGAAGGAGAAAAAAAATGCAGTTTAGAATTTTCAGAAGCAGGCCACTTCTGTTTCTGTTCACGAGTAAACTTTATAAATTTAGATTGAAGGATCGGGCATTGTGAAGTTTCTTTGGCAGACTTAACATTTTTCAACTTTCCTTTTTCTTTGTTTGAAGAATTCTTAGCTTCTGGAAGTTCAGATTTCATTGGGAGCTTCAAAATTTGTGGTTTCTTATCTTCAATGATCTCTGGTGACTCACATATTATTTCTTCTTCAGAGTCAGAATCAAGAAAGTCTCTTGCAAATTTCTCAAAATCAAAATTTTCATGAACGTTCTTCGAAGGGAGGGGTTCTGAGGTTGAAGGTTCAAAAGAGTCTTTTGGGAGTTCCATCGTTTCTGATTTTTCAGATTAACTTTCAAGGTTACTTGAATTATTCATCGATCCTTTAGATGATGGTTCCTTACTAAGAATTTTTGTTTCATCGGCAGCACTTGCTGATGAACTTGTGGAATTGATAACTAGAGGCTCTGGTTTTACCATAGGGTTTCCATCGGTCGCTGGTTTTGAAGCATCATCCTTTTCATCAGAGTTCTTACTTGTGTTGCACTCATAAACCACATTTTCAAAGTTTTGCCCCAAGAGAATGGTTTTTCCATCGATTTTTACCCTTTTGACTTTAGCTTTGGCTTTTGGATAAAAGTCGGGTTTTTGAACACATCCAAGTTTAAAAGTGGATTCAAGGGTGGATTTCTTGCTTTCGATGAAAGAGTCAAGATCATTGAATCTGATTCCTTGGCAATCCTTTTGGCCATTTAGTTTTTCATAAACGTTTTGGGCATCTTGGTATTTCTTCATGAAAAGTTCATTGGTCTGAAGCTTCTGATGAAAAATCTCCCTTTACTTTTGGAAGAAATCTTTCAGAGCCATTGAATTTAGACGTTCTGCCTCAGATTCTTTCAAGGCTTTCACCTCTTTTCTAAATCTTTAGAGATTCTCTTGTTCAGATCCATCAGTTTCTCTTCTTCTGACTTTTTCAGTGATGCAATGCGGGTTTTCTCTTTAACAAGTTCAGCTTTTTCTTCAGTAAGAAGAATCGGACACCCAGTTTTCTTTCTCAGCCATCAAGCTTCACTCTTTATGATTGTACTTGTATTTGTTCTTGTAGTAGTCTGCATCCTTGACCAGTCGTCCTTTGCACTCCTTAGAAAATATGCCCTATCTTCCCGCATCGTAGCAACGAATGCCATCTGTCCTTCCGTCTCCTCCTTCTCTTCTGTCTTCTTTTCTTTCGTCTCTGTCTTGTCTACCTTCTCTTCTTTCATCTCTCTGATGAAATTTCATCGACTTCTGTTCATAAGATGGTTGATATTTCTCCCTTCTGGAGTCTCTTCTGCTTTCTCTTTCATAAGGATTCTTAACAAACTTTTTCTGGAACTGCTTGGTTATCAAGGCCAGAGATTTGGCAAATACCTTGAGATCATCATCAGAGTCAGATACTTCTTCTTCTTCTTCTTCTTCTTCTTCTTTTTCTTCTTCTTCTTCTTTGTTGATCCTCTCTCTCAGTGATTTGATAATAATCCCTTTTTCCTTTCGATGTATTTTTGTGTTTCTGTACTTTCGGTTCCAGCGATCATACACTGAGCTTGTTCAGTGATCGCTGAAGAACTCGTTTTGTAATTCATTCAGAGACAACGATATTTCAAGAAAACAACACTCACACCAAAGATCCTTCAGCAAACGTCGAAGACTGAAACTGAAGATTAGA
>NC_037529.1:40014488-40040609 GCF_001531365.2 Cynara cardunculus var. scolymus
TCTTCTTCTTCTTCTTCTTCTTCTTCTTCTTCTTCTTCTTCTTCTTCTTCTTCTTCTTCTTCTTCTTCTTCTTCTTCTTCTTCTTCTTCTTCTCGGCTCCTCGCCACCTGGGGCTGTAGTATGTTCCAAAAATGGATAGATCCAATGTCGCATTCAGTAAAGATTTATGATACATGTATCGGGTGTACTCAATGAAAAAATATGCTAGACACGCTCAATTGGGGGAAATTTTTTTAGAATTGAAAGAGATATTGAGAGAGATCAAGAATTCTCACTATTTCTTAGATTCCTGGACCCAATTGATGAATAAATGGAAATATTACTTTGTCAATTTCTGGAAATCTTAAGAGAAATGATAACTCCGACAATTTCTTTGTTCTCAACGCTTCCCAATTCTATCGAAAGGCCCAATGAATTGGGATTCTTGAAATCTCTCTTCTGATTGAAAATCGTGGTGTAACGTGGCATTGCTCCGTCAGGCTTTCGCCCATTGCGGAAAATTCCCCACTGCTGCCTCCCATAGGAGTCCTGTACGGTTCCGAAGGGATACAATTTGACCCTAATCAACCGACTTTATCGAGAAAGATTACATCTCCTACTACCGGTGGGGTGACAGCTAGTTTTGGTATGTTGGGGGATACAAGATACTTATATGAAATACTGTACTTGATCGTATATTTCATTAGAGTTCTATGATTCTGAGTATCCTTTCCACCGTTTTACCCACGCCAGCTCCCCCGAATAGTCCAATTTTTCCTCCCTAATTCTGAGCTTCATGTTACTCCTACCAAGAAACATGTCACATTGAACCCATTTCATATGATGGGAGTTGCCGGTGTATTGGGTGCTGCTTTGCTATGCGCTATTCATGGTGCTACCGTAGAAAATACATGCTCCACCGTTTGTGCGGGCCCCCGTCAATTCCTTCTTCTTCTTCTTCTTCTTCTTGTTCTTCTTCTTCTTCTTCTTCTTCTTCTTCTTCAGATTCTGACTCAACTACCAAAGCCTTCTTGTTTTTTTCTTGTGATCTTTGGAATAGCTCCTCGTAACCTCTTTTTCTTGTGCTGCCAGGGCAAGAGGTCCACCGATGGACACCTTCCTCTTCAAAATATCCTTTTCTTGAGCAGCAAATGTTCCATACATGTCATGAAGTGACCAACTATCTAAGTCTTGATTTGCTTGGAGAGACATCGATAGTTGAGTCCACTCATCACCGAGACTTTTAAGGAAAAGGACATTATTTCCTCTTTGGTCCTACCAATGTCGTTTCTACGACATTGATTAATCAATGTGTTGACATGATCAAGCATTGCGCCCTACGATTCTTCTTCATTTTAGCGCCTCCCTCCAGTTGACTGGCCAATTCATCCCATATATCCTTTGTTGTTGTTCAAGCATCCAGAGATTGGAAAATGTCAATTGGAATGACCATGATAATCAGCCTCTTAGCCTTCCTTTCTGCCTCTACTCGTTCGATGTCATTTTCATCCCAGTTGCTTTCATCCTTTACCTTGTAGGCCGCAACTTCTACGGTAGTACTTGTTCCAAGAACTCTTGGAACAAGAGTTTGAGGAACATATGGTCCTTCCATTACAGACCTGAGGAGATTTCTGTCAATCCCCTTGAGAAAGTTCACCATGCGAATCCTCCATTGTGGATACTCTTCACGTTGAAGAGTTGGAGGTTTGGTGAAGGAACCCACACTATAGGCAGAATTCCAGTTGGCCATTAAAACGATTTGGAAGAGAAGAAAATTTTATGAATGGAAAAAATTGAAAGATTTTTGAATATTCAGATTCAAATTGATCGTTTTGATTGGAAAATCAATCAATCTGCTCTGATACCAATTGTTAATCCCAGATCACTCAATAATAAGAAGATTTAAGTTATGAAGAACCTAAATATGTCGTATGGATGAATAATAGTGAAGAACAACTTAAGAATTTTCAAGAGAATTATGAAGCGTAAAGATCTCACTATTATTACTTTGATGAAAAGGGACGACATTGATGACAAGGAATGTAAAAGCTATTTATACTAGTAATCTATTTTAGGAGAAAACTATCTAGGGAAAAGATATCTATAAGATATTAAAGAAAAATATATCTATCTAGAATTATGGAAATAATCTCAATCTCCTTGGCGAAATAGAAATCCAACTGTCTTCAAGGAAGCGTGTTCAATCAAGAGTCTTTATGAATCTTCTTGCTTGGATATCTTTGATTGAACTAATGTTGAATACTCCAAGTATCAATGACCAGAGTGATGATGGAGATGCATTGTTCATCGCACCTATGGATCCATCATCGCATCTCTGGTTGGCCTTGGACACTTAGGATTTCTTCCAGCTTTTCTTCCATCGGCCCTCTGCACTTTCTTACTTGTATATTTTTCATTACTTTTACAATAAGAATTATGGAGTCTAACAAGGTCATTGTGAACCAAACCATCACTATCGAACGTAAATAGGCTATAGTTGAATGTGAGCAAGCAATTGCTGAACTCAAGGCTGAGAAGGCTACCATAGAAGGATGGTGGAAAGCCTCTGTCAAAGCCTCAGAGATCATTAATGCTCATATCCTTACCAAGATAAAGACTTGTCTAGGATTCTCCTGTGATCAGGAAGATAGTGTCACTGACAGGTCCATGCTCAAGTTTGGTACCTTTGTCTCTTCCATTCCTGACACTTCTTCCTCTCAGTATTCTTTCACTGAGAGTCATCTTGATGGAACTCCTTCGAGTTCAGAAGGGTAAATCCATTATCATAGCACCTCTTCCCAAGAAGACTAGCAAGTCAAATAGATCTAAATCTATTCCTTCAGCTTGTAAACCTTCTTCTTCTTTAGGGACTAAGAAATTTGAACCTTCTCAGAAATCTAAGTTTCAGCTCAAGGTGAATGTTTCACTTAAGGACTCTAAATCCTCAAAAGTTCCTCCTAGAACTAAAGAGAAGGGAATCCTTGGAGCTGGTCCGTCCTCAAATTTGGTACTTCCTGGCCCTAAAGCTACCTTCAGCCATAGAAAGTATAAGCACCGTGGTGAAACTACACACATTACTAGTAAGTGTCCTTCTGCCGTTGAGGCTGGTAAAGCAACCAAAGTGTTGGAACCCAGATACTCTTAATTCTCAGAAAACACAGTTTGATAAAGGATAAGAAATACGTACGAACATTGTACTGAGTTTGATCAAACGAAATATTCAAAATAATTAAGAACAGTAAAAGACTTGAATAAGTCGGATGCTTTTATTAGATGAAAATAACAATTCTCAATCTAAAGTATTCTCACAAGAAATATGCTATAGTATAAGTCGGCACTCTCATGTATTTTGAACGTGAGGAGGAAACCTCCTTATATACGCCTAAGTCAAACAAACTATGCTATAATTATGGCTTGAATCTCTGAGTTTCCGAGTCTGCATCCTTATCGTTGACTGCCCTTGAAAAGTGGAGCGGACTAGGTCAAGCCGCCTTGATTCTGTTTGACGCTTGCGAGAATGTCTAGACTAAATGCGTATTCCATGTAGATAGGAGACCAGATGTTCTGCATATACTATATAGAAGCTCTGCATGTACTATGCAGAGGTTATACATATAGAGAGGCTCTGCATGTACTATGCAGAGGCTCTGTGTCTGGAGTTGTAGCTTTGCGTCAAGCGCTTAAGCTTTTTGGCACATAAGTCTTGATCGTCCACAGAGATTGAGTGCGGGCTCTCTGTGTATGAACCTTCACTCTTTGAGTAAGAGCTCTGGTTCTTGACCTCTTCTGCATGAGAGCTCTTAGTCCAGACTGCTTCTATAGACTAAGTCCTATTGACTAGAGTAAGAGACTTCTTACTTACACTTTCATAAGATAGGGTCTAACAATCTCCCCCTAAGTGTAAATAAGACAGGCTCTTACTGGAATTGAAAAACATTTCTAGTCGAAGCAAGAGGTTAAAAGAAACCTCTATTTTACATTATCTATCTAGAAATTACAATACGATGAAAGGAAATTACATTGCTTGAAAAGATAGAAAAATGCTTACAAAAGAAGGCCTAGATGTGTTGAAGTTTGATGAACCTCCTAAGAAGTTCTCGAAACTCCAACAAGTTATGGATTGACCTTAGAATAATTTTTGCACTTTCCTTTGCTCCGGGGGAGTTATCTCTGCTCCTGAGTAAATGATCTCTGATGTAGCACAGAGTAGAGTTTGAGTATTTGAAGCGCTGGTCTTCTCGAAAAAATATTTTCCTTCCTTGTTCGTTTCGGAATACCACTCCCACTTTTGGTTTCACCAGCACAGTCCACGAGGGAATGTTATTGAGACCTTGCAGATCTTCATTTGGTGTTGTAACACTCAGTTAATCGATTCCCAAGTCCAGAGCCAGTTGGAAGTCAAACTTGCATCTGAAATCCAGAAGGTCCGTCATTGTTTGTCTTATTGTTGAATTGGCCACAACATACTTTTTCCCCTTGTCCTTCTTATGATCCGTGAAGAAATACAAAGTTAGAAGGTCCCATGGATTTAGATTTGTAAGATCACAATCTGTGAAAATGCAAATATGTCCACGAGACCTCTCCACCATATACTCATGGAAAATGATTTGATTGTGCGCGAAGGTATGTTTCTTGATGTCGAGGACTTGCTTGATTCCATCGAAAGAATGGACTGCAGAGATAGACTGTGTATAGCGATGTAAGAAACTCTGCCTGATGTTCTCTTGGGCCGTCGGATGGAGATTGATCTTGATGACCGGCATCTCATCTCACATGTTGTAGAGGAACTGGTAGATGTCTTCACTATTTTCCTTGTCCTTGATTGGTTTGTCGTGGGGTGTGGGCTTCATCATTGCATCTGTACTATCCTTAATCTTTTGAACTCGATTAAAGGGTCGTTTGGTGCTCCGAGGCCTGTTGCTTGCGCCTTCTTCTGGTCTGCTTGGTTTGACAGGAACCCTTTGCCTCATTGCTGGAGTGACTACTCTGGTCCCTTGAGTAGGGACCCTAGCTTTGTGCGTGTTTCTTTGTGGTAGAGGAGCAGCTATTGTAACACCTTTTAGTGGGACAGCAACAAGAATAGCCATCAGAGTTGGATCGGCTACATTAACTGCCACCAATTCTTCTTCATGCCCTCTTGTGGATGGAGCAGCAGTGTCCATGGCATATTCTGTTGAAGATGACAGAGCATCTTCTTATTCGGATGAAGAGACGTATACAGCTAAGAGCTGGATGACATCTTCATCTTTTCATTGTGCTTCTGCTCTACATGGGATGCTACAGGCATCTTTCCTTTTCTTAGCAGCTCTGCATGTGCTAGCCAGTTCTGTGCTCTCTGCCTTGATGATTCTGGCTGGCTGGCGTGGGGCAGAGGCAGAGGGGGCAGCCCTTTGAGTGGTACTTGGAGCGGCTGTAGGCTGATTCTCCCCCTCTTGATGACTTTGAGGACCAGACAAGTCTGGATACTCATCGTCGTCAAGCCTCCTTCTCTTTGAGGCTTCAGCACATGCATATGGTTCCATTTTTCGCTTTGGCCTTTGCTCTTCTGCTTGTAGCATGGACTTGATCTTATTCTCAAAGAGTTTGAGAATCTCCTTGGCTGCATCCGAGACTTTAAGGATCTCTATGTCTGTATGATAGCTGAAGGACGCCAAGGAACGTCGAACCTTTGCTGCTGGCTCCTTGGCCTTGCTATTGAAGTCAATGGTGAATTTGGTCACTTTCTGAAGGAGACGGTCACCCAGTGCATTCATGGCAGACTGGGTGACGTAGTCGATAGGGACATTTAGAGGAATGAGCGCCTGAGATGAAGTAGAAGCTTCATCCCTCTGAATGTATGTGAGGACCCTTTGCAAGGCCTCTGCATTTTGAGCCGTCAATTCTTGGAGTTTGTCGAGTCAAGAGGCATTCGTCATTGACTCTGCCAATCAATACTCATAGGATGCTCGAATTTCATCCAGAGCAGATGCAGAAGGAGATGGGCCACGTTGAGTTTTAGCTCATCCAAGGAGCACAACATAGTGGTGGCAAAGGACTGGAACTCGTCCCTTGTGACATATGCTGTTGGGGTAACCTCTGGCTGAACACTTTGGCTAGATTGAGTCCTTGTTCCAAGTACACCTTCTGTCTCTACTTGATTGACGTTGGTCAAGGAAGGATTTCCAGCAGATCCTTGTGGCTCTCTTTGAGGAGAGGTCACTACTATTGTTCTGTCGTGAAAAGGTTCCAAGGCAGGTTCAGAGCCAGCCATTGGACCTTCCACGAGTGGACTAGGAGATTGGTCGAGAATCTCCAAGTCTGGTGCATCTAAACCTTGCTTTGACCAAGGTGGGGAAATGACTAGGGTAGAGGAAACGAATTCCTCTGGTGGGAGAGTGGCGTGATATGGGGAGACATATCACTTATGATTTCAAAGGTTTCACTTTTTTGAGAGGGTGATCCCTGATACATGGCTTCCCTTTGGCTTATATGACTAGAGGCAGATGCGACCTCTGGTTGGTTTGGCAGGTTTGGGTTTGAGGTGTGCACCTCTGTTTCAATGATCTCCGTGTCTCGACCACTGGAGTCCGATGATGTTGTAGCACTTGGAGTTGGGCTAGAGAAATAAGTGTGCCTATTCAGCATCCTAGGCTGCTCTGGCTTGCCCTGAGGCAGAGCAGCTGCTTCACCTCCTCCCTCCTCCTCATCTTCTTCTTCTTCCTCTTCACTTTCTTCACTTGTATTTGACCCAGCAACATCATCAAAATGTTCTTGGTCATCTTCTTCATCAGAGCTAGAGGGGAGCTCCAAGCCTCGATTGGCTTCTTCCTCTGCTCTAATTCTTTCTTCTTCCTTTTATCGAGCGATCTCTTCTTGTCTTGCTCTTTCTGCTCGCTTCTCTTCTTATTTCAAATGAGCAATCTCTTCTAGTTTTGCTCTTTCTTCTCTTTCCTCCTCTTCATTCCTCATCCTCTCTTTTTCCACTCTCTACTTTCTAGCCTTTATTCTCTTCCTGTTTTTCTCTCTTTCTTTTTCCAATCTCACTTCCTCCTCCTCTGCCTGAGGCCTTTGAATGTCCTCTGGTCCTTCATCTTCTTGGTTGGTACCTATGCGTGCCGGAATTCGAGGCACTGATTTTAATGCCTTGCGTGCACGTTTGTATGCTCTCCTCACCTCCTTCATCTTCATGTATGCTAAGAGCTTCATCAGGATAGGCCTCTCTGTAGCATATCCTTCTTTGTCGACTGTGGGTTTGTAGTGTTTAAGCATATTCACCTTGTGCACAGGTAGACTTCCCACATCAATGTCGTTTTCATCAATGATGGGTGTTAGGAGAAAACCTAGAAAACACAGAAACAGAAGTGCTGGCAAGTCCTTTCCCTTAGCCACCTCTTGGCACTTCTTGGAAACATCAGCCTTGAACTCTGTGTAGAGGATCAAGGAGTAGTCCAAGGATAGGTCAAAGAAGATACTATACATTATTTGGAGAATGTTGGCTGAGCACATGTCCAAGCTTCCAATCTTCCCAGTCAAAGAGCAATTCACCAATGTGAACATTGTGTTCCACATTGGTAGCAGGTATTGTCTTCAGTATTGAGAAGGGTATTGAATCCCCTTGTTGTACCCTAAGAACTTCAGGAAGGACAATATCTCATCGGCATATGGGAAAGATGCATATTCATTCAACCCAAGATCCGTCTTGGTTGGAATTTGGAGAACACGTGAAAATAGGGATCTTGAAATCCTGACAGTGATGAATTCCTTGGAAGATGATATGTAGAAGTCTCCCACAATCCCTCATTGGGAGTCAGTAACAGAGCAAGTTTGCCAGAATTCTTGGATAAAACGCTCAGGGACAAGATCATCAGTGTTCGTGAGTGTAGGGTTCAAGAAATGGTGATGAATGATATCGATAACAGTATGAACTTTTGGGTCAAAACTGTCCAAGGAGAGTTGAAGGGCATGGTTGTTTGGTTTGAGTGGAAGAGGAACCACATTTTGGCTGGTTTCCTCCACTGTCTTGAGGGTAGTTGCGTGGGTTTGAGAGTTTCCAGAGTCTGAGGAAGACATAGTTGCAGATTTTGGAAGAGGGGTTTGAAAAGCTAGGGTTTGGAAAGAATCGGTTCTTGATTCTTTAATTGGGTTGGAGAAAGGTTTGATTTACTTACATGGAGGATAATGATGAACGATTCCACCAAAGATTATGGTTCCAGAAAGCTTTTTGAAGAATTTCAATATCGGTTTGAGAGCTTGAAGACGACGACTGTTCTTGAATATCTTTGAAAGCATAAAAGAAATTTTGGGGGAAAAAGATTTGTTTGAATAGAAAAAGAATAGAGCACTTAAGTGTTACGCGCCCCCCCAAATGGCGGGAGTTGCCACGTGGCCTGCCAGCTGCAAATGGCGCCTCCCGTATTTGAAAAATTAAAATAATAGGCGGTGACGCTTTGTAAAATGACAGTCTAATCAAAATATTTAACAAATAAGAACCGTACGCCTTCATTTTAAAAATAATATATTTTACAAAAAAAACTTAAGAAGAATTTTAACAAGTGTTTATACTCTGGTTTGAACGAAACACCAACCATGAAACAGAAGCTCTGTATTTAAATACAAAATTACTGTGCTTAGACTGGTTAATAGAATTTGAAAAAGAACCTAGAGTAGTACTTAAATGAAAGATAACATACCTTAGAAGCTCATACTAAGACTCATGGTTGGACTATACATGTCTTCTGCCGATCAAACTTGTTATGTTTAGAGGCAGAGGCCCTGTATAGTACATACAGAGGCTCTGTCCTATAATCATAAAAGTTTTTTTTAGAGAGAGGCTTTGTATATAGTACATATAGAGGCTCTGTATGATGCATGATCTAACGCTCCCCTCAACTTAAGATCTGCTTGATTTGCTCCCCCTTGAACTATGCTTGGATCATAAATGATAAGTAATGCACGAGCATAATGAACAAGGTACAGAGGCTCTGTATGTAGTATACAGAGGCTTTGTATTACAAGACTATTTAGACTTGAGCAAGAGGCTCTGTATGTACTATGCAGAAGCTCTATCTCATGGATCCAAACTTAAAACGAAAATAGAAGTATGCTCATAAGGGATGCAAAGGCTCTGTATAGTACATACAGAGGCTTTGTCTTTGTTAGTGAAGATTGAGCATACCCAACTTGCAAATCAAGAAGTTATATCTCTTTTCATCAAGAGCCTTTGTAAATATGTTAGCAAGTTGATGATCTGTACTAACGAAAAACATTTAAATCGTACCTTTCTTTACATGGTCCTTGATGAAATGGTAGCGAACAACGTTGTGATGTGTTTTAGAATGTTGCACGGGATTGGTTGTGATTGTGATAACCAGATCCTAGTTATCACCTGAGGTAATAAATACGTGATTATTATTTGTTAAATATTTACGTAATAACATGATAAATTGATACATTTGAACATGCTAGTATGTAAAATTATATACATAATATAGATGCATGAATGAGATTGTATGTATATGTGGGTGCATAATTATTTATGTATATGAATAAGCATATGTATGCATGATATTTAGACACACACATGCATATTATAAGGATGCATGGGGTTGAAGTCCTCAAAAACCATCTTCTTGCCATTTTTAGTAAGCGATTTATAGTGAGAAAAGACACTTGTCCGGATTAGTGTGGATTAAAGATCAAGTGGATTTCAAGTGGTTGGTTTCAAAAAGATTTCAAGGTGAGTGGTTTAAACTGCATTAAAATTTCTTTATAATTGCATAACTAGATTATATAAACTTTTCATTTTATTTGAAATTTGAATCATTTGAGTGTTGTCCAGATTAGCCCTAAACCGGACAATGGTTGGGCGATTTAAGCCATAAACTGGGCAAGTGTTGAATGATATAGTTTTAAATCAGACTAGGTGTAAGCGGTTTAAGTATAAACCGGTCAAGAGTCCAACGAATTAAGCATTAAACCGGATATGCCTTAACCAGTTTAAATGATTGAGCGATTTATGAACTTTAAACCGGAGATGTATGAATACGATTAAAAGGTGGCCGGTTTATTCTAAATCGGACAATAAGGCATTGTATTGTCCGGATTTGATATTCTGACAAAAGTATTGGAAATTCATTTTTTATTGTTAAATCAGACATGTTTTTAAAAGCATGTCCGGATTTGTTATCCGGAAAAGACTGTCCGGATTATGTGTTGATTTGTCAAAATTTGGAATAATAAATGGGAATTTTTTACTGCAGTTTATTCTATATGGAATTTTTTTATGAATTATTTTGATGAGGAAATAAGTGTGGCATATCAAGGAGAGGTGTACCATGGGATAAGAGTGACATATTAGGGAGAGGTGTACCATGGGATAAGGGTGGCATATGAAGGAGAGATGTACATTTGGATATAGGGGTGGCATTTGTATGTGTGTTATGTGATATAACTCTTACTATTATATCCTTTAAGATTACCGTGGTTTGGAATCTTTATTTCTTTGTGATTTAAAGGCTTAGGGTCAGGGTTCTTATTGGAATTCATAGTCTGGATGTTATTGAGAAGAAAGTAACAGGTTTGACCTGGAGCTTTGAATAAACCTTAATTGATTTGGGGTTTGAAAGTGGCATTGTAATAATTTGGTTAATATAACCTGTTGAGATGTGATGTATTGTTTGTGAGAAGAGACTATTGGCTTGAAAAGTGAAAGGTATTGACTTTATGTTTTTACTTGTTCATATATGAAAAGTTATTTTACTTAATGGTTTTGGTGATTTTCACCCTGCAATCACATAAATAGGGTAACTCACTAGACCTTTCGGTCTAACCCTCGTTTTGTGATTTTTAACGTGTATTGCAGGAAGTAATGACGATAAGGGGAAGGGAAAAATGTAATAATTTCCCTATATGGTTATCTACATGAAGATTTGTAGATGGCCTGTATAGTTTTGATAAATGAAACTGGATTGGTGCAAGAATTGTATTTTGAATTTTTGGACCATATATTTTGTACTCGTAGATTCTTGTACTAAGGGACCTTTGTGGTGTACAAACATGTATTTCTTGTATAGGAAGTATATGTTACATGCAATATGTGGAATGGGGCATTACAGAAAGTGGTATCAAAGCCTGAGTTTAAGGGATTTAGTTATTCAATAGCATGATACCTAGACTTAAACTGTTTATTTGCATATTAAGGGTCCCGGACATAGTTAGCACCATTGGAAATAAATATGATGAGTTGAAAGAACAGTGTGTAAGGCAAATTTTAGTTACATCTAGCCAGTGTAATTATGAATTTACAGGTACACACTTGAACTTGAATACTTCATTATATTTGGGAATGTGAATACGTGATTATTAACACTAAAATCTGTAGATGTCTARCCGAACTAGAAGATCTGAAAGAACGGCTCGTCTAGAGTCTGAAGAAAGGGAAGAATCACCTGTTAATCTCTCGACTAGCACATCCAGAAATAGAGGACGGGGAAGACCAAGAGGTCGAGGTAGAGGGAGAAGTCAATCTCAAGGAAGGGGTCGTACCGAAGTTCATTCTGAATATGAAGAATCCCATTATGGGAATGTTCTAGAAAGATCGGTGCCACACCCAGTATATGTGACCAGAGATATGTTGGCAGAAGAAATGGGAAAGTTATGAGAAACTCTAACATCTATCATGGGAGTACCAGCTGGGGTGGAAACAGAGAGAGTAGAGGTTCATCCATCTGTACCAGTTACTCACAACAAGGAAGGAGATATTAAAATATTTTTGGCATGCAAGCCACCAACATTTTCTGGAGAAAGGGATCCAGTGAAAGCTATGTGCTGGATCAAAGAGATGGAATTTGTGTTTAACACCATTCAGTGTCCGGAAACAGATAAAGTTCAATTTGTTATTTCTGTATTGAAATCAAATGCTTTGTTCTAGTGGGAAGTTGAATCATTGGCCAGGACGGATGTTTTACAGACGTTATCTTGGACGGAAGTTGAGGAACGATTCAAGAATCAGTTTTGTCCTAAAACAGCAGTGAGACAAATAGAAGAAGATTTCTTGAAGCTGGAACATGGAAATGGAACGGTTCGGGAGTATACTGAAAAATTTATTGAATACTCTCGATTTGTCAAACACTATGTTTCAACAGAATCCAGAAAGATAGAAAGGTACATTTCGGGTTTGAAACCCTCAATCAAAGAGTTTGTTATTGCTCTGAACCCCAATACCTTTTCATTGACGATAGATGTGGCCGAAGTGATAGAGCAAAATAAGAATCGGCAATCAGAAGGAAAAGTTGTAGAAAAAATAAAGTGGGAGGGGCCTTCATCAAATTTTCGAGGGCCGAAAATTGTGAGATATGATAATAGAACTTATCATAAGGTCGGTGAGGAAGTTTGCACACAATGCCAACAGGTTCATCAGGGTGAGTGTAATATGGATCCAAGGAAGTGTTATAAGTGTGGTGAAGCAAGCCATTTGGCCAGAAGTTCCCCATCTAATCGAAGGTGTTTTAATTGCAATTCTCTGGCTCATATTCGACCGAATTATCCATTGTTAAGAACTCCGCAGTTAACAATGGGGAGTAATGTGTCGTGTACTCGGGGAAGACGTACGGTAAACAGAGGAGGGCAAGGAGTGGCCCAGGGACGGTCCTTCCAAATGACAAAGAACGAGGCAGCGGCATCACCAGATGTAGTAACAGGTACCTTCCTTCTGAATTCAATACATGCTAAGGTGCTATTTGACTCTGGTGCAAATTTTTCATTTGTATCCCCATCGTTTGCTCAAACTGCATGCTTGAATTCTGTATTACTTGATGACAAATTAGTAGTTGATACTACTAATAGTCAGGAAACTGTTACTAGTGTATTCAATAACTGTATCATTATTATTGAGGGTTGTGAACTACCGATTCGATTATTCTCCATGTCGATGAAAGAATTCGATGTGGTTATGGGTATGGACTGGTTGGCAAAGTATCATGCTAGTATTGTTTGCAATCAGAAAGTGATCATAATTACTTTGCCAAATCAAGGAACCGTTGTTATTTATGGTGATCGTCAAAATCACCATGCTAGTATTTTGACTGTAATGAAAGCTCAGAAAAGTATTTGGAAGAAGTACCAGGGATGTTTGGCATACGTAATTGATATGAAGAAAGAGAAAAGAAAAGAGAAATCAATTCTGATTGTTAATGAATATCCAAAAGTCTTTCAAGAAGACTTATCTGGATTACTGCCGGATCGAGTCATCGAATTCCAAATTGATCTTGTACCAGGGGCTGGACCAGTAGCAAAGGCACCATACCGGTTAGCTCCATCTGAATTGAAAGAATGGGTTACACAGTTGAAAGATCTGACTAATAAAGGGTTTATTAGACCCAGCACTTCACCTTGGGGTGCTCCGGTCTTATTTGTCAAGAAGAAAGATGGGTCTATGCGAATGTGTATAGACTATCGTGAACTGAACAAATTGACGATTAAGAATAAATATCCGTTACCAAGGATTGATGATTTGTTTGATCAGCTGGTGGAAGCAAGTTATTTCTCCAAGATTGATTTAAGATCAGGGTATCATCAGCTCAAAGTCAGGGAAGAAGACGTTGCTACAACAACATTCAGAACTAGGTACAGGCATGACGAATTCTTAGTTATGCCATTCGGCTTAACTAATGTGCCCACAACCTTTATGGATTTGATGAATAGGGTATGTAAGAAATATCTTGATAAATTCGTTATTGTATTTATCGATGATATTCTTATATACTCTAAGACTAAAGAAGAACATGCAGAACATCTTCGTCTGCTATTGGAATTATTGAGGAAAGAAAAACTGTATGCAAAGTTATCCAAGTGTGAGTTCTGGTTAAGGGAAGTTCAATTTCTAGGTCATGTCATATCCGAAGCTGGGGTAAAGGTGGATCCAGTTAAAATAGAAGCAGTTGCAAAATGGGAAGATCCGAAAACTCCTTCTGAAGTTCGAAGCTTTTTGGAATTAGTAGGCTATTACCGTAAGTTCATTCAGGACTTTTCTAAGATAGTCGTGCCATTGACCAAATTAACTCGGAAGAACATTAAATTTCAGTGGGAAAGAGAACAACAAGAGGCTTTTCAATTAATAATAGATCATCTTTGCAGTGCACCGGTGTTAACCTTACCAGATGGATCCGAAGGCTTTGTGGTATACAATGATGCTTCAAAGTTCGGGTTGGGATGTGTTTTGATGCAGAGAGGAAAGGTAAATTCTTATGCGTCAAGACAATTGAAAGATCATGAGAAGCAATATCCAACCCATGATATGGAATTAGCTGCAATGGTGTTTGCTCTGAAAATCTGGAGACATTATCTTCTAGGAACAAAGTGTCAGATTTATACTGACCATAAAAGTTTGCAACATTTGTTCAGCCAGAAAAAATTAAATATGCGACAACGTCGGTGGATTGAACTGGTAAATGACTATGATTGTGAAATCCTCTACCACCCAGGAAAAGCCAACGTGGTAGCTGACGCTCTAAGCAGAAAAGAAAAAAGTAGAATCATTAAAGGTGTAGCAATGGGAATGAACTTGATCCCTGACATTCGTAAAGAAATTCAGAGATGTCAACAATAAGCTATGAAAGAAGAATTTGGTAAAACATAAAGGTTGGGTAAGATGATTTCAACCTTGAAACCGAATAATGAAGGACAAGGTGCTTTCAAGGACGAGTCTGGGTATCGTGTTTTGGAAATATCCGAAACACTATACTAAATAAAAGTCATAAGTCCCAATACTCTATTCATCCAGGTACCAATAAGATGTACAGAGATTTAAATTTTTTTTATTGGTGGCCCGGATTGAAGAGAGACATAGGCAAATATGTGGAACAGTGTCTAACGTGTCTACAGGTTAAGATTGAACATCAAAAGACGTATGAGATCACATTACAATGGATTTCGTCATGAAGTTACCTTGAACTCCAAAGGGGTATGACGCGATCTGGGTAATTGTGGACCATCTATCGCACAGATTTACATTAAAAAAATTGTAATCAGGCATGGTGTTCCATTTTCTTTTATCTCTGATAGAGATAGTCAATTTACTTCAAAGTTCTGGGAAGGGTTGCAGAGAGCTTTGGGGTCTGAAATCCGATTAAGTACAACTTATCATCCGCAAACTGACGGGCAAAGTGAAAGAACTATCCAGACTCTCGAAGACATGTTGAGAAGTTGTATCATTGACTTCGGGGGATCGTGGGAAGATCACTTACCGTTAATAGAGTTTACAAATAATAACAGTTACCATTCTAGCATCCAAGCGGCACCGTTTGAAGTATTCTATGGACGTAAATGCCGAACGCCGTTATGTTGGACCGAGGTAGGAGAAAGGCAATTGACGGGTCCTAAAATTGTCCAAGAGACTTCTGAAAAGATTGAACAGATCCACAAAATAATCAGAACAGCACAAGACCGCCAGAAAAGTTATGCTGATAATCGTCGAAAACCGATTGAATTTTGTGTAGGTGATATTGTGATGCTAAAAGTTTTGCCTTGGAAGGGTGTCATCAGATTCGGAAAGAAAGGTAAACTCAGTCCGAGATATGTTGGGCCATTCAGAATATGTAGGAGAATTAGACCAGTGGCATATCAGTTAGAGCTACCAGAAGAATTAAGTTTAATTCACAACACTTTGCACGTATCGGATTTGCGAAAATGTTAATTTATCCAAGTATAGTTGTACCGCTTCCAGAGATTAAACTGGATAATATGATGAACTTTGTGGAAACATCGGATGCTATAATTGACCGAAAGATCAGAGTGTTAAGAAACAAAGAAATCAGTTTGGTTAAAGTACAGTGGAAGTTTCACAAAGGACCAGAAGTGACTTGGGAATTAGAGTCAAAAATGAGATCAGAATACCCATGGCTCTTTGATTAAAGAAATTCCGGGACGGAATTCTTTTGAGAGGTGGATAATGTGATAACCAGATCCTAGTTATCACCTAAGGTAATATATACGTGATTATTATTTGTTAAATATTTATGTGATAGCATGATAAATTGATACATTTGAACATGCTAGTACGTGAAATTATATGCATAATATAGATGCATGTATGAGACTGTATGTATATGTAGGTGCATAATTATTTATGTGTATGAATAAGCATATGTATGCATGATATTTAGACACACACATGCATATTTTAAGGATGCATAGGGTGTGTGGCCGCCTTCCCTGCTTGGGAAGGGTATAAAAAGGGGTTGAAGTCCTCAAAACCATCTTCTTGCCATTTTTAGTAAGCGATTTATAGTGAGAAAAATAGTCTTGTCTGTATTAGTGTGGATTAAAGATCGAGTGGATTTCAAGTGGTTGGTTTCAAAAAGATTTCAAGGTGAGTGGTTTAAACTGCTTTGAAATTTCTTTGTAATTGCATAACTAGATTATATAAACTTTTCATTTTATTTGAAATTTGAATCATTTGAGTGTTGTCCGGATTAGCCCTACACCGGACAAGGGTTGGGTGATTTAAGCCTTAAACCGGGCAAGTGTTGAACGATATAGTTTTAAACCGGACAAGGTGTAAGCGGTTTAAGTATAAACCGATCAAGATTCCAACGGATTAAGCATTAAACCGGATATGCCTTAACCGGTTTAAATGAATGAGCGATTTATGAACTTTAAACTGGAGAAGTATGAATACGATTAAAAGGTGGCTGGTTTATTCTAAAACGGACAATAAGGCATAGTATTGTCCGGATTTGATATCCGGACAAAATATTGGAAATTTTTTAGAGTTAAATCGGACAAGTTTTTAAAAGGATGTTCGGATTATGTGTTGATTTGTCAAAATTTGGAACAATAAATGGGAATTTTGACAAAAAGAATTTGAACCGATAATAATTCCATTTGACTGCGGTCTATTCTATATGGAATTATTTTAGGAAATATTTTGATGAGGAAATAAGGGTGGTATATCAAGGAGTGGTGTACCATGGGATAAGGGTGGCATATCAAGGAGAGGTGTACCATAGGATAAGGGTGGCGTACCAAGAAGAGGTGTACATTTGGATATAAGGGTGGGATTTGTATGTGTGTTTTCTGATATAACTCTTACTATTATATCCTTTAAGATTACCGTGGTCTGTAATCTTTATTTCTTTGTGATTTAAAGGTTTAGGGTCAGGGTTCTTATTGCAAATCATAGTCTGGATGTTATTGAGAAGAAAGTAACAGGTTTGACCTGGAGCTTTGAATAAACTTTATTTGATTTGGGGTTTGAAAGTGGCATTGTAATAATTTGGTTAATATAACCTATTGAGATGTCATGTATTGTTTGTGAGTAGAGATTATTGGCTTGAAAAGTGAAAGGTATTGACTTGTTCATATATGAAAAGTTGTTTTACTTAAAGGTTTTGGTGATATTCACCTTGCAATGACATAAATACGGTAACTCACTAGACCTTTCGGTCTAACCCTCGTTTTGTGATTTTTAATATGTATTGCAAGAAGTGCTGACGGTAAGGGGAAGGGAAAAATGTAATAATTTCCCTATATGCTTATCTACATGAAGATTTGTTGATGGCCTGTATAGTTTTGATAAATGAAACTGGAATAGTGCAAGAATTGAATTTTGAATTTTTGGACCATGTATTTTGTACTGGTAGATTCTTGTACTAAAGGACCTTTGTGGTGTACAAACATGTATTTCTTGTATATGAAGTATATGTTACATGTAATGTATGGAATGGGGAATTACAGTGATCGCGATGGCACTTTCCGAGTCACACAGAATTGGAATCTTGTCAAACTCAACACCATAGTCTTTCAGTTGAGTTTTCATCCATATCACTTGGGAACAGCAACTGGCTGCGGCTACATACTCTGCTTCGGCCGTGGAAGTAGAGACGTAGTTCTGCTTCTTTGAAGTCCAGCTTATGAGCTTGTCTCCTAGTAATTGGCAACTCCCTGATGTACTCTTTCGATCAAGTTTGCATCCTGCATGATCATAATCTGTATATGCAATAAGATCAAATCCAGAAAATTTGGATACCAGAGACCTAGAAATTGAGTTCCTTTAAAGTATCTAAAGATTCTTTTCACAGCCAAGAGGTGAGATTCCTTAGGGTTTGCTTGATATCTAGCACAGAGACACGTAGCAAACATGATGTCTGGCCGACTAGCCGTGAGGTACAGCAGTGATCCAATCATTCCACGGTAAGTCTTAACATCCACCGGTTTTCAAGATGGATCAGTGTCAAGCTTAGTTCCCGTTGCGATTGGTGTTCTCATTATGGAAGAATTGTGGAGTTGGTATTTCTTTAATATGTTAGAGACATACTTAGGTTGGCTAATAAAAATACCATCCTCCCTCTGTTTTACTTGCAAGCTGAGGAAGAATGTTAATTCTCCCTTCATGCTCATTTCAAACCCGCTCTTCATCAAGACAGAGAATTTATCACAATGTCTTTGGTTTGTTGATCCAAAAATAATGTCGTCAACATAAATATGTACTAGAAGCATCTCACCATTATACCTCTTAATGAACAAAGTAGTATCAATTTTACCTTTTTCAAAACCATTCGATAGGAGAAAATACGAAAGACGTTCATACCGAGCTCGAGGTGCTTGCTTTAGTCCATACAGAGCTTTGTCTAAAAAATAGACATACTCGGGATGTATGGAGCTTTCAAACCCCAGAGGTTGTTGAACGTAGACTTCCTCCTTCAGCTTGATATTCAAAAAGGCTGACTTGATATCCATTTGATAGACTCGGAATCCTTTTTGTGTAGAGAAGGCTAAGAACAAGCGTATAGCTTCTAGCTTGCTACTAGCGCAAAGGTCTTGTCATTATGCCTTCTTCTTGTCAATAGCCTTTTGCTACAAGCCTGGCTTTATTTCTCACAACGATCCCATCCTCATCCTTCTTGTTCCTGAAAACCCATTTACAGCCAATAGCAATTTTATCCTTAGGTAAAGGCACAAGAGTCCATACCTTATTCCTTTCAAATTGTTGGAGCTCTTCTTGCATGGCATCAACCCAACTTGGGTCTTGTAGGGCTTCATGGACTTTCTTAGGCTCTACCATGCTTAGAAAGTTTAGGAATAAACATTCATTGGCCGTGGCAGCCCTTGTCTTCACATCGCTTGAAGGTTCACCAATTACCTGGTAAAGAGGATGATTTTTTGTCCATCTTATTATTGGGACAGATACAGAGGTCGGGGTCATTTGATCACGTTCCATAGGCATATTAGGCATTTGGCTCATTGATGGCAAAGAAGGTTCTGCTTGCTCCTCCTCGGATGATGGTACAGAGGAACCAGGTTCAGAAACAGAGGTGTTATGCTATGTCTCTGTATGACTGGGCTCTCATCCAGAGCTTGTCTGCTCTGTTTATGGATGAGCATGATCACCAGAGGAAGGAGAGGTATGTGAAGGACCAGAGATTGAAGTGCTTGTAGATTTTCGTTCTTCACTTACACGGGCAGACTCATATCTGGGTGCACGTACAGAGATGTCCTCATCGCCAAAGAAGTCTTGAAATAAGAGCTTGAGTTCCAATTCCCTTGACTTCATTTGAAAATTGGAAGTCGACTTGTTAAGCTCGAGTCCAGAGCTGAGGTACTATGAAGTCATTTGCTCTTTATCATCGAACGAGACTTGATACTTTCCATGACAGTCTTGGTGCGTTGGTTGAAGACTCTATAAGCCTTGCCTTGTGTAGAGTAACTAAGGAACTTACCTTCATCAGCCTTCTTATTAAACTTGCCAAGCAGATCACGATCATTTAGAATAAAGCATCTGCAACCAAAGACATGTAAAAATTTAACATTAGGCTTTCTTTGGTTGATTAATTCGTAAGGCGTCTTCATATGCCTATTTACTACCGTTGCTCTATTTTTGATAAAGCAAGTAGTTGAGATGGCATCTGCCCAAAAGTGGGTTGGAAGACCAAAGCTTGCTAGCATTGTTCTTGTTGCTTCAACCAGTGTGCGATTCTTTCATTCTACTACACCATTTTGCTGTGGTGTTCTTGCTGCAGAGAAGTTCTGAGATATGCCTTCCTTGTCTATGTACGCATATATTTTTGCGTTCTTAAACTCTCTTCCATTGTCACTTCTCAGCTTTTTAATTTTTCTCTGTAGAAGAACTTGAATCTTGTTCATCAGCTTAATCAGCAACTCTGGGACATCTTATTTCTGCCTTACAAACTCAATGCAAGTATATCGTGAATATTCATCAATTAAGACAATGATATACTTCTTACCAGACAAGCTCTGCACAGAAATTGGACCACAAAAATCCACATGAAGCATATGTAGATGTCTGACACTGGACACATCTGTCTTTGTTTTATGGGATGCTCTTTTGAGTTTTCCCATTTCACACGCAGAGCAGAGATGGTCCTTTTCGAACTTTATGGAAGGAAGTTCATCAACCCGATTATTTTTCACAAACTTCTCTATATTTTGAAAATTTAAATGAGACAGCTTGTGATGGCAGAGCCATGCTTCATCACTCTTGTGAGATACGAGACAGAGACTCTCTGAATTATCTCTTGGTGAGAAGTTCATAAGATATACATTTCCCTTACGTTTGGCTCTTAGCAACTCCTGACCTGATTCTGACATAATAGATCAAGCTTCCTTTTGGAACTTGACATTATAGCCAGAATCACATAGTTGACTTATGCTCAAAAGATTATGTTTAAGCCCAGAGACATAAGCAACCTTAGAGACAGAAACCTTACCTTGTAGAAGATCTCCATATCCTTTTATCTCTCCTTGCATATTATCCCGAAAGGTTACTTTACCTCCAACTTTCTCTTTGTATGAGGCGAGTAGCCTATTATTGCCGGTCATGTGTCTCGAGCATCCAAAGTCGAGATACCAAATGTCCACATGCGGCTTCTGCAAAACAAGTTATAGGGATTTAGATACCCATTTCATAATGGGTCCACGATGATTAGGGTTAGAAGATCGGTTTTTAGTTTGGGGGATAGGCTTTGTCTCTACACCTAAGTTACCAGACTTGAGCTCTGGTTTGTTAGACCTGGCTTTAGGAGCCTTCTTTCTCTTCTAGGTCTTTTTGGAATTTGTCCTTGATGACCCAGAGAGAATACAATTAGGATTAGAGAAATGCTACTTCAACTTTTGCAGCAGAGAGAAACATTCACAAGTATGAACACATTTTTGATGACAAAATGATTTATTTGATTTTTGATTTAAAGAACAAATTATTACAATCATTCTTAGCATTGGTAGTTCTAATAAACTTTATCTAGATCTGATTGTTTTGACTTCTTAGAATGAATCTTCTCAGTTTTCTACTTATCCTTTCCAACTCCTTTGGCCTTCAGAGGCCTCTCTGAAACAGAGGAATTAAAATTAGAGTCAACAGCGGATTTTCCCGTCTGTTTCGGAGTGAACTTAATTGGCTTAGAATTAGATTTAGAGCCCTTCGAGCAGAGGAAACAGACTGTATATTCTTTGCCCTGTATTCAAACTTTGGAGAGAATTTAGCTCTTGTTGTCATGCTAACAAGGCCAGAACCTAGGAGAATCTTTCTCTCATTTGGAATTTTTGCAACTTCTAGTTCTTTTGCTACAATCTCTGTCTCAACTTGCTCCTTAATTGAGTCCACCTAACCCGACATTCCTCTCCGGTAGGAGGGAAATGAGATAAGGGTTGACCTTCTTATATCTAGCTAGCCTGATAACAACCCGACATTGATGACCGAAGGGAAGGGTTGACCTTACAAAGGAATAAAGCATTTTCTATGCTCCCTATTCGGGTTGGGCAGTCAAGAGCTGCTGTTCAGAATAATGATTTTCATCTGAAGTAGCCATTCCCCAAAACAATGAGAGAAAGCAACGGCTAAAACAACCCGACATTTCCTCTCCGGTAGGAGGGAAATGAGATAAGGGTTGACCTTCTTATATATAGCTAGCCTGATAACAACCCGACATTGATGACCGAAGGGAAATCAATGAGATAAGGGTTGACTTTACAAAGGAATAAACCATATTCTATGCCCATCTTGACTTAATACATAATGCAGTTATCAACTTAAATATAGGGACCTATTTAAGGACTGTTAACACAGGGCTCTACTCGGAGTCAGAGTCAATAAAATCCTTGTGTAAATATCGAAATACAGAGGTATAATTAAGAACTTGAGATTCTCGTATGCATGAGCTAGAGCCTTCATTTATCTTTTGTGTTGAAGAACCTTCAAAAATATCCGAGGAATTACTCTCAGATGAATTTGTATGACCTTTAGAAGGATAATTCAAGGCCTCAAACAAATATTGCTCGAAAACTTGTCTTACCGTTTCGGTGAAGTCATCCAATAGTTTTAAATCCAGAGTTTTAAGAAAATTTTCTGTGGATGAACTCTTGATTTCATCTGGTTCTGGTTTGACAACCTCACCATTAGTCTTAGGATGTTCAAGATTAGTGGCGCCAAAACAAAAGATCTCGTGTGTCTTTTGTATGCCTTTTAGATCAACTTGTTGAATACTCTTTCAAGAATAAGAGATATTTTTGAACTTTAACCTTTGAGTATTGGCCCCACTCTCAAGCTTACATCTTTTGAAAGGTGAAGCTGTATGCAGAATTGGAAAATCTGGTTTTTGCTTTTTCTCCTAACTTAAACACAAATTCAAGAGTGGTTTTCTTCTTCCAGGTGAGGTCTAGGTTTGTATAACCTATCTCTGCTCTATCCTATTGAGAATTAACTTTTTCATACACTTGCTGAGCATCTTGATATTTTTTGATCAAAAGCTCTTTTCTTTGTATGTTCTGGTGTAAAAATTCCCTTTCCTTTTGAAAATAATTTTTAAGGGCTTCAGAGTTTAATCTATCTCGTTCCTTTTCTAAAAGCTCTTTTTCTTTCTTTTGTATAGTCGCTTTTAGTTCTAAGCACTTTGATTTAAGACTTATTTCAGTGGAACGTTTTGTTTGCAAAAGTTTTTCATTCTCCACTGACAACTCTTGTTTTTCTACAGATAGCAGCTCTGTCTCACGTTCAAAGAATAACTTTTCTTTATCTAAAGACTTCCTTTTAGATTTTTTGACAGAGAGTTTTTCTGTAAACTAATGAAACCATTTATTAAAGTAGAGATGCTTTCTTCGAGGTCAGAATGAGAATAGTCAGAGATGGAACATACCTAGGAGTCGGAGCCAGATCCAGACTCTTCTACGTCATTCTCAACAGCTATTCCACATAAATGAGCTTGGTCTTCTTCTTCAGATGATGAGTCAAAGACCCAGTTCTTCTATTCAACCATGAGACTCCTTTGGGATCGATTATACTTGTACTTGTTTTTGTAGTATAGCTCATCTTTCACAAAAGGGACTCTGCACTCTTTGGAGTAGTGCCCCATATTCCCGCATCTGAAGCATCTGACAACTTGCTTCTTCTATTCTAACTGCTCTTCCTCCTTCTTGTTTGAAACAGAGGGAGGGTTCCTTCCTTCGAAAGCTCTGCTTCGGCTTCGATTGCCTTGTCTTCCTCATTTATCAAATACTTTCTTCCCATATTTCTTTTGAAATTCCTTGGTAATCAGGGCCAAGGAATGTGCAAAGGCACTAATGTCGTCATCTTCAGAGCTAGACGCTCTGTCTTCTTCATCGCTCTCCATGATAAGAGCCTTCTTCCCCTTGCGTCGTTCCTCCTTGGATCTTTGTTCTCTTTGTGGTTGACTAGATCATGTCTTTTTTGAGTCAGTGACAAGAGCCAGAGGTCTACCTAGAGCGACCTTTGCCTTCTGCACTTCTTGCTCTTGTGCCTGCAGAGTCCTATACACGTCGTGAAGTGTCCTTTACTCCAGATCTTGATTTACCTGGAGAGACATGGTCAAGTTTCCTATTCTGCATTCAACCTCTTCAAGAAGAGCATGTTGTTCTCCTCTTCAATTCTGATCACATCACATTTGCGACACTTGTTAATCAGCATGTTGAATCTATGATAAGTCTGCTCTAAAGACTCATCAGGAAGCGCTTGGAAACTATTGTACTCATTCAAGCATTGAGCGTGACGATTTTTCTTCTTCTTGATTCCCCTTCCAGTTGGTTTGCCAGTTGATCCCATAGATCCTTGGCAGAATCGTACGCGTCGAGAGATTGAAAAATCTCATTTGGAAGTGCCATGATCAAAAGCCTTTTGGATTTTTGATCCACTTCCACTCTGCGCTTGTTCTCATTGTTCCAATATCGATGAAGCTTGGGAACTATCCCGGTAGCTTCTTCGACCGTATCGCTAGCAGCAGAAATACGAGGAATAAGTGTAGTGGGTACATAAGGGTCGTTTAAAATCATTTCGTAAAGTTCAAGGTCAAGACCTTCATAAACGATGATCATACGAATTTTCCATGGGTGATATTCTTACCTAATGAGTGTTGGAGGTTTTGTTAAGGATCCAGCAATATACATGGAGTTCCACGTTTGACTAGACATTTTTGTTTAAAATTTTGAAAAGAAAGATTGACGAGAAAGTGATGAACGACATGGAATTGATTTTCAGAATACTAAAAAAGCAGACGTTTTTAAATGGATCAAAAATATGAAAGAAATTCCTTTTTAAAAACGAATAATCAGTAATTAAGAGTGGTATCCTGATGGATATCGATCGACTAATCAATGAGTTTGATTAGCAGGCTCCGATACCAATTGTTGGAACCCAGATACTCTTAATTCTCAGAAAATACAGTATGATAAAGGATAAGAAATAAGTACGAACAGTGTACTGAGTTTGAACGAAATATTCAAAATAATTAAGAACAGTTGTAACAACTCTGCACTTTTAGGATTAACCTTATCCAGAGTCTGATCTTGAAGAGGTTGCCTATTCGATCAGAGGCTCTGATGATAGCCACAAAGGCTCTGGTGACAGACACAGAGGCTCTAGTAGTATCTACAGAGGCTCTGTTGTCTTTTCACAGAGACTCCGGCAACTCTTCTCTGAGACTCTGTCTTTTCACAGAGACTTCGGCAACTCTTCTCAGAGACTCTGTGTCTTTTCATAGAGACTCCAACAACTCTTCACAGAGACTCTGTGTCTCTTCACAAAGGCTCTGGCATCTCTTTGCAGAAGCTCTGTGTCTCCTCACAGAAGCTCTGGCGTCTTTTCTTCGCAGAGGCTCTGTTGTCTTCTTTCTGAAGTGCTGGTTGCCCATACTTGATCATTTCAGTACGGCAGATGGCCTTGTTCCAGACTTCGACATTTTGGTTATTTTAGATTTTTGGGTCTTAAATTAAGGAAATGTATAAGTCCTTGGGCTTGGGCCTTTAGAGGCCAGCCCACTACTCTTCTAGAAGCCTCATATAAATACCCCCCATCTCTTTTAAAAACTCTTCATTATTCAAAGCTCTAGCCTTTTCTCGTTCTCCCTCTCTAAAAAGTTCATCACCTTTGAGCCGAACTCTTCTCCCTGCAAGTTTAGGATTGTTGTTGTGTTCGAATTGTTCTTTCTGCCTCGTCTTCAAAAAGGTATGCTCCTAAAGTCATCTATACCTCTTTAAAGTGTTCAAATTCCTATTTTCTCTTCCTGCTCAACTCAAGTTTCGGAATTTAAAGATGGTGAGATTATCCATCGAAGACATGTATATGTCTTCATCAGATGATAATCTGTGACCCAKAAACCTTTTTAATCCCAAAAGAGAAGAAGAAAGTTCTTACATTCTAGGAACCAATTGCACCTTCGGGTGACTTGGGTCTTGCATGCATCTCTAAATCAAATCTTTCATCTTGTAGCTTTCCTAGACCCAAAAATTCCCTATTGTTTTCTTTTCCTTTCTGGATCTTACTCARGAAATGAGAATTTGGGGTTTTATCTGTCTCTATTCCTGGAAATGTAGAGTCGAAACCATCCCCATTTGCTGCCATTCTTAGGCATGCAACCGGATTTGGGAGGTGCGCGACTCAAGGTTTTAGTTGTTCTTGGGAAGGGTGTTAAACCCACCCAAAATCTTCAAATCCCAACTGATGGCGGCTGCCATCAATCGCTTTGGAAGGGCATTAAATGATACCATTATTTGAATTTTGGAGATATTCGTTAAGGCTAATATTAAAGTATCTGCTACATTGGTTTTAGAATCTGGCGGATTGCATTGATAACAGTTTTTACCCAACTTAAGTTTTGGAGGTTTAGAAGTTCTTATTAAGTATTGGTTACTCTGTCAGGAAGT
>NC_037529.1:40040709-40041850 GCF_001531365.2 Cynara cardunculus var. scolymus
TTTTTTTTACTGTGTGTGAATGTGTGTTGAACGGATATTTCACCGGACAAGATGATCGGAGTTCAATCCGATCAACCTTAATCCGGTTGATGATTGTCCGATTTATTTGTTTTTGACTTAGTAAATTTGTGTGTGAATACTTTGTTGTCCGGACTTCTAATCCTGTTACAACTTTGTTTTTCTTTCAAGTGTTAGTATATTTGTACGTTGTCCGAACTTCTAATCCAGTCAATCTGTTTTTCTAAATGTTGGATTTTTGTTAGTTTAATAAGTTTGAATTTTTTTTCTCTTTCTTTTCTTGTTATTTTTTTAGAGTTTAATTTTTTTTTGTTGTGTGGGTTATATTTTGATTAAATAAATGGTTTCTAATGTTTTTAGAATTTTTACAGGTTAATGGCGGATCAATGGCATCAATCTGACGAGGAATCTCATGTTCCTTCCGTCAAATCAGATAACATTCCTATACACCCGCCCAACCAACCTATTCCATCAGAAACCATTTTCCCACAAATAAAATAACTTGATATAAAACCAAATAACCATGTTTTCTCCTTTGCTATGCCAGCTGAATACCCGATCATTATAGAAATCCTGAAAGGCCATCTAATTTCTTCTTCTTTATCTGCAAATACACCAGTTCCAATGGTGTATTTACAACAATTTTGGAGCACTTTGACTTTAGAAAAAGACGGGGATACTATATACTTTCAAGGCGAAGTTGACGAATTTGTCAGTCGTCTGACATTGAAGCGTCTTAGAAGAATACTTCGTCTGCCCGGACCAAGATCTACTGGTTTTGAAGATTTTATATCAGACGAACAATTGTGTCTAGATATCAAGCGCCTAGGATACTCGATAGTTCTGAACAACCCAACTCAGTTCAAACGACGTTTCCTGCCTTCAATCTGGCACTTACTGTTCTCTATCTTGCATAGATGCCTGATGTCAAAAACAGCCGGCATAGATACATGCAGTGCTCATTCCTTAAATTCTTTCATGGTGTCGTCTTTTCAAGAAACTATGACTTCGCCTTAGTCATATGGAATGAGTTAGTAGAGCTAGTCAATGCGAAAAGATTCCCGTCAAAAGCTCGGAAATTTGTGCCATTCCAGAGATTTCTACAATTATTCATTAAAGCCAT
>NC_037529.1:40043850-40049833 GCF_001531365.2 Cynara cardunculus var. scolymus
CACTGTAGGAACAAGGATGCTATTGGACTTGTCTACCAACGTTGGTTTCAACGAAGCATTCTCTAAAACTCTGGGTGGAGAGCAAGACTTTGGAGAAGACATTGACAATATAGACGAATCGACTGGGATCTATTTTGACTTTGAAGCCGATATAGATGATGAAGATCCAGTCTTTCCGGTTCAAGAAGAACATCAGTCTGCTCCAGAATCTTCGACTGCAGTCCTATCTGATGTGCCAGACATTCCAGCTCAAAGAGAACATGTTGATCCAACTGAAATCTTCACCAAAGACTATGTGCCATTTCATATAAGAGCAAATTTTCCTGGATATGATCGAGCAAGGATCCGAGAGCCATATCTAGAAGATATCTACTTTGGAATCTTCATCCGACATAGAAAAGTGCTAAGTGGAGACAAAGTTCTAGGTATTCATAAGCAAACAAGGGAATATCGTACTGAATACCGTCATCTTCTGAAAGCCAAGTGTCAACCAATCAGTGAAGTTCGTACAAAGTATCAGATTGTGACGATCAAACAAATAGATGCTCAGAAATTGTTGAGAATCTGGTATCCTGTTTTCACTGTATCAAGGCACGATGGTCAGATTTGGAGATTCAACGAAGCAGACTTCTCAAACTTATACTTGGATGACCTTGAATATATGTATTTTGAACTCAAAAACATGACTATCAGAAAAGAAGGAGAATTGGTTGCTCTTGAAGCAATCAAGAGATTTATACGCTGGCATGTTAAACTGGCAATGGTCATTGATGTACAGATGGGCCTTGAAGACAATCAGCGAATCATCAATCTTAAAAGACCAAATCAAGACCTAGAAGACATTGAAGGCTATCCAGTGTATATGGTTCTTGAAAGCCCAGAGTTCGGGGTCGTCTATTTTGCTCAACTACAAGTAAAGAAGTTCATGAGGTTTAACGAGTTGAATAAATATTCTGACGGTACGATCAAATTAGTGAGAAGGGCACTTGACTTGAAGAGGGTGATGAACAATAAAGCTGCTGAATCGGAACGGATGAGTTCCAAGGAAAGATACTTGTTGATCAATGCGATAAACTTGCTCGAGGAGAAGATCCAATATAGGAATGCTCTAAGAAGATTGGAGAAGATTCTTGAACTGCGCAAAACAAAATTCACAAGAGTCCAAACTTGAATCCAAAGGGGGAGAATGTTGGGTTCAAGTTAGAGCGTTAAAGTTGTATTCAAGTTTCTCCTTAGAATAGCTTTATTTTGTAATAGTGTAGTTTTACTATTCCTAGTATAAATAGTATTTTCCTTTGTAATTGTCATTATGAAGTCATTAGCAGAATTGTAATCAAGATTAGAGCTGTAAATTTCTCTCTCAATCTAATCAATCTTTGATAATATTCTCTCTAATTTTATGTTCATCTTGATTCTTGAAGATCATATCATGTTTGTATGATTTCTGGACTTCACAACTTTATTATATTTGGGAATGTGAAAATATGTGTATTAACTTTGCTATGTACAGATGGCTAGTAGATCAAGAAGGTCAGAAAGGATCACCCGCCCCAATGAAGAAGAATCTCATGGTGCTCCTATTGGCACCTCTGAGGGCAGAAGCAGAGGCAACGGTAGAGGCAGAGGTAGGGGATAGACCAGAGGCAGAATAAGCCAGCCAAAAATCAATATGAATCAGGTAGAATCAAACTCTGAAAATATGAATCATGAACAGATGTCTCACCCAAAATATGTAACAAGAGACATGTTACCTGAAGAAATGGGAAAGCTAAGAGAAACCTTGACTTCTATTATGAGGAATCCTGCCAGAATAGAGACAGGTAGAATTGAACTTACTCCATCGGTTCCAATTCTCAATAGCAGAGAAGGAGATATAAAGATATTTCTAATTTGCAAACCACCAACCTTCTCGGGAGAAAGAGATCCAATTAAAGCTATGTGTTGGATCAAAGAGATAGAGTCTGTATTCAATACCATCCGATGTGCAGAAACAGATAAAATCAGATTTGTAGTCTCTGTGTTAAAATCAAATGTGTTATTTTGGTGGGAAGTAGAATCGTTAGCTAGAACACATATTTTGCAAACTATGACATGGCTAGAGTTTGTCAACAGATTCAAGGAGCAGTTTTGCCCAAAAGCTACCATTAGACAAATGGAAGAAGCTTTCTAAAATTGGAACAAGGAAACAGAACTTTGAGGGAATATACAGAGAAATTCATCGAATATTCAAGATTTGCCGAACATTATATTTCCTCAGAATCTAGAAAAGTGGAAAGGTATATTTGGGGATTGAAACCATCAATCCGAGAATTTGTTATAGCCATGAATCCGGCTAAATTTTATTGACCGCTGACGCAGCAGAGGTAACAGAAAGAAACAAGAATAGACAAGAAGAAGAAAAAACAATAGAAAAGAGGAAATGGGAAGATCCATCAACCGGATACAGAGGACCAAATGTTGTAAAGAATGGAAATAAGCCCATACAAAGATTCATTGAAAGGACTTGTCCCCGATGTCATCAAGTTCATCAGGGAGAATGTAGGATTGAGCTAAGGAAATGTTATAAATGTGGTGAAACAGGTCATCTGTCGAATGTTAGCCCAACAGTAAAAAGGTGTTTTAATTGTAATTCTCTAGATCACCTCAGACCAAATTGTCCACAATTGAAAGCCCAATAGCTAACCATGGGGAGCAATACATCAACAGGCCAAGGAAGACCAAATATAGGCAGAAAAGCAACGGGTGGGGCGCGAGGTCGATTTTTTCAAATGACCAAACATGAAATAGAAACTACACCCGATGTAGTAATAGGTACATTTTTCGTAAACTCCTTACATGTTAAAGTGTTATTTGACACAAGTGCAAACTTCTCATTTGTATCCCCATCGTTTGCCTTAAGTGCTCATATGAATTATGTGCCACTTGACGATAAGTTAGTAGTTGATACTGCTAACGGTAAAGTATCTATGTGTTACGTGTTTAAAAACTGCACTATCATGATTGAGAATTGTGAGCTACCCATCCGATTGTTTCCCATGACTATGAAAGAATTTGATGTGRTAATAGGGATGGATTGGTTGGCATAAAATAAGGCCAGCATCGTTTGTAATGAAAAGATGATTAGAATTATGTTGCTAGACAGAGGGACAGTTGTAATTTATGGTGATCATCAGGATCATCGTACTAGTCTGCTATCTGTGATGAAATCCAGAAAATGTATCCAAAAGAAATGCCAAGGATTTTTAGCTTACATAATTGATGCCACGAAAGAAAAAAAGTAAACAAGAGTTAATTCCGGTTGTCAGTGAATATCCTGAAGTCTTTCCAGAAGACTTGTCAGGGCTACCTCCAGATAGAGTTATTGAATTTGGGATTGATTTGATATCTGGAACAACACCTGTAGCAAAAGCACTGTACAAATTACCTCCATCAGAATTAAAAGAACTGGTTACTCAATTGAAGGATCTGTCGGACAAAAGATTTATTAGGCCAAATACTTCACCATGGGGAGCTCCAGTTTTGCTTGTGAAAAAGAAGGATGGTACAATACGAATGTGTATTGATTATCGGGAGCTGAGTAAACTGGCCATAAAGAATAAATATCCATTGCCAGGATCGATGATTTGTTTGATCAACTGGTAGGAGCCAGTTATTTCTCAAAGATTGATTTGCGATCAGGATACCATCAGTTGAAAGTTAAAGAAGATGATATAGCAAAAACAGCAGTCCGAACCAGGTACGGGCACTATGAATTCTTGATTATGCCATTTGGTTTGACTAACGCACCTACAACTTTCATGGATCTGATGAATCGAATATGTAAAGAATACCTCGATAAATTTGTCATTGTATTTATCGATGATATTCTTATATACTCCAAAACCCAAGAAGAGCATGCAGAATATCTTCGATTGATCATTGAGCTTCTAAAAAGAGAAAAGTTGTATGCTAAACTATCAAAGTGTGAATTTTGGCTAAGAGAAGTCCAGTTTCTGGGGCATGTTATATCTGAGGATGGAATAAAGGTAGATCCAGCAAAGATTGAAGCTGTTACAAAATGGGAGGCACTGAAAACATCATCTGAAGTTCGAAGTTTCTTGGGATTAGCAGGCTATTACCGCAAATTTATTCAAGATTTCTCTAAAATAGTCGTGCCTTTGATGAAATTAAATCAAAAGAATGTTAAATTTCAGTGGGAAGAAGAACAGCAGAAAGCCTTTCAGTTATTCACATGTCATCTTTGTAGTGCTCTGATACTATCATTACCTGATGGAACTGAAGACTTTGTGGTATATAGTGATGCATCAAAGTTGGGTTTAGGCCGTGTCTTGATGCAAAGAGGGAAAGTCATATCATATGTATCTCGACAATTAAAAGATCATGAAAAGCACTATCCAACTCACGACATGGAATTGGCGGATGTAGTTTTTGCTTTAAAGATTTGGAGGCATCACCTATTGGGAATGAAGTGTAAAATTTATACGGATCACAAAAGCCTCCAACATCTGTTCAACCAAAAGGAGTTAAATATGAGACAACGACGATGGATTGAATTAGTTAATGACTATGATTGTGAAATTATGTATCACCCATGAAAGGCTAATGTTGTAGCCGATGCTCTGAGCCGTAAAGAAAGAAGTGGAACCATCAAGGCAGTGGCAATGAAAATAAGTTTAACCCCATATTTGTATAAGAAAATACAGAGATGCCAAACAGAGGCTGTCAAGGAAGAAAACAAGAAGTCAGAAAAAGTGGGCAAGATAATTTCCATCATGAAGCCGAATGGGGAAGGAATATTATGTTTCCAAGGTTGGATATGGGTACCAAATTATGGGAATACACGGGAAACCATTCTAAATGAAAGCCATAAGTCCTGTTATTCCATTCATCCGGGTACCAACAAGATGTATAAAGATATGAAGGCATTTTATTGGTGGCCAGGTCTCAAGAAAGACATCGCAAGATACGTAGAACGATGCTTAACTTGCCTGCAAGTTWAAATTGAGCATCAGAGACCCTATGGGAATCTACAATCATTGGAAATACCAATCTGGAAATGGGATCACATTACGATGGACTTTATCATGAAATTACCCCGAACTCCAAAACTTTATGATGCAATATGGGTAATAGTGGACCGTCTATCAAAGTCTGCACATTTCCTACCGATGAAAGAGACTTATTCACTGGAAAGATTGGCTCAAATCTATATCAAGGAAATTGTGATTAGACATGGAATTCCATTGTCCATCATATTTGACAGAGACAGTCGTTTTACTTCAAAGTTCTGGGAAGGTCTGCAAAGAGCTTTGGGATCACAAATCAGATTAAGTACATCTTATCTCCCACAAACATATGGACAAAGTGAAAGAACCATCCAAACTCTCGAAGATATGTTGAGATCTTGTGTCATCAACTTCGGGGGATCRTGGGAAGAACATTTGTCGTTGATAGAATTTGCCTACAATAATAGCTATCACTCCAGCATCTAAGCGGCACCTTATGAAGTCCTATATGGAAGAAAACGTCGAACGACGTTGTGTTGAAATGAGGTAGGTGAAAAACAGTTGACAGGTCCCAAGATTGTGCAAGTAACATCTGAAAAGATTGACCAGATTCGAGCAAAAATCAAAATTGCCCAAGATCAATAGAAAAATTATGCCGACAAATGAATAAAACCGATTGAATTTAACATAGGTGACTTTGTGATGTTAAGGGTATCTCCATGGAAAGGTGTTATGAGATTTGGAAAGAAAGGTAAGCTTAGTCCAATGTATATTAGACCATTCAGAATTTGCAAAAGAATTGGACCGGTAGCTTATCAGTTGAAATTACCAGAGGAACTCCGCCTAATTCACAACACCTTTCATGTATCAAATTTGCACAAGTGTTTGGCAGACCCGAGTTTAGCAATACTGTTAGCTCTCATTTCCTTAAATGTAAAAGTATAGAAAAAGTAAACTGCGAGTTTTGACAGAAGATG
>NC_037529.1:40049933-40053271 GCF_001531365.2 Cynara cardunculus var. scolymus
AATGTATTTTGATTTTGAAGCTGACTTAGATGAAGAAGATCTAGTTTTTCCCGTTCAAAGTGATCCTCAGTCTATTCCAGAATCGTCTACTGCTGCTTTACCTGAYGTGCCTGAAGTCAGTACTCCAAGAGAAACTGTTGATCCTACCGAAATCTTCTCAAAGAATTACATTCCTTTCTATATCAGAGCAAACTTCTTTGGTTATGATCACAAAAGAATCCGAGAGCCATACTTGGAAGATATCTACTTTGGGATATTCATTCGTCACAGAAAATTGCTTAGTGGTGACAGAGTTCTAGGAATCCACAAGAAGCCAAAAGATTATCGAATTGAATATCGTCACCTCTTGAAAGCCAAGTGTCAKCCTATCAGCCAAGTTCGTACAAAACATAGAATCATCACGATCAAGCAGATTGATGCTCAGAAACTGCTCAGAATCTGGTATCATGTGTTTACAGTTACAAGGCAGGATGGCCAGATCTGGAGATTCAGCGAASCTGATTTCTCGAACTTATATTTGGACGATCTCGAATACATGGACTTCGAACTCAAGAACATGACAATTAGAAAGGAAGGAGAACTGGTAGCTCTGGAGGCTATTAAGAGATTCATTCGAAATCATGTAAAGTTGTCAATAGTTATTGATATTCAAATGGGTCTTGAAGATAGTCAACGAATCATCAATCTCAAAAGACCTAATCAAGATTTAGAAGACATTGACGGCTATCTAGTCTACATGGTTCTTGAGAGCTCAGAGTTCAGAATCATCTAATTCGCTCAACTTCAAGTCAAAAAGTTCATGAGATTCAGTGAGTTGAACAAGTATTCTGACATTTAAAGAACGTTGGTTTGGTACATATAATATACCACCAACGAGATCTGAGCTTAAATGACCCAAACTAAAATGGGTACCAAAACCCAATTGATTCAATTTTGCAGGTTAACCGGCATGTGTGGTTCTTAGACTCCGAATGTTCTAAACACATGACTGGTAGAAAAGATTTATTATCTAACTATGTTGAATCTTTTGGAGGTACAGTAAGGTTCAGAAACAATCAATACGCGCCTATCCTTGGATACGGTGACGTAATTTCTGGGAATTTAATGATAAAGAATGTGTCGTATGTCGGAGGACTTGGACATAATCTTTTTAGCATAGGTCAATTTTGTGATAAGAATTTAGAAGTCTGTTTTAAAGCTAACCAATGCAGCATCCGAACTACTAATGGTAAGGAGCTTTTAGCTGGAATCAGAAGATCAAATCTCTACACGATTGACCTATCCAACACACAAGTAGATACTGATGTCTGCTTGATATCCAAGGCATCCTTGAAGCAGAATCTGCTATGGCATCGACGTCTTTCTCATCTAAATTTCAAATATCTGAACAAGTTGGTTTGTGACAACTTGGTTAAAGGCATCCCAGATCTAAAGTTTCATAATGACCATGTATGCGGTGCATGTGAGATGAGCAAACTGAAGAAAGCTTCACATAAGCTGAAGACAGATTTCAACACCGAACGTCCTCTACATTTACTCCATATGGATCTCTGTGGTCCTATGCGAGTCCAAAGCATTAATGGAAATAAGTATATATTGGTCATAGTTGATGACTACTCGAGATATACCTGGGTTCATTTTCTGCGGTCAAAGGATGAAGCGGCCGAGACAATAATTTCTTTCTAGTCCAAAATATTCTGCAACTGCCAGTTCAAAAAATCAGAACTGACAACAGAACTGAATTCAAGAACAATACACTCGGCTTATTCCTCGAATCCATCAGTATCACACATACGTTCTCTGCAGCCCGGACACCGCAACAGAATGGTGTCGTTGAGCAAAAGAACAGAACATTGGTGGAAGCGGTGCAGACATTACTTTCCTGGTCAAAGCTTCCGTTATTCTTATGGGCTGAAGCAGTGGCTACTACTTGTTTTACCCAAAACCGATCCATCATTCACAAAAGGTTTGGTAAAACTCCGTACGAGATAATAAACAAAAGAATACCTAATATCAAATTCATTCGAGTTTTTGGTTGCAGATGCTTTATTTTAAATGAGAAAGAGGACAGGGGGAAGTTCACTGCTAAAGCTGATGAAGCAGTCTTCGTTGGTTATTCCAAGACATCTGCTGCATATAGGGTCTACTACAAGAGGACCAAAATCATCAATGAGAGCGTGAACGTCTCCTTTAATGAAGTCATTGATGTGACTTCTGAACAATTCAGTTCAGGACCCGGGCTGATAATTAATACTACGCGGAAGGCTGATCAACCTGAATCTTCTTATACTGATAAAGATGATTTAGATTCATTGTTTGAGAACTTTTATGAAGAATATTTTGAAAATAAATCTAATCAGTCTAATGATTTGTCCAGGAATATACAGACCGAACAACAGTTATCTGGTCCATCTCCTGATGTTCCAGTAACTGAAACAGAAGAAGAAACGAAAGTCGTTGATTAAGAAATAGAGATGGAAACTCCTGATGATCCAGTTCAGCGTGAAGAGGGTGAAAATTATGAAATGCAAGAGGTATCAGTCGTATAAGATGAAAATACTCTATCTGAGCCAGATATTCAGCCTACTCCAGTTCCAAATATTGAACCTTCACCTAAACCTGTTCCGATAAACTCCCCAAATACTTACACTGATCAAAACTCAAATCAAAGCTCCTATGTTCCCCTACCTCATAGCAAGAAGTGGACAAGAAATCACCCAATACATCAAGTTTTTGGTGATCCATCAGCACCTATTCGTAGAAGGTCTACGACAGCTAATGAGTGTCTATACTCCACGTTTTTGAGTAATATTGAACCAATTTGAAGCATTCAAAGTCTGGAGATTGGTACCTCGTCCCAATAATAAGACGATTATCGGTACAAAATGGGTATTCAAGAATAAAAAGGATGAAGACGACGTTGTTGTCAGAAATAAGTCCCGGCTCATTGCTAAAGGATACAATCAGCAAGCAGGCGTTGTCTATGACGAAACTTTTACCCCGGTAGCAAGGATCGAAGCAATACGGATGTTTCTGGCATACGCGGCACACAAAAACTTCACAGTGTACCAAATGGACGTCAAGACAGCATTCCTGTATGGTCTTCTCAAGGAAGAAGTCTACGTTGCTCAACCGGAAGGTTTTGTGGATCAGTCAAAGCCAGATCATGTCTACATCTTCGACCGAGCTCTTTATGGTCTTAAACAAGCTCCGAAAGCCTGGTATGACATCTTATCAGAATTTCTAGTAAAGTCAGGCTTCTCGAAAGGTAATACTAACACAACCCTTTTCATTAAAAAGAAAAAGTCGGATATAATTTTGATACAAATTTATGTAGA
>NC_037529.1:40053641-40068088 GCF_001531365.2 Cynara cardunculus var. scolymus
GTCTTGTAGACCTGATATTATGTTTTCAACACATCTTTGTGCCAGATATCAGGCTAATCCAAAAGAGTCCCATTTAAGTGTCGTTAAGCGCATTTTTCGTTATCTCAAAGGGACTGCTAATCTTGGACTCTGATATTCCAAGGGTACTAGTTTTGAACTGACAACTTATTCAGATGCAAACTATACAGGCTGTATGTTGGACAGAAAAAGCACATCGGGACATCTACAATTTCTAGGAGACAAATTAGTCAGCTGGGCATCAAAGAAACATAACTGTGTGTCCATATCTACTGCCGAAGCAGAATATGTAGCTGCTGCGAGTTGTTGTTCTCAAGTTTTATGGATGCAAATATAACTCAAAGACTACGGGTTTTATTTTAACAAAATTCTCATTTATTGTGATTCTAAAAGTGCAATCGCTATTTCTTGTAGTCCTATTTAACACACAAAAACCAAACATATAGATATCCGGTATCATTTCATTAAAGATCATGTAGAAAAAAGAACCATTGAATTGTACTTTGTAAATACAGAATTTCAATTAGCTGACTTATTTACGAATGTTTTAGAAGAAAAATGCTTTAGCTTTCTTGTATCTAAGTTAGGTATGCTTAATCTGAAATTTTGAATTTTTATTAAAAACAGTTCAATTTATTGAATTGTATTTAATTCAAATTCATTTGGTCAAATATCTGTATTTTCTAAATACAAGTCAATGTTTCAATTTTTCTATCTGATTTTAAATTTCTTGATCGTGGAAATCTATATTTGAGGGGGAGTGTGGATCTTTATCTGTAATTTTTATCTGATCATATTTTGAGGGAAAGTGATTTTATCTGTTTGTGTTAACAGTTTAAAATTTTCTTACAGGTAATTAAACATTATCTAATTTTTGAAAGATGTAGAGTTYAAAAATATAAGTGTTTGGCCGATTTAGACTAATCCGGACAACACTTGTCCGATTTATTGCAAATCCGGACAACGTAGTGTCCGATTTAGACTAATCCGGACAAAAGGCTATATGATAAACTCTTATATGGATAATGTTAGATATGTTTACGTGGAGTTGAGCGGATTCCTAAATCGCTTTGTTACTTTAAGCGGATTTCTAAATCGCTTACCTCATTTGTGCATTTCAAGTATTTAAATCGCTTATTTGTTGAGCGATTTAACTCTTTCGTTGAGCGAATTAAATCCTTCTTTGATCGATTTATTCCTAAATCGATTGACTCTTGAGCGGTTTATTCTTAAACCGGATTACTCTTGACCGGTGTTCTTCTAAATCGCCTATGCCTTGAGCGATTTATTGTCCGGATTATCACTTAGTTGTTTCATATTCTCTAAATCGGACACCTCTTGTCCGACTTATCCTAATCCAGATAAGCCTTGAGCGGTTTAGAATTTGAACGGTTTTTGACTTTGACTATAAATACTCGATTCATTTTTACTTCTCATTTTTTACATTTACCATAAATCGCCTGTCACTGTTCATTCATCGTCTCCGGTCGACTCTTTGCTGTTAAAGCGTTCAAGATTCATCGTTTTAAACTTGAATAACTCTGTTTTTTTCTCATTCTTAAAATGTTTATACTCTATTTTTGATAATCTTGGACTATGATTTGAACATATTGGAATGTTACTAAGTGTATCTAATAATCTTTGAATCAGAATCAAATATTTTGGAGTGTAAATCGATTGAACCTAAAAAGAGTCAAAACCTAATGAATCGTTTCTAATAAAATGGTTTAAGGTGTTAATATTTTGTTTTGTCCGATTTATTTTTAGTCTTAGGTATAGTTTAGGTTTATTTATGATTTTAATCGATTTAGTGTTTTTTTCGTGTTTTGACCGGATTTCTCACTAAAGAAGGTGACCGGAGTTTACTCCGATCAACCTTAATCTGGTTGATACTTATCCGGTTTAGGTTAGAGTTAGATTTTTTTTGTTATTTCTTGTTGACCGGATTTCTAATCCGGTTAATTTTTTTATTCATTCTTTTTTAGAATTTTTTTTAGTTTTTTAGATTTTTTAGTGTTGAATTTTTTTAGGTAAATTTTTTTTTGTTGTTTTATATATATTTTTAGTTTAGTATACATTTTTTTTAAGTTTTAGTTTCTTTTTGTTTAGAATTTTTTTTAGTTTAGTTAATTTTTTTTAGTGTTATTTTTTTTGGATTTGAATTTTTTTTAAGTTTTTCAATTTCCTTTCAATTGTTTTTTACTTTGATTAGAGATATTCGCATTGTATTATTAATTCGGGATCTAATATTTTAGATATTTTACAGGTAAATGACGGATATTCAACATCTGTCTGACGAAGAATCTCACATTCCTTCTGTCATGTCCGACAATTTACCTAACCCTCCTTAACCATTTAACCAACCTATACCCGACGAAACTTTATTCCCACAATGCCAATATCTCGTAATCAAACCAAACAACCATTCTTTCAGCTTCGATATGCCTGCCGAGTACCAAATAATCCCAGAAATCCTACGCGGATACCCAATTGCCTATTCCCTTTCTGCCAGTACACTTGTTCCAATGGTATATCTACAACAGTTCTGGAGTACACTCACTTTGGCCAAAGACGGAGAAACCTTTTATTTCGAAGGAAGCGTAGATGAGTATGTCAATCGATTGACATTAAAGAGACTTAGAAGAATACTACGCCTTCCTGGACCGGGCTCCACAGGCTTTGAGACGCTTGTAACAAATGATGAATTATGTCGTGACATCAAACGGTTAGGATACTCACAAGAATTGACTAACCCGTCTCAATTCAAACGACGTTTCCTACCGTCGATCTGGCATCTACTATTTTCAATCCTGAACAGATGCCTGACTTCAAAAACTGCGGGAATCGACACGTGCAGTAGTTCATTTCTAAAGTTCTTCCATAGGATAGTCTTTACGAGCAAATACGATTATGCCCTCAACATATGGAATGAGCTGGTTGAGCTCGTTAATGCTAAAGATTTCCGTCAAAAAGCAGAAAGTTCGTGCCTTTTCAACGGTTTCTCAAACTTTTCATAAAAGCCATGATGAACTCAAATGAAGACATCCCGGCAAGAGCTTACAATGAAATGGGGCCGACGTTTGTCATGACTAGAATCCGGTAACATACTGAAGTTGAAGATTTGGACTCAATCATGGAAATTCCACCCAAGCTATTTGCCTTTGCTGATCAAAGGGCTCAGAGTGTTATAGACTATAGACGAGTGATAGATCCTATAGTTTACACAGAACCAGTTGAACTTACCCCGGGATCACCTCATGCCTCATCTGAGAGAGAAGGTTTAGCTGTAGGTGAGAGCGTTCAGGAACATGGGTTACCTGAACAGGGCTGTGAGTTGAGGGAAAATATAATTGAGAGGGGTGAACAGGAGCGGGGAGCCTCTGATTAGCATAGTACTTCATCTGATAGTACTTCCTCTACTTCATCAAGTTTGGAAGATACAATATCCGACAATTAGGCAGCTCTGGGTGATGATGATGATGTTCACAACCATGCTCAACTGATTCTCTCACAGAATATTTAAAAGTAGCAGTGGTTGATAATATTGATGAAATCTTTCCAGAGTTTGAAGCTCCACATACTTGTCCAAGTCTGCATTCTCTATCATTTAATGTTGATGATTTTGGAGCCAGACCTGATGACTATGATTGAATGCTGGAAGACTTGTCAGATATTCCAGTAGAAGGAGGAGATGAGGGAGCTGAAGTTGAAAATGTTGAGAGGTTGAGTGAAAGGGAAACATAAAAATATGGTGAGTGTGAGAATGGAGCACAAAATCAAGATCAAGCTCCTTTCCTAGCTGAAACACATAGCCGGGCACCCACATCTACTATTGACATTCATCCGTCGAATGTTGATATTGAAGAAGACATAAGCTAGCCCAACTATGCACTTACACACCCAACCCGACCACTCAACTGGTTCTCAACAACCAGCTGTTTCATTTCATAACGGGGACTTAACACATATGCTATCTACTTCTCACTTGGAGAATGTAGATATTGAAACAAGTAGGCCGCTGCCCCAGCCTATGACTTCGATTATGTGCACGTCGAGTATAGAGCCGATACACTTAGGTACACAACAGTCTCGAGCATCTGTTGCTCCCATTGCAGTTCTTAGTGAACTAGCCGGAACGACCAGAGTGGTGTCAATTGACCTCCCACAAGGACCGGTCGGAAGTCCTATCAGTGCTACAACTTTTCCAACACTGAACGTAGGCACAACAATTTACTCAATTGGTAATCTAAGTGATCCAGGAGCTATTTTACCAGACTTTGTGTCAAGGGAATATTTGGACGGCGCCCTAAAGGCTGTTCAAGACAATATGGATGCTCAGATTGCTAGTTTGAAAAGACTGTTGAAGGGCAAGGAGCAAGTAGAAGAAGAACAACCATCTCCACCATGACCACCGCATGTACTTGAGCCTCCGACGGTACAAGAGCAATCGGTGGATGAACTTAAATCTTTGTTATATGCTAAACTGATGTCATCCCAAAATCCTGATGCCGAAGATGCAGATTTAGTCGGGCACCTGAGACAACAAATTGATGAAAACCCTAATGTTCGAGCCTCAGAGTTTTTGGCCTTTCAGGATGTGGTGGCTTCTAGCTTCAACAAAGTTGTAAGTTAATCACATCAAACACCCAAGTTCATAAAAGCTCAATTGACGCCCTTTCCGAACGGGTATCTATTCTAGAAGAGACTTGCCGAGCTCAAGCCACCTCACTCAAACGAAGGCATGATGACCCGGAAGATCCTGATCATCATGAGGGGGAGAGGAAAAGACAAAGGGTGGCTGAGTCGTCTGCTCACACTCCAAGTGTTGAAAGAGAGCATTCTACTCAGACGTTAATGTTGAAGGTTCTGTCCCAGAATCTACAAGAGAAAGAATTATTGAGACAGTAGTTGTGGAAGATGATGATGTATTGGAGACAAGTCCATTGATCGAGCCAATGGTTGAAAATCCAGCGGACTCCATGGTAGGAACAAGGTTGTTACTTGACTTGTCGGCCAATGTCAGATTTATTGATGTTTTTGCTACTATACTGGGTGGAGAACAAGATTTCGAAGAAGATATTGATAATATTGGCGAGTCATCTGGGTTATATTTTGACTTTGAAGCTGACATCAATGATGAAGACCTAGTGTTCCCATTTCAGGGTGATCGCCAAACATTGCCGGAACCATCCACTACAGTTGAAGTTGGTGCATCCGATACTCCCAGAGAGCCATTAGATCGGACCGAGATTTTTAGAAAGAATTGTGCGCCTTTTGAAATTCAAGCTAATGTTCCGGGCTATGACAGGGCAAGAATCAGGGAGCCTTATCTTGAAGACATCTATTTTGGCATCTTCGTACGGCACCGCAAAGCTCTAAGTGCTGATAAGATTCTTGGTATCCACAAGGAAACCAAAGATTATCGTCTGGAGTATAAGCACTTCCTCAAAGCTAAGCGCCTTTCGATCAGTGAAGTTCGGACCAAACATCGAGTTGTGTCAATAAAACAAATTGATGCTCAAAGACTTCTCAGAGTCTGGTATCCAGTATTCACGGTGACACAACAAGATGGTAAGGTCTGGAGATTTAGTGAAGCTGACTTCTCAAACTTATATTTAGAAGACCTGGAGTATATATACCACGAAATCCGGAATATGACAAACAGAAAAGATGGAGCTCTTGTGGCCCTTAGTGCAATGAAAAGGTTTATACACAGTCATGTCAAAGTTTCTATGGTTATTGATGTCCAAATGGGACTTGAAGATAATCAGAGAATTATTAATTTGAAGAGACCTGATCAAGAGCTGGAAGACATTGAAGCTTATCCACTCTACATGATTCTTGAACAATCGGAGTTTGGGGTGATATACGATGTTGCAAGTCGGATAAAGAAGTTCATGAGGTTCAGTGAGCTGAACAAATTCTCTGATGGGACTATTCGAATGGTGAGACGGGCACTGGATTCGAGGAGAATTAATAATGATAAAGTTGCAGAGTCAGAGAGGATGAGTTAAAAGGATAGATATGTGTTGATTAATGCCTTGAATCTACTTGAGGAGAAAATACAATATCGTAATGCACTGAGGAGGCTGGAGAAGCTGCTCAGACTCAGAAAGTTAAGATTTACAAGAGTTCGAACTTGAATCCAAAGGGGGAGAATGTTGGGTTCAAGTATGTGCGTTAAAGATTGTATTCAAGTTCTCCTTTATTATGCTTTGTAATAGTTAGGCTTTAATTCTTTCCTTAGTATAAATAGTGATTAGACTTGTATTTGTTATTAACTTCTGCAATTAATCTGATTAGTGCTGTAATATTCTCTCTCAAGAAATACAATCAAAGATTGGTGAAAATTCTCTCTACTCATATTCTTAATCTTCATCTTGAAGATTTTATTTCTGAATTCGTATGATTTGGGCTTTTCAGGATTACTTGATCAAGAGTTTAAGACTTTGGCCGAGGATGAAATCCGATCAAACTAGTAAGCGAGGATCTTGAAATACGATCAAGCTTGTATCCAGGGAAACACTAATCCGGACAAGGTCTCTATGCGATGAAGCCTTGAATACGCATAAGGCCTTGTACGCGTTAGAGTCTAATACAGGTAAGCCTTTGATCGATGTACTACCTAATCCGCCTGACTATTGTGTGATGTAAACCTTGAATCGGCTGGATGGTTGAGCGAGGTAAGGTTAATCCAATCACAGTGTCAAGCGATTAAGAGTCCACAGATTTGACTAAGTGCTGATCACTTGAGCTATATAAGGTAATCCAATCAATGTTGAGCGATTTAGATGCCCGATCACAACCTAGCGATTTTGTCTAAGTCCTTAAGCGGGAATTATATCCGTATGATGCAAGAGGTGAACGACTTAGTAATCCGATCAAGCTACTTCTTTGAGCGATTTAAAAATCCCGATCAACTCAATTAAGCGATTTAAATGTCCAATCAATTCAATCAAGCGATTTAGCAAACTCCCTTGAGCCAAATTCCAGAATCCGATCAAAATTCATCAAAAAACACAAAAATATTAACTTTTTCATGAAAAACTAGATCAAAAAAATAACTTTTTAAGAACTTTTACAAGAACATCAAATTTTTTCAAAAACACAGATTTGATCAAATCTTCAAAATAAGTAATCAAAACATGAAATCTTGTGAATAACAAAGATTCACAATGTAAAAACGTACACACTGATCACTATTTTAACACACAAACACAAAATTTTGAAAGATTTTCGGATCAAAACCCAAGAAGAAATTAAGAACACGAAGAACAAGAAAAAATTCCAGAAATTTTCTATAATAAATTCTTCAAAAAGTGATGATTCCTTCTATTGATTTCGTGCACTCCTGCTCTGATACCAATTGAGAGTCCTCTTAAGATCAATCTTCTAAATAAGCTTCATACATTCAAGAATCCATGGCAGATTTGGTAGCTCTTCAACAAGAACACTTGAGAGAGATGAGAGAGAAAGTCAAAGCTCCAAACTTGGTCAATGCTTTATTATACGTAATCTGATTTTACAATAAGGCTCTTACTAAAATTTACACTAAGACTAGACAATATATAAGGTCAAACTTGAACCCTTGAAAGTCAAATTCAAACATCATAAAGAAAGTCAAACACGATGACTTTATACAATTATAGACAAAATTAACTTTCAAGACGAATACAATTTAACTCTGATTTTCAGTCCAAACAGGACTCTCTCCAAACAAAGATTGGTATCATGGCTAGTGGGGTAGAGGGTATGCCTCATGAAATAAAACCATAGATTGGCTTCAGGCTTCAAATATTGGGTTTTCAACAGCCTAGCCTTACCCTTGAAACTCCACACAGCCCCTTCCTTAGCTACCCTGGCCAAAATCTCATCATACTCCTCATCTGAGAAACCAGCAGTCAGCCTATCAAGCTCAGAGTGTGATGGTGGTATGAGTTCTAACAAATCATTTAAAGCATTTGGTGAGTAGGAAACAGGGGTCTTCCTAACTCTCAAGTCTACCCCATCAGTCATAGGGATTGAGACTGATCAAGTCATTGTCACTGAAGATGCTGACCTGACCGTGGGCTCGCTCCACTGTGTACTCGATATACTTGATGGCTCTGTTGGCGAAGGTCCTCATCTTGATGTCCATGACCAACCTTATTCCATCGTTTGAAAAGACAGTCCGTGGTGGTTGGGTAGTCTGTCAATGATTTCCAAATCAAACTCTTGCAAAAGCAAGACCCACCTTATTAACCTATGTTTTGCATCTTTTTTTAGAAATAAGGTACTTGATAGCAGCATGATCAGTATGAACAATCACTTTGGTTCCTATCAAGTACGATCTGAATTTTTCAAAAGCAAAGACCACAGCTAATAATTCCTTTTCAGTAGTGGTGTAATTGATTTAAGCATCATTAAGAGTTTTCCTTGCATAATAAACAGGAATAAAAATCTTTTCTTTCTTTTGACCTAAATAGCTCCAACTGCCCAGTCACTAGCATCACACATTATTTCAAACAATTTGGACCAATCAGGTGTTATTACCATAGGAGCAGTGACCAATGCTTCTTTTAAAATGTTGAAAGCTTTTCTACAATCTTCATTAAAATTGAACACATGGTCATGTTGTAATAATAAACAAAGAGGTTCTGATATTTTTGAAAAATCTTTAATGAACTCCTATAAAAACCTGCATGTCCAAGAAAACTTTTGATTCCCTTTACAGTTGTTCGTTCAGGAAACTTCTCAATTACCTCTAACTTTGTTTTATCAACTTCAATGCCTCTTTTGGAAATTAAATGCCCTAACACTATGCCTTCTTATACTATAAAGTGACACTTTTCCCAGTTCAAAACCAAATATGTTTCTTCACATCTTTTAAGACTTTTTTCAAGGTTTTGGTAAACACAGGTCATATGATGCATATACTGAAAAATCATCCATGAAAATTTCCATGGAGTGTTTTAACATATCTTAGAAAATCGACATCATACACTTCTGGAAAGTGGCAGGGGCATTACAAAGTCCAAAAGACATTCTTCTAAAAGCAAACGTTCCATACGGACATGTGAAAGTAGTCTTTTCCTGGTCATCTGGTGCTATGGAAATCTGATTGTAACTGGAGTAGCCATCTAAGAAACAATAAAACTCTTTTCCTGCTAGTTTATCTAACATTTGGTCTATGAAGGGTAATGGAAAATGGTCTTTTTGAGTGGCTTTATTAAGCCTTCTATAGTCCATACATATTCTCCAACCAGTTACAGTTCTAGTAGCTATAAGTTCATTCTTCTCATTTGGTACAATAGTGACTCCTCCCTTTTTGGGTACACATTACACAGGACTGACACAGGTACTACTAGCAATAGGATAAATTATGCCAGCATCAAGCCATTTTAAAATTTCCTTTTTGACAACCTCCTTCATGACAGGATTTAGCCTTCTTTGAGGCTCAACGGAGGTGAAACTTTTGTGTTCTAAAATAATTTTATGTTGACAAATGGTGAGACTTATCCCCTTGAGGTCAGCAATGGTCCATCCTATGGCCTTGGTATGAGGTTTCAACATGTCAACCAACTTCCCTTTTTGGTCCACTTCTAATGATGATGAAATAATGACTGGCAACTTCCCTGAATCTCCTAAAAAGGCATACTTCAAATGTGAGGGAAGTTGTTTTAACTCTAGGTCTGGTGTAACATCCAAGGAAGGAACAAGAGTTTTCCTATCCTCAGTTTCTAAGACTTCAAAAGCAGCAGAGTCTTATGGTGTTTCTATATCCTCAAAATCTTCCTCTCCATCACTATCAGACTCAGATAAACCTAAGATTTCCCCCAAACTTTCTCTTGACACCAGGTTTCTATCAGACTCAAGTTAGAACATTCTTTTCTTTCTTCCGGCTACCTAAGGGAATTAAAAACATTAAAAGTCACCTGCTGGTCTTGGACTCTCATGGTTAATTATCCCTTCTGTACGTCTATCAGTGTTCTTCCAATAGCTAGAAAAGGTCTTCCTAAGATAATGGGAATGTCTTTGTCGGCTTCAAAGTCTAGGATGATAAAATCATCTTGGAAAATAAACTTATCATCCTGAACTAAAACATCCTCAATCTTTCCTCTGGGATAGGCTATGGACTTATCAGCTAATTGTAGAGTTACGGTTGTAGGTCTAGCTTTACCTATGCCTAGGGTATTGAAGATAGATAAAGACATCAGGTTTATACTAGCACCTAAGTCACATAGAGCTTTTCCTATTTCTTTTCCTCCAATTGAATAAGGGATTGTTAAACTTCCAGGATCTTTCAGCTTAGGAGGGATTTTACTAGACAACAAAGCACTGCACCCTTCAGTCAGAGCTACAGTCTCATATCAGTCAACTTTTGTTTTTACTCAAAATGTCTTTTAGAAACTTTGCATAACTTGGCATCTGCTCAAAAGCTTCAACGAAAGGTATGTTTATATGCAACTGTTTAAAAACATCAATAAATTTTTTATATTGTAATTCTTCCTTTTGATTCCTTAATCTTTGGGGGTAAGAAATATAAGGAGTGGCTGCAATATGAGAAGTAGTCTTTTGAAGAGTTGGTGCCGGAACGGGTTTCAAAACTGGTCTTACAATTGAATCTGATTCAGTTCTACAACGGATTATAGGACTGGTCTGGACATCTATTGTGGGACTGTCACCAGATTATGATAAATCCACTACAACACTTTCTTTGGGAGTCTGGATTGTCTTGGGTTCATCAGGAAATAACAATGGAAATTCTGATCTTTCTGGAATGGCTGTACAAATCAATAGGCCTGACTATGGGTTGAGGCTCACTATTACTTTCTGAATGGTTCACAGGAATGGTAGTCACAAAATCTGGTACAGAGGTAACAGAATCTTGTACTACATTTTTCTTTTCAACCTCTGCTTTGCTTGGTTCTGTTTGTTCTTTTTGGGTATTTTCTAAATAACTCTTTCCAGTCCTTAAAGTAACAACTTTAACATGCTCTTTTCCTTCCCTCTGAGGTATCTCTGTATCACTAGGTAGAGAACCTACTGGTCTTTTTCTTATCTCCAAAGCCATTTGTCCCATTTGAGTTTCAAGATTCTTAATTGATGCTTGAGTTCGGGTTATAAAACCCTTCATCATTGCTTCCAAGGAAGTAGATGATTCGGCTTACTGTTTGGGCTTGTTTTGGAAAGAATACTGATGATTTTGTGGTTGAAAATTAACATGTTGATTATTATGAGTGCCTTCATTCACTTGCGAGTGAAAATTAGATTGGCCTTGTTGTTGAAAATTGGACTGTCCTTGCTGTTGAAAATTGGACTGTCCTTGCGGTTGAATATTGGACTGTCCTTGAGGCTTTTGCATTGACGGGTTAATAGCTGGACTATGCCATGAAAAATTTGGATGATTTCGCCATCTAGGATTATAAGTCTGCGAAAATGGTCCAGTCTTGTAGACAAAATTTACATGCTCAGGACTTCCAGGACAATGCTCAAAAGAGTGACCTTCACCATAGTACACACATTGCACTGATTGAACATTGGGATTAAAGGTATTAGCTTCAAATTGCACATGCGGGCTAGATGTCAGATTTGAAATTAACTTAGTGATCTGAGCTGTTAATGTTGAGACAACATCTACCTCATTTATCCCGGCTGTCTTCTTCAGTGGCATTGCACGTGGATCAGACCATTGTTCATTATTGTTAGAAATCTATTCAAGTATGTCAAAACCTTCGTTATAGGTACAAGCTGTGAAAGCTTTGCCTGTTGTAGCATACAACATTTGTCTAGCAATGACATTTAAGCCATTGTAAAATGTCTCTAGTTGTATACAGTATGGAATGCCATGGTGAGGGCATTTTCTTAGCAGCTCTTTATACCTTTCCCATGCGTCAGGAATTGTTTCATCATCCAGTTGTCTAAAAGTACAAATTTCATTCCTGGACTTAGCATTCCTTGTGGGTGGAAAATATTTTTTCAGAAATTTTTCTGCAATTTCATTCCATGTAGTCATAGAGTCTGGTTGCAAGGAATTATACCATGCTCTTGCTCGATCCCTTAGTGAAAAAGGAAATTTTTTTAGTCTTAGAGCATCGTTTGAAACATCATGGATGAGGAAAGAATCTATGATTTCCATGAAAGAACACAGATGAGAATGAGGATCTTCAGATGATAAACCAATGTACTAGCCATTAGTTTGCAACATTTGAAACATCAGTGGTTTAAGTGAAAAATGGTGGCATCAATAGTAGGCTTACGTATTCATGTGTGCAATTGACTTAAGTTAGGAATAACATATGCCATAATACCACCATTTTTAGCATTTGTAAGACGAAAGATGTTTTGAGCCTCATCCTCGGGTGGAATAATTGGTTCATTTCTAATAATACATTCTCCGTCAATAATCACAATTTTCAACCATTTTTTCAGAGGTTAAAGCTCGAAGAGCTCTTTGCATTCTTCTTCGATGTCTGAAAGTTTGTTCAATATCCGGATCAAGTTGGAAAAATTCACCGTGCGACAGCCTTGGATGCATAGTGCATTCACAAAGGTGGTAGAAAAACTTGCTCGTGCTGTCCCCGGCAACGGCGCCAAAATCTTGCTCGTCAGTTTATTCAACGTTAGATTTCAACACAAAAATAGAACTCGGCGCAAGTATACACCTTGAACTAATGTCGTCTCATAATAAATAATAATGGTAAAGTACGAGATATCGTTCCCACAGAGACAGCTTTGCAAAGTTCTTCAAAAGTCCAGTCTATAAAAACTAATTTCAATTGACAAAATGAGGGATTTGATTTATCTAAAATTGGGAGGTTTGATTAACAACTAAGAAAATATCAGTCGTAAAAAGAAGCACATGGTGCAAAGGTTGATCAAAACACTAAACAAATGATTCAAACAGGTGACATAACATTCCTATCACAATTATCTAAAATCAATAAATGATTTCATATAACTGTCAAAGTTCAACTATCGGGTCAGACGGCCTCCCAGGAGCACAAACCGGTCAACGTGTGACATTTTTTCATTTCGGAGTTTCAGGTTAGCATTTTATTATAGATCCTAAATTTAGAAATTATGTTTCTCTAGGATCTGGTCTCAGCGATTTGAATTCTTCTAGCTTAACTCCCATGTTTTATTCATTAGATCACGCCTCAGTGGGAGATCAGATACAGTTAACTCGTATAATGCCAAATATTTTAGAAATGCTTTTAATAAAATAAAGTTGATATTATAAACTTTTAAGTTAAAATACAAAAGTCCCATTTGAGTGACCACTTGATTTATCAAAAGTTGGAGTTTTGGATTTATTAATGCTATTATATTAATGTTTAGGCAAATTATATAGTGGGTTTATTTGTATTAAGAAAATAAAAGTCTTGTTTGAGTTTGGGCCTTTAGAGGCCAGCCCATTTCCTTTCCTTAAAAATCCTCATATAAATACCCATCATCCTTTGAAAACTCTCATTTCCACGCATTGCCAACTTAAAAACTCTTCGTCTCTCTCTAAGAGCAAACACCCACCAGCCGATTCCATCTTCAAGCAAGAAATTCTCCCAATCTTGAAGATTCTTCAAGATTATAAAAAGGTATGATACTAATTATTTTACTTTTGTAAAACATCATAAGTTTGCATCTTCTTTCTTCCACATCTTGATCTTTTAGTTAAAATTTTTCCGAAGAACTAAAGAGGGGAGATTATTCATCAAAGACATGAAAATGCCTTCAAGAAGGATAATAATCTATGATTCATGTTCTTTGAACTCCAAAGTGGGAAGAAAAACTCTTTGCATGTGAAGCTTTAGCCTGTAAAAATTTAGTCTTGAAATGATAAATCTTGCATGCATCTTTAATCTATTATATCTTTATCGAAAACACAATAGAATCGGGAAAGATTCTTCCCTAGAGATTTAAATTTATTTCTCTAGCTTGAAAATGGTGTTAAAACTTGGAAAAGGATGAGTTCGACCCCAAATGACTGCCACTCGGTGAGCATGCAATCTGTTTCGGGGGCTGTGTAACTCAAGGTTGAAGAGTAATGATTAGGAATTTAAAACCCACTCAAACTTCTTGGTATTTGAAAATAGTCTTCTGAGCTCATTATTTTTAATGATGTGACAAGTTGGGCATAAAATGACTTTTGGCAGGTTCCTATTTTTAGAGTTTTGAGGAACCCAAAAATATTTGGAACATAATTTATAATCTGTCCAAAAATCAGCTTTGGAGTAAAGGATTTTGATTTCTATTAGATAAATGTTGGGCTGTTTTTTATATTAAATAATAAAATATCAACCTTATTTCATAAAAATCCGATGGCATTACATGGGATTCAACTTGACTCTATCTTCGTCAAGAACCCATAGGTGATCTGAATGTTGGATGTTGGTCTATTTAAGAAGGCAAGGCAGGCATTGAGAGCTTCAGACTCCGTTCTCTTGGATATT
>NC_037529.1:40069803-40074691 GCF_001531365.2 Cynara cardunculus var. scolymus
AACCAGAGGCTCTGGTCTTGTAACCAGAAGCTCTGTTAAGTGCATTATGAGGAACCAGAGGATCGATGGACGAGAAATCCATTATTATTCTAAGTATGGATGTTGAACCAGCGGTTGATATAATAGAATTCCATTGGTTTGCAAGAGGACCGATGGATGAGAAATCCTTTCGTAAGGATTTTAGTTGAACCAGAAGCTCTGGTCATGAGACCAGAGGCTCTGGTCACGGAACCAGAGGCTCTGGTAGTACAATCAGAGACTTTATATTTGAGAGTCTAGTTTGATTTCCACTCTTAGCCTTGTTTAGAAGCTTTGGCTATATCTCTAAGTAATTATAGATGGCGTATTTAATAATTAAGGTTATTAATGTCGCAGATCACTATGGCGTCATCCGATTTTAGTGAATACTCAGTCGATGAATCCGGTTACGTGGTTGGCCACTCTAGAAGAAACTCAGCCCATAATGAAGAGATAGACGAGTAGTGGAGCATCTGCTTCTCCACAAGCATCCTTCCTACCCCCATCGGAGCCAGCACCCGATGTTCCTCCACGAACCTATCATGGCTCAAGGATCAGAGTCAGGCCAAGGAAAAGCATTCCACTACCGTAACATGTGGCATTTGAGGACTTTGTTAGAGTCATAGGAGAGACATCCCGACCACAATTGGGGAGCAGGATAACACAAGTGGTGACCGGGGTACCTGCGTCCGGCACCCAGGGCCTAAATCCGGCTGAAAGAGAATGGGTAAGGGAATTGCATCTGATACGCAAGTGCACCAGACCCGACTAGGATACCACCACCACATCCTGAACAACCTGTCTGATGTGATGGAAGCACACCATCAGCGCATGTTGAGGAACACGGACGCTGTCGCTGGAGCAAGGCGGGAAATAAGGAGGTTGTACAGGTGGATGGTAGTTAGTGGAATGGTGATGCTAATTTTGGGAATAGTGATAGGATGGATGTTGTTCTAAGAAGAAGGATTAGTGGTAGGATGCCCACTCTTTTGCATAGAAACTCACTATCCTGTTTTGTGTGACTGTGAATATCTTTGAATGCATAATGTCTTTTTGGGAAACGCTTATTTATGTCAAGTTATGGTGTGCATAAGATTAATTTATTCTGATTGTGTAAATGCTTGAATAATATCCATGCGATGAACACTCTTGGCATCATTTAAATGCCTGAAAGCTACCACCCTTGTTATGCCATAAAAATGACGAATTCCCTTCTGACTTAGGCTTAGAAGATGCCACCAAGGAGAGAAAATCACGAGATTGCACGACTTGTATCAGAACAACTTCTGGCAGCACTCCCTAACATAGTCAGTGAAATGGCTGCTGGCATGAATGCAAACCAACCAAATAATCCAGAGCCGAGGACGGTTAGGGAATGCACTTATAAATCCTTTAGATCTTGCAACCCGAAAGAATTCAATGGAACTGAAGGAACAGTAGGATTATTATCATGGCTCGAAAGCATGGAGTCTGTTCTTCACATTAGTAAATGTACTGAAGGAAATAAAGTAGAATATGCGGCGTGTCTGTTGCAAGGGAGGGCACTTACCTGGTGGAATACATTAGTGCAAATAAGAGGCCGAGAAACGGTTAACCAGTTTTCTTGGAAGAATTTAAGAAATTGGTAAATGATGAATACTGCCCAAGAAGTGAACTCCAGAAGTTAGAAATGGAGTTGTGGAATCATGAAATGAAAAGAGAAAATATAGCTGCTTATACAGCTCGATTCCACGAGTTGGCGAATTTAGTACCTCATTTAGTGACACCGGAGGAAGTCCGCATCGAGAGGTATATTTGGGGATTGTCCCCAGAGATTAGAGGAAACATTACCTCGGCAAATCTAAAGACTCTTCAGGAGGCAATAGACATTGCCACCAAACTCACGAATAATGCGATTCGATCAGGAGAATTTGCCAAGGGAAAAAGAAAGATGGAGGAGCAGGGGAATCGAAGGTTTAGGGGAATGTATGAAAAGAATAGGAGAGTGATAAGAAATTTTGGGGCACAAACTCAGGCGGTAACTCAAGGAGGCGCGACTAAGTGTAATAGATGCAAATATCCACATCGGGGGAATTGCATCATTTGTCAAAGATGCCACCTAGGGGGTCATACAGCAAAGGACTGCCGAAGGCGATTATGCTTCGATTGTGGGAGCCCAGAAGACATGCGGAATGTATGCCCAAGGAGGAAACAAGGAGAAAATGCAAGTCAAGCCCGACCAACCAGTCAAGGAAACCCAGAAGGTCAGGCACGGGGCAGAGCGTTTGGGATCAGAGCCAAAGAAGCTACATATGATCCCAATGTGGTTTCAGGTACGTTTCTTCTTAATAATGAATTTGCTTCAGTTTTATTTGATTCAGGGGCAGATAGGAGTTTTATATCACTAGATTTTGAGCCTAAGATTAACTTAAGGCCCTAAAGGTTGGAAGAAGCTTACGTAATTGAGTTTGCTAATGGCCAAGAAATTAAGGCTAAAGACATAATTAAGGATTGCACTCTAAGTTTAGCCAATAAGAATTTCAGCATAGACCTTATACCGATTGAATTAGGAAGTTTTGACATAGTTATCGGCATGGATTGGCTATCAAAAAATCAAGCTGAGATTGTCTGTTCAGAGAAGACTATCCGGATTCCTCAAGATGGAAATGACCCAATTGTGATTCAAGGAGACAAGTCAGAGCGAAAAATTAAGATAGTATCCTGCATGAAGATGCGAAGGTACTTGAAGAAGAATTGCGCTGCATTTCTGGCACATGTGATTGATGGGAAGGTCAAGGAGAAAAGTATTGAGAATTTCCCTGTAGTTTGGGAGTTTTCTGACGTATTTTCTGAGGATTTACCAGGACTACCCCCGCAAAGACAAGTCGAATTCGGTATCGACTTAATTCCTGGAGCTGCCCCAGTGGCAAAGGCACCATATCGCTTGGCACCATCGGAGATGCAAGAAATGTCGAATCAACTCCAGGAGTTATTAGATAGGGGATTTATAAGACCAAGCTACTCGCCATGGGGTGCACCGGTTCTGTTCGTTAAAAAGAAAGATGGGTCAATGCGAATGTGCATTGATTATAGGGAACTTAATAAGTTGACCATCAAGACCCAGAATCGATGATCTGTTTGATCAACTTCAAGGAGCGGTATATTTTTCCAAGATTGATCTACGATCTGGATACCACCAAGTGAGAGTTCGGGAAGAGGACATTCCCAAAACAGCCTTCAGAACTCGATACGGCCATTACGAATTTTTGGTTATGCCATTCGGGTTAACCATTGCACCGGCTGTCTTCATGGACCTAATGAATAGAGTCTGTAGACCATATCTGGATAAATTTCTAATCGTCTTCATAGACGATATATTAATTATTCATGTAGAAGGGAGGACCATGAGCAACATTTGAGGATAATATTGGAGCTACTCCGAAACCAGAAATTGTACGCGAAATTTTCTAAATGCGAATTCTGGATTCATGAAGTATATAATTTCTTGGTCATATAGTCAATGAAAAAGGGATTCAGGTAGATCCTGCCAAGATTGAGGCCATTAGGAAATGGGAAGCCCAAGAACCCCTACGGAAATCCGTCAATTCCTTGGTTTGGCAGGCTATTATCGGCGATTCATCGCGAACTTTTCGAAAATCGCACAACCACTCATAGGCTTAACCCAGAAGGATAAGAAATTTGTTTGGGGTGAGAAACAAGAAGAAGCATTTGCGACTTTTATGCAGAGATTGTGCAATGCACCTATTTTATCCTTACTAGAGGGTTCGGAAAACTTTGTGGTCTATTACGATGCATCGCATCAAGGCTTGGGATGCGTGCTAATGCAAAAAAACAAGGTCATTGCGTATGCTTCAAGGAAACTTAAGGTGCATGAGAAGAATTATACTACACATGACCTCAAATTGGGGGCAGTAGTATTCGCACTTAAGATTTGGAGGCACTATCTATACGGCACCAAATGCAACATTTTCATCGATCATAAAAGCCTTCAACATATACTAGATCAAAAGATGCTGAACATGAGGCAACGGAGGTGGATCGAACTTCTCAACGATTATGATTGCGAAATAAAGTATCACCCGGGGAAAGCTAATGTGGTAGCAAACGCCTTAAGCCGAAAAGAAAGGGTGAAACCGTCAAGGGCATGAGCCATGGGAATGTTGGTTCAAACCAACCTAAAAATGCAAAGTCTTAAAGCACAAGAAGAGGCGTTGAAATCAGAGAATCTGAAGAACGAAACCCTGCACCACTTAGAAAGGGAATTCGAAATTCGAGAAGATGGGGTGCGTTACTTCAGAAAGAGTTTGGATACCAAGGAACGACAAACTCCGGTCAACAATTCTGGAGGAAGCACATCGCTCTAGATACTCTATTCACCCAGGATCCGATAAGATGTTCAAAGGGCTAAAAGACTATTACTGGTGGCCAGGAATGAAAAAGGACGTTGCCTCGTACGTAAGTCGATGTTTAACCTGCGCAAGGGTAAAAACCGAACATCAGAAACCATATGGTCTTCTTCAGCAACCAGAGATTCCCCAATGGAAGTGGGATAAGATATCCATGGATTTTTTTACAAAATTACCTAGAACCAGGAGAGGATATGACTCAATATGGGTCATAGTGGATCGTCTTACGAAATCCGCACACTTTTTACCTATTCGAGAAGACTTTAGTACAAAAAGGCTTGCGCAGTTATATATCAATGAAATCGTATCGTGGCATAGAGTGCCTATTTCCATCATATCAGACAGAGATAGTCGTTTTACTTCGCGATTATGGAAATCAGTTCAAAAGGCACTAGGCACAAGGCTGGACTTGAGCACTTCTTATCATCCTCAGACGGATGGGCAAACGGAAAGGACAATCCAAA
>NC_037529.1:40074856-40109148 GCF_001531365.2 Cynara cardunculus var. scolymus
GTAAGTGTAGATCCCCACTCAGTTGGTTGGAAACTGGTGACAGACAGCTAACTAGGCCTGACATTATCCAGGAGGCAACCGACAAAATCTCAATCATCCAAGAAAGGCTTAAAGCTGCGAGAGATCGCCAGAAGAGCTACGCTGATAACCGAAGGAAACCATTGGAATTTCAAGTGGGTGATAAATTCCTTTTAAAGGTATCTCCCTGGAAAGGGATTTTACGCTTCGGAAAGAAAGAAAAGCTTAGCCCAAGGTATGTGGGTACATTTGAAATACTTGAAAGAGTAGGACTGGTTGCATACAAACTAAGTTTACCCCCAGAGCTGAGCGTCATCCATGATATATTACATGTATCAAACCTTAAGAGGTGTTTAACCGACGAAACATTGGTTCTACCTTTGGAAGACATTCAAATTAATGAACGGTTACGCTTCATCAAAGAACCGATTGAAATTCTCGACCATAAAGACAAGCAATTGAGGCGTAGCAGGATCCCAATTGTAAAAGTTCATTGGACTTCGAGGCATGGGCCAGAGTTCACGTGGGAAAGAGAAGATTTCATGAAAAACAAATATCCCCATTTGTTCGCAAGCAAGTCATGATCTAAGGTTGACAAATAAATTTCGGGACGAAATTTTTCTGACATGGGAAGACTGTGACATTTTGTCATTTCGGAGTTTCAGGTTAGCATTTTATTATAGATCCTAAATTTAGAAATTATATTTCACTAGGATCTGGTCTCAGCAATTTGAATTCTTCTGGCTTAACTCCCAAGTTTTATTCGTTAGATCATGCCTCAGTGGGAGATCAGATACAGTTAACTCGTGTAATGCCAAATATTTTAKAAATGYTWTTAATAAAATAAAGTTGATATTATAAACTTTTAAGTTAAAATACAAAAGTCCCATTTGAGTGACCACTTGATTTATCAAAAGTTGRAGTTTTGGATTTATTAATGCTATTATATTAATGTTTGGGCAAATTATATAGTGGGTTTATTTGTATTAAGAAAATAAAAGTCTTGTTTGGGTTTGGGCCTTTCGAGGCCAGCCCATTTCCTTTCCTTAAAAATCCTCATATAAATACCCATCATTCTTTGAAAACTCTCATTTCCACGCATTGCCAACTTAAAAACTCTTCGTCTCTCTCTAAGAGCAAACACCCTCCAGCCGATTCCATCTTCAAGCAAGAAATTCTCTCAATCTTGAAGATTCTTCAAGATTATAAAAAGGTATGATACTAATTATTTTACTTTTGTAAAACATCATARGTTTGCATCTTCTTTCTTCMAYATCTTGATCTTTTAGTTAAAAAATTTCCGAAGAACTAAAGAGGGGAGATTATTCATCAAAGACATGAAAATGCCTTCAAGAAGGATAATAATCTATGATTCATGTTCTTTGAACTCCAAAGTGGGAAGAAAAACTCTTTGCATGTGAAGCTTTAGCCTGTAAAAATTTAGTCTTGAAATGATAAATCTTGCATGCATCTTTAATCTATTATATCTTTATCGAAAACACAATAGAATCGGGAAAGATTCTTCCCTAGAGATTTAAATTTATTTCTCTAGCTTGAAAATGGTGTTAAAACTTGGAAAAGGATGAGTTCGACCCCAAATGACTGCCACTCGGTGAGCATGCAATCTGTTTCGGGGGCTGTGTAACTCAAGGTTGAAGAGTAATGATTAGGAATTTAAAACCCACTCAAACTTCTTGGTATTTGAAAATAGTCTTCTGAGCTCATTATTTTTAATGATGTGACAAGTTGGGCATAAAATGACTTTTGGCAGGTTCCTATTTTTAGAGTTTTGAGGAACCCAAAAATATTTGGAACATAATTTATAATCTGTCCAAAAATCAGCTTTGGAGTAAAGGATTTTGATTTCTATTAGATAAATGTTGGGCTGTTTTTTATATTAAATAATAAAATATCAACCTTATTTCATAAAAATMCGATGGCATTACATGGGATTCAACTTGACTCTATCTTCGTCAAGAACCCATAGGTGATCTGAATGTTGGATGTTGGTCTATTTAGGAAGGCAAGGCAGGTATTGAGAGCTTCAGACTCCGTTCTCTTGGATATTCATCATCAAACCAGTGAGTTCTCACGGCCCCACTTTTAATGCTTTGTTTATTGTTTTGGGGGAAAAGCATGAGATTAAGCAAACTATGCATGTTACTTGTTTGAAACCATTGGACTAAGGAACTGCTTAGTCAAGTTTTGTTTGAAACCATTGGACTAAGGAACTGGTTAGTCAAGTTTTGTTTGAAACCATTGGACTAAGGAACTGCTTTGTCAAGCTTTGTTTGAAACCATTGGACTAAGGAACTGCTTAGTCAAGTTTATTATGTCATGAAATATTGACTGTTAATGCCCTTGAAATAAATGCTAAATTGATGTGCTTGGGATTATATATTCCAAATAAAGTCCTCGTCCGTAAACGCTACTTGTTAACTCGGGTACATCCCCGAGCCGTGGTATTGTGGATAGCCGCTATTGTGTTGACAATCCCACCCAGAAAGGGGTGCACATTACCTATGTTTTCTTGTCTAATCATGTGGAATTTGGACCACCGCTGAATTAGTACATCTACGAATTGTGGGACCTAGGTAAGTGTACGAGCTACTTTTGGTCGTTCGTAAAATAATGGGGCAAGTTGGTCAGGTAAGGCTCAGTAGCGTCTCAAGTATTTACATCGTGGAAGATTTACATTTATTAAGTGCAAAAGATTCGTATAAGTTTGCAAATATTTGGTTTATGCATTAAAATGTTTTATGCATGTGAAAACCCGTGAGCTCACCAACTTTTTGTAGTTGACTCATTCTATGTTCTATGCTTTTCAGGTAACAAGTAAGAAATGAAGTATTTTGGGAGCATACTTGTGGAAAAACTGATTAAGTTCGCATTGGAAGCTTTTGTAAATGAAGTATTTGTTAAAATTTGGTTATGTCATTAAACTCTTTTATTTTGAAAAAGTTTAAAAGGTATTATTTATTAATTGTTGCTGTGACTCGCTTGCCTGTTACATCTCGTGTTTCCGCTTTAGAGGGGTGTGACACAACGTGTTATCGATACGATATCATTTATGTTAGACGTCGTGAATCCTAGCACAACACAGTGTTACCATCCTACACCGTAGGAATACAACATTTGTCAAATACTAAAGCTATTTATAGCCTTCTCCTATTACCTCAGGTTTTCTTATTTATCTTAACTCCGAAAGTCAATGCATTTTCATACACAAAATCAGTTGTCAATTAATTTTAATGTAATCTTTAACGAAATATTAATCACCTAAAACAAATAGCAGACTATAATGCTAATAAGACACCTTTATACTTTCACATCGGCTTTGGTCATAATTTTTCTTTACACCCCAAGCTAAGGTGTTTAGCCCATCATCGCTCGGTTTCTTCTTGCGAATGATATAAAAAGTGAAACATAAATAACTGATACGGAAAAATAAATTGCAGAAAGTAAATTGCGAGAAATTAAAATACTGGAATGTAAAGTACTGGAAATTAAATTACAGAAATATAAATGACTTAAAGTAAATTGCTGGAAATTAAAATGCAGAAAATTAAATTGCAATAAAGTAAAGTGCATAAATTAAAAGACTGGAAGGTAAAAGACTGAAATATAAAAGACTGAAATTAAAATACTAAGAAGTAAATACTACTAATTAGAATTATTCTAAGACATAAAGTAGACACTTGTATACTAAGATGTGACAGTTGAAAGCTTGAAAAGAAAGAAGACTTGGAGAAACTTGCACTCCAAGTTACGAAACTTGCACTCCAAGTTACGAAACTTGCAAGACAAGTTTCGTTACTAAAAGCAAAAAGTTACTTGCGAATACTTGAAAACAGATTATTTAGATACGGAAATTAATTGAGAGCCGCAAAGGATGAAATCCAATATAAAGCAACAGAAATCGATTAATTGTAACTTGTAACGAAAGTCGAAAAACGTTTGTAACTTGAAAGCAAGAGCAGAAATGAGATGAAGATTAAAAATGAACACTTGAATTAAAACTTGAGAATGTGATCACAACTTCACTTCACAAATTCGGTTCTTGGTTGGAAGCAAGAAAAAACTGAAAGCAATAAACCAAAAAGCTAGAATATTTAGAGAGTAATTGTTTTAACCCAAAGGTTGTGTGTATCTATGTAAATAAACCAAGCCTTAATCACCTATTTATAGGGAAATGGGAGCTTGCACAAGGGGGTTAACTAATAAGACAAAAGGCGTCTTCAAAAACGGGCTTGACCAGGCCCAAGGCCTTAGATCCACCAGCTTCAAGGGAGCAGCCAAAGGAAATTCGACCAAGACAAAAAGTGAAGCTCATTGATTGGTGCTATAGGATTCTGCCAAACACACTCCTACAGGACTACTGCAGGACTTGGCTCAAAAATCATCAAAAATCTGCATAAACAGGGAATTAACATTAGATATGATATAATACTACTATTATATATAGATGACATAAAAAGACTCACTTAAGACACTATTGGGGCACATAAAACAAGTAAAAATGACTAAGAAAATGACTAAGAAAATGATGTACTAAGGTTAATAAATTAACACTTATCAATGACTAATATGGTGAAGCCTTCAACCGAGATAGACTTGAACTTTGGGTGTAGTGTTGTGCGAGGAAAAGGAAATCCGGGTGAGGGGTTGTATGAGTAAAGCTTGAACTCGGCTAAGGTGGTGACCGGGAATGGTTGCAATCCGGATGACCTATTGTGCGAGAATGCTTAAGCTCGGCTAAGCATTGTGTCCGAGGATGGCCAAATTGGACAGACTTGTATCCGGGAATGAGTAGAACTCGGCTGACTCTTTGTCCGAGTATGAGATGTATCCGGCTAAAGTGATGCGAGGAAGCCAAATCCGGGAGAGGCTGTGAGGATTACAAGAACTCGGCTAGACTTGTGTCCGAGAAAGAACAGAATCCGGTCAAGCCTGTGACCGAGGTACTTGAATACAGATGAAAGGGTGTCCGGTAATAGTTGAATCCGGCTATGTCTTTGATCGAGAATGGCTATGAAAAATGGTTAAGGAGTGGCCGAGAATGTGATGTATACGGCTAAAAGAATGTCCGGGAAGGCTGTGATCAAAAGTCCAAGTCAGTATCCGATTAAGAATCATCACAAACACAAAATTTTAAACATTTTTCACCAAAATGGATCAAAATCCAGATTTTTATGAGTTTTATTCAAGAACACAGTTTTTCCATAAATCACAAATTTCATCAAATCTTGAAAACAAATGATCAAAACACGAAATCTTGTGAATAACAAAGATTTATGATTCAAAAACGCACACAACGATCATCATTTTAACATACAAACATCAAAAAATGAAAGATTTGAGTAGAGATTTATGAAAAACGTGATGAACACTTAAGAACATTCATATGAACATTATGAACATATGTGAATTTCCAAAAAAAAAATCAACTTTTGATGATATCTTCAATACAATTTCACTGCAAAAATGCTCTGATACCAATTGATAGTCCCACTTCTTTGATCAATCTTCAAGAATCATCTTCAAGAAAAAGATAAATGGCATTCTTCAAATATGAACTTTGAGAGAAAAGGTCAAATAGTCAATGATAGGTTTATTTCTCTAAAACTCTCTATTACACGTAATATGACAATTAGGCTCTCTTCTACTAAAACTCCCTTACAAGACCTATTTATAGGTCAACACAAAGTACACAAGAGTCAAAGTCAAATTCAGAAAGACAAAGTCAAACTCTCTAGAAATACACATATAGTCTTTCAAGATGAATACAGTTAACATCTAATATTCAATCCTAACAAATTATCGCACAAATTACATAATCCAAAAATTCCAAAATACCAATTCTTGTAATGATCAACATTTTATCTACCAAAACTAGATTCATCATAACTGATCTTCTCATAGATATGCATATAAGAAAATATCAGATTTTCCCCTTTCCCTTACCATCGTGTAACCCAGTAGTTCCTGCAATACATATTTAAAAATACAAAATGAGGGTTAAAACGGAACGTCTAGTGAGATCTCCTTTTCCATACAATTGCAAGGTGAAGATCACCAAAATCTTTATTTAAAATCAACTTTTCATATAAACAGATACATAACCATGTAATTCACATTTACCTATGCCTCTCTAATTTCCAAAGCCAATCACTTGACTTTATAATAACATATTAAACAAAACAGGCTAGAACCTTTCAGGTTCCACAAAACTCATCTCTAAACATTTTCATCAAAAACACGGTTATTCAAAGCCTCTGGCCAAAAACCAGTTATCTTCTCCTCAATAACATCCTTATTTCTATTTCCAATAAGAACCATGTTCCTAAATCTTTAAATCACAAAGAAATAAGGACTCAGAGCCATCACAATCTTAAAGATTATAATAGTAAGAGTTATATTAATGAACACATACACAAATGCCACCCTTATATCCAAAGGTACACCTCTCCTTGATATGCCACCCTTATCCCAAAGTACACCTCTCCTTGATATGCCACCCTTATCCCAAAGTAGACCCCTCCTTGATATGCCACCCTTATTTTCTCTTCAAAATTACAGATTATTCCCTATCAGGATAGACCGAAGTCACAAGCGTCCTCATGGAACATCATCTATAGTTTTAACCAGAAACATTTTCAAAACAATCACTAAACATTTTTTTTAATCATTTTAGAAAGAACAATATGCCATTAACATAAACTCATTTTGAATAAAATATTCATTAATTTATCTAGTCATCAAAAATAGTTTTTAGCCGGATTACATATCCGGTCAACCCCCAACAATCCGGTCAACACAATAAACTTAGTCGGACTTCATATCCGGACAACACTATCCCAAAAACATTGATCATAATCAAATCCGGTCAACACTTAAATTAAAACCACTTTATAACTCAAGTCCGGTTAAGAAACTCAGACGACCTTATAGCCGGATTAGAACGTATCCGGACGACACATTAGCCGGATTGATATGTATCCAGACGACTCGTTAACCGGATTGGTATGTACCCGGACGGCTCGTTAACCAGATTGGTACGATTCCGGATGGCACGTTAGCCAGACTAAGACGTTTCCGCAAGGCACATTAGCCGAATAAAAACAAGTCCGGACAACACGTTAGCCAGACAGGGATGGTTTCGGACGACACACTAGCTGGATAAGAACAAGTCCGAAAGGCACGTTAGCCGGACAAGGATTTTCAAAATTGTTCTAACACTCCATCCGGTCAATACTATGACTGGACATACATATAGTCCGATCAACATGCTTTCAGAAACAAAAACATAATTCAAAATACTGAAGATAAGATTCATATGCTTTAAAGTGTTAAAACCACTCAGCTTATGCAACTAGCAAATGCAAATCAACTTAAGATTCCAAATAAGCAAGCAATCCGCACATAATATCTTCTCTCAGGTTTCCAAAATGGCAAGAAGTTTAACTTAGGAGCCTCTCCTCATATTTATACCCTTTACAAAAGTGGAAAGGTGGCTATACTCACATGCATGCAGAATGCATGCATAAAAATATATTCATGACATAAAATACATTCACCTTTTCATGCATGCATCTAATCATATTATGCATATATTATCTATGCATAAAAATACACATACTCAAATGATCAAATATAACAATTTATCATGTATTCACATAATCATATATCAAATAACCACATATTGATTACCTCAGGTGATAACCAAGACCCAGTTATTACAATACTAATATACACTCATATAATGGATAGTAGACGAGGGATCGTGTGATAATAAATGTTAAGGTGAGAAATGTAATAAGATATTTGAATTCTTCATTACTTTATTCCCAAAACAACTCATTCTCACAGAGAATTAACCTATGGATAATGTACTGAAATCATGAAATAATATTTATATCTATACTACCTTATAAACCAACTTTCATAAAAGTCTTAAAAATAATTTTTAATGCATAAAGTACTATTTATTAAAGCATAAAATCTTAAAAATCTTAAAAACATCATTATAAGCTTGATTGTGATAACCGGGTTTTTGGCAACAGCAGTTGAGGTAATCCTTATGTGAATATTATGTGAATATATGAAAATGTGCATATTTATATATAAGATTGATTATATGCATAGGTAAATGCATGGATGATATATGTATGCATGTGTGATATTATGCATACATGAGAATTATTAAAAATATGTGTATGCATATTTATGGGTGATGAGGAGAGGTTTATAATATTAAAACCTCCACCGCCTCTTGTGAGGTTTAAAATAATAAACCTAGACTGCCTTTATAAAATATATATTAGTGGGATAAGATCTATCTTATCCTACTTATCTTGTAGAAAAGAAAAAGGGACAGTGGCGGTGAGTGTGTGTGTTCGTGATTGAAAGTTTCTACAATAAAGTTATTTTAAGAAGATTCTATGTTATTTGAAGTTGTGGTTGTGTGATTCATCTTCAAGTACGTGCATATAAGGTGAGTTTTGTTATTAAAATTCTTATATGTTGATAGTTGAAATATATGGATTTTGGTTGATGATTTTATAGAAGAAAGGAAACTGTTTTGACAGTTGATTTGATTATTAGTAATCTGGGCTTAGAACTCTCATGATAATATAAAGAGGAATCTATTTCTTTCAAAACAGTTGATGCAAGTATTCTATTTTTGAAAGAATAAGTATTTTGATATTGGAAAATTGATTAAAGAACTAATGGTTCTTGAGTTTCAAAGTTCTGATATGAAACTGTTATTAGCTAAAAACTACAGATTTATCTGTAGATTTTGATGAAAAAATAAGGGTGGCATATCAAGGGGAGGTGTACCATGAGGTAAGGGTAACATATCAAGGAGAGGTGTACCATGGGATAAGGGTGGCATATCAAGGAGAGGTGTACATTTGGATACAAGGGTGGCATTTGTTTGTGTGTGGTTATTATCATAGCTCTTGCTGTTATATCCACAATATTGCAATGGTTTTGAGTCAACATGTCTGTGACTTGAAGACTTAGAAATATTGCTCTTATTGAAATAATAGCAATGATTCTATTGAGAAGGGAAAAATGGTTTATAGCTAGAGGTTTTAATTACCTGTGCTTTTGATTAAAAATGTTCTGAGAAGAGTTATGCGGAACCAAAGGGGCTCTGGTTGTCCTTTGAATGGAACCAGAGGGGCTCTGGTTGTCCTTTGAATGGAACCAGAGGGGCTCTGGTTGTTCTTTAACCTAGACCAGTGGAATTTTGGTTGATCTTCAGGGTCAACCATAAGACCTCTGGTTATGATAAAAGTTCTTGATTTTGTTTTCAACCTTTATTTAGAACCAGAGGCTCTCCATGTGCTATGTAGAGGCTCTGTATTTGAAATCAGAAGTTTATGCCAATTATAAACTGTTTTTATACTTTTTTCTCTTATTCAAACTTAGAAACTATAACATGGAAATCCTTTGGCAAAAGAAAACATAGGAGCTCTGGTCAACACTTATGTTTTACCAGAGGACCTCTGGTCGTATGAGGAATTCAAATATTGTTAAGTTGTTTTGATAATTCTTTATCTCTAGATAGACAAACTAGAGGGGCTCTGGTTGGGAAGACCAGAAGCTCTCGTCATTGGACCAGAGGGGCTCTGGCCCTTGCATCTAATAAAAGAGCTGTCACTTAGAGATAGTTCTGGTCTTTAGAACCAGAAGGGCGCTAGTCATTATGAACTCGGGGAGTTATGACCCGTTGAACCAGAGGAGTTTTACACTATATTTTATATGTGATACAAATCTTTGAGATCATGATTCTGTTTATATGAAAAATTGATTTTAAATAAGTTTGGTGATCTTCACCTAGCAATTGCAAAGAAAAAGGGATATCTCACTAGACCTTCTGGTCTAACCCTCATTTTGTATTTTAAAATATGCATTGAATTAACAAGGCTATAGGATAATAAGGGAAAGGGGAAAATGTAATTATTTTTCTTATATGCTTATCTATATGAAGATCAACCTGTGGATGGATGTATTTTTAAGATACATGTTATGATACATCTGAGAGTGCAAGAACTTTATTTTTGAAATTTTGAATTGTGTATTTTGTACATAAGTTTCTTGTACTATGGGACCTAGGTGGTCTAATATATATTTCTTTTTAATGAAGTATATGTTTATATGAAAATTTGTGAGGTGGGGTGTTACATTGATATACAACTAATCAATGCAAACTCTTTATACTGGTGATGGTAATCTTAAGGCTTGTTTCTCGCAGACATTCGCAGTGGCCACCTAAGAGCGTTCGCCTTAGCCAGGCTTGAGAGCTAAAATGCTACTTTGCTCCTTCCTTGGATGCCTGAAATTTGTTTATAAATTTGTTTTGATATTAGGTTCTCGATGATGATTTCATAGAAGACAAATCAACGCATTCAAGTAAGCTTTCATCTTTTTATGCTGACATTCAGCTAAGCTTCTACCTCCAATTTTATTTATGTTGAAGACATTCAGGTAAGCTTTCATCATCGGTCAAATTTCCCTATCCATTTTTAAATTTTTGGTTTTATTTGAATTTAGGTTAGATTGAATTTGGTTTTGAACTGATTAGATGAAGTTGTGGTTTGAATCATGGTAAGATGGCGTCTTTTATTTTAATTTGAATTCAGTTTTTGGTTTGGTTTGATTTTTAACCATCTGTTTCATAAAAATCCACTCACTTTTATTTTATGTTACAAAACTGCATATTGAGCAGGTTTCTCACTTCCATGGTTTGGACCATGTCATCACCTACCATACTGAGCAGGTTTTTCACTTCCATCATCTAAATAAAAATTCCACCAATTTTTTTTGCATGCTTTTTAATGTATTTAAGACTCTTCAGTTTGCATAGTTATATGTTTAAAAAAACTTATTAGTTAACATAGTCAGTTCACATGCACAAGCTTATTGTTTTTATAACAAGTTTAGCTAAGATGGTCTGCTTGTTTTCATCTTAACAGCCTTCAAGCTTTTTGTTCATAAAGACGTGTTGCGTAGAGTCAATAATTTTTAGTTTGGACAATGGTGCTCAAAAGGTACTTTTCGATGGTTGATCTTGAACAATGCTAAAACAACCTTGGATTTTGTGGAATGCAAAAGGGAAGTGTAGACTCCTTGGATGTAGATGTTGGTATGGATGCTTTTCACGTTGGCTATTAAAGTGGAGATTGGAATATGATGTAGTTGATCTAGAGGCGGTGGGGTTTGATTTTTGGTCATTTTGATTAATTAGGATATTTGTTTATATTTTGGTTTGTACAAGATAATTTATTTATTTTTCAAATGTATTCACTAGATATCTGTTTCTTCCTTCATTATAATTACTTGGACAAAAATTGATTTTCATGCTTGTGTAAAAAAAGTTCACCTTGATTTCTTATTTGTTACATTGTACTTGATTACATCTTGTTGTGTCGCATCGGTACTCAACTATAAGAAATCGAGGTTTAAATATTTCTAAGGGTTCTCCTGAAAGATCGGATGTTTAAATATAAATTTTGTACTTTATAATGAATAGTTGCACTCATTTTTAGTTATAGGCTTATTTGAAAATTTTATATCCGGCCGTATTGCACGGGTACACAACTAGTATATATATATACTTCATTTTCATTGTGTGTGAGTTCTGGACTCAAAATGACATGAAATGGGGCCAAAAATCAAATTTCCTATGCTAAATCCCAAGTTAGGTCAGGTTGACCTGGCTAGGTACCCATTTAGACTATAAAGTATTTATAACTTTTTGCTTGGATCTCCGTTTTCTATGAGGTTTTCGCCTACACGTTCATAAAGAGATAATATATAACCTCCAAAAAAATCTTTCAGAAAAAAACTTTCAAAAAATCAGTTTTACATATTAATTTGACATGAAATTTTCCCAAATCCTCTCATATACTCCTAAGAAGTATAATTCTAAAATTACAAACCCAAACTCCCACTAAATCATAGGTTCTCTTATATAGACATTACTAAGACACTAAGTAAAACTTTCCACATTGACATAACATGCTTCACAACTTCTCACATAACATTCTCTTTAACATAATAATTAAACATACTTAGCAAATAATTTGGGCATAATAGAAATTAGATGTTACAAATACCTCCTCTTTTTGAGGATTTCGTCCTTGAAATCATTGTTGTGGAAACAAAGAAGGATATTTGACATTCATCTTATCTTTACGCTCCCACGTCCAATTTGGTCCCCAATGGTGTTTCACTTGACCAACACCAAGTCCTCCTCCTTATTACGTAGATTCGCTTTTCTCTCGCTCATAATTCATTTTGGTTCCTTAATGTATCTTAATTTCTCATATACTTTGACTTCGGTTAAGGAAACCATTTCTTCATGTTTACCCAAGCATTTACGTAAGTACCCGACATGAAACACATCATGTATCCCCATAATTTTCTCCGGTAACTCTAGTCGATAAACATGTTTTCCGATACGCTCCAACACTTTGAACGGGCCAATAAATCGTGGACTTAACTTACCTTGTTTCCGGAATCGAAGCACGCCTTGCTAAGGACAAACTTTCAGCATCACCATATGACCAATCGAGAACTCGATTGGCCTTTTGCGGCGATCCGCATAAGACTTTTGACGATCTTGGGAAACTTTCATTCTTTCACGAATAATTTGAATCTTGTCATGAGTTATCTGAATGAGTTCGAGACCAGCTAAAACTTTCTCTCGGTTCTCTCGCCAACACAAGGGTGTACGACACTTACATCTATAAAACCTCGTAAGAGGCCATTCCAATCGTCGAGTGGTAGCTATTGTTGTAAGAAAACTCAACCAAGGGTAGGTGAGTATCCCAACTACCACCAAATTCTAAGACACATGCGCGCATCATATCCTCGAGGGTCTGAATGGTTCATTCTGATTGACCATCGGTCTGAGGATGATAGGCCGTACTAAACGCATGACGTGTTCCCAACTCTCGTTGAAATCCAACCCAAAAATTAGAAGTGAATTGATAATCGAGATCAAAGATAATCTTCACTGGTACACCGTGTTGCGAGACAACTTCATCAATGTACAATTGCACCCATCAATCCATAGAAGAAGACTCTCGAATAGGTAAGAACAATGCAGATTTGGTCAACCAGTCAACTATAACCCAAATACTGTCGTGTTGCCATTGGGTCTTCAATAGTTTAGTAACCATATCTATCGTTAATTCCTCCCATTTCCACATCGGTACCTCAAGAGGCTGTAAACTACCATACGGTTTTTGGTGTTCAGCCTTTACTTGTAAGCATGTGTTACACGTCTTGACATAACGTACAATATCAGTCTTCATCCCAGCCCACCAGTAATCCAAATGAAGATCTTGGTACATTTTTGTATTCCCCTGGTGTATCGGTAATCGTGACTTATGTGCTTCCGCTAAAACAACATCTCGTATACCGCCATGTCTGGGGACCCAGGTTCGGGTCTTAAAGACTTTCAAGCCACGTCCATCTTTAGAAACAGAATCAATGTATCCCATCATTCGTTCTGCTTTGACATTGTCAGGCTTCAAAGTCTCAATCTGCTACTTCCAAATATCATCGAATAAATTATATTTAATCGACATGTGAGTGATAGCGTAGCATAGAAGTCCTTAATACGTCTTCCTACTCATAGCATCTGCCATTACATTGTCTTTAGGATGATATAGTATCTTACAATCGTAATCTTTGATGAGTTCCATAGCACGTTGTTGATGCATGTTCAAGGTCTGTTGATCAAATAGATACTTTAAGCTCTTGTGGTCAGAATAAAGTTGACACTTCGTACCATAGAGATAGTGTCGCTAAAGTTTCAAAGACCACCACTGCTAATTCAAAATCATGAGTAGGGTAGTTCTTCTCATATTCTTTCAATTGGCGAGAAACATATGCAATCACCTTTCCTCGCTACATCAAGACACATCCAAGGCCAAGTCGAGATGCGTCACTATACACTATAAAGTCTTCATTACCCTCAGGTAGAGAAAGTATAGGCACGTGTGTAAGGCATTCCTTTAAAGTTTGAAATGCTCGATCTTGGGCCTCATTCCATTCAAATATAGCATATTTACGAGTCAAAGAGGTTAATGGTACTGCGATTTTATAGAAGTCCTTGATAAATCGTCGATAGTACCCTGCCAGACCCAAAACGCTCCCAACTTTTGAAGCATTCTTTGGTTGCTTCCACTCTTGAATTGCTTCGATCTTGGACGGGTCTACAGAATACCATCTACGGATACGGTATACTCCAAGAATTGTACCTGGCAAAGCCAGAATTCACATTTCAAGAATTTTGCATTGAGTCGTTCTTTTCTCAACAATTCTAGCATTTGATGTAAGCATGTAGCGTGTTCATTTTTGGAATTTCAGTAAACCATAATATCATCGATGAATACGATCACAGACTTGTCGAGCATAGGATAACATACTCGATCCATTAATTCTATAAACGCTACAAGTGCATTTGTAAGTCCGAATGGCATTGTGAGGAATTCGTAATGCCCATAACGTGTCCGAAAGACAGCTTTGGGTACGTCTTCCTCCTGTACCTTGAGTTGGTGATAGCCAAACCGCAAGTCGATTTAGAAAAGTGTCTCACACCTTGTAACTGATCAAAAAGATCATCAATTCGCGGTAATGGATACTTGTTCTTTATAATTACCTTGTTAAGCTCATGATAATCTATATACATCCAGAAAGTTCATTCTTTCTTCTTAACGAACAGGACTGGAGCACCCCAAGGAGATGTGCTTGGTCGAATAAAACCCTTGTCCAATAATGCTGCAATTGTTTCATCATTTCTTTCATTTTCTTGGGTGCGAGACGATACGGTGTCTTCACTATCGGAGTTGCACCTGGTATCAAGTCTATACGAAATTCTACTTGACGATCGGGTGGCAATCCAGGAAGATCATCCGGAAATACATCCGAATATTCATAAGCAATCGGAATGTCCTTCACCGTCTTTTTTAATTCCTTTACCGCATGCATAACTGTTGGTCCCGTTAGGGTCTACAAGATGTGTAGAAATAGTTTGTAGAAGGGGGGGATGAATACAAACAAGTGAACTTTTCAAGTTTAAAATATATATTTCTAAAGAAGGATCAATACAGATTTTACAAGATTGTTTGCGGAAAAGATAAGGTAAAGATAACATATCTAAACAATCTAAGTTACACACAAATGTTCTTAGCAAAGAGAAATGATTTGCTGTTTAAGACTAAGAAGAAAGTAAGCTCTTTCTGGGTAAGAACTATTTAGAATACTTAAAAAGGGATTCCAACTTGCTTTTGAAGATAAGCGTATTGTGTTCTTAGATGTGTGTTCTTTTACTTATGCACGCAAGAATTAGGGTTCAATAGTAAGTGTATCTCTGCATGGAGATAGAACACATCTATTTATACCCATTGCATTAAATGCACATTTAATGCAATACAGTAGGGTTTGAACACATGTCAAGTCTTTAGAGAAAGACTTGTCCTTTGCTACAGTGAATAAAACAAAAGCCTATTCATGAGCAGACATCCTTTCATGAAGTTGGTGGATAGTAGAGTTAACTAATCGGCTCCGTATCATACTATACTCTAGAAAGGGTATGGGTTTGTCCTTTGTGTGTGGAAGGATAAGACAAAAGCAATCTTAATCAACAAGCTTCTTTTGGTTGCTGAATGCTGGAATAACCCTGAAGGTCTCTTCAACATTCGCTGAGGCTTGGGCATTCTTCACACATATGTAGAACAGGTTGTAATCACTGTATGTTGCTTAAGATCACGAACTCGTCAGTCTCTAATCTTCAGTTTCAGTCTTCGACTTTTGTTGAAGGTTCTTTGGTGTGAGTTTTGTCTTCATGAAGTATCGCTGCCGCTGATGGACTTACATTACATGTTCTCAGCAATCACTGAACAGACTCAATGGTGATCGCTAGAACTGAAAGACAGAAACAATAATAATTCGTATAAGGTAAAATAGATTATCATCAAATTACTGAGAGAGAGGATCAACAATCTCCCCCTATTTTATGATAACAAAACAAAATAAAAAAAGTTGCCTTATCAAATAACAGTAAGGAAAAGTTACATATAAAGTACATGTCCCTTTTAACTATTTTGAGATCTTTTTTAGTGAGTGAGTCAGTCTTTACTTAGAAAATTTTCTTAAGTTACAAGTTTAAGAAAAAAAAATAAGAATGGAAGCTGAAACTGAAAGCATGTTTTCACAGACTTATAGATTGTTAGTGAATGTAAGAGTAATACTGGAACTCATAGACTTGTGTCCCTATTACTATTTTTAGGGATCTTTTTCAGTGATGCAGAAAAAATACTTAAATTAGTTTCAAATGAAAATAATACAAGTCGTTCAGTACATGTCTAAGACTTACAAAATAAAAGTTTGAACACTGAAAGTAGACATAGAATATAGGCTTATACAGTGAATGGACAAATTACAAAGGAAAGTAAGTAGTCTAAGTCACTTAGCTTAATGAAGCCAGGTACAATTTCTCCAAGGTCCTTTCGACGTAGAAACTCCCTTCTGATCTTGCGGTCCATCATTTCACCTTTAAAGTCTTCATCTAGCCAGAACCTGAGGTATATGAGGTGTTCCTTTGGACATAGATGTAACTCATACATTCTTCGAAATCTAACTTCGCCATCATAGTCAAGAAATATAAGTCTTAACTCAAGCTTCACATGCATAGTGTTGGGTATATAAGCACCCTTCGCTAGCAGTGAGAGATTCAACATCGATATGTTTGGCTTGTTGGAAGCCTTTAGGACTTCATCTAAGGAGAACTTTGTTTCATGTTCTTTCCTCAGGGATGGTCCATCATTAGGGCTTGAAGGCCTTTTTCTTCTTCCACCTTTCTTCAACATTGGCTTTTCAAAGACTGCGACATACCTGTACACCTTCTTGATCAACTCACTAATGATGTCTTCGATAATCGGCTTATGTCTGAACTTTGAGCACTGAATGGCTTGTCGGATCTCCAGTCATTCGTTGTAGCCATATTCGCCAAGGTATGAAGGGTACTCGGTGACCGCCTCGAGATTATCCCTATTGATGAGCATGGAGAACAGCAACCCACCGTCTTTTGTTCGTCCGGTGATGCTGACGCATGTAATCGAATGTGGGCTTGATTCTCTTGTTAAGAGAAACTTTGCTCCACCACTTGTCACGTTCGGACAGCTTCAGGTTCAACCTCTGCAATAGACATAAGCTTAGCTTGGGTCTGGATAGCGTTCACCATCTTTTTGGATTTTCTCTTGGAAAGAACTTTTGCAACTAGAGACTTGGCCAACTTTTAGCGGTCCTTAGTCAGTTTCTTTTTCAAAGAGCAAGTTCTTTCTCGGCTTTGAGGGCCTCGAGTCTTTCAGCTTTGGTGAGGAATTTGAACTCACCACAACTAGAGGTACAGAGAGGAATTTTTACTCTAGTTTGGTCGACTGGCTCCCTAAGCTGAGTCATCTGCTGGGCAGTAGGAGTGCTGGGGTTGGGTTCTCAGGGACCCATTCCTCCAGCCGATCGCAAGTAGTCGATGGAATAAAAAGTTGGTACATAGAGGTGATGGTTATTTGGCTTGAGGACTCATCATTCAAAGGTTTAAGGGGTTTGAAAAGTACCTTGAGGTTCCCTTCTTCAACGACACCTTTTCCTTTCGACTTGGTGCCTTGGTGCGTTTCTTGAGCAACCTCATCTTCCCTTTGCTCCCCATGGGATGTAGAATCCCTAAGGGCAACACCTTTAGTGGTAGTAGCAGGACGTTGGTACTGGATGGTGAAGTCGTTTTCATCATCATCAACATCGTCGTCATCATCCAGGTCGATGCCGGAGTCAGGGAGGTTGGGAGATTCGCCTTCATCATCATCATCTTCTTCCTCGTCACCAGCATTAGTTGCAGAGGTGATGGGAAGGTCATCGTCATATGCTTCAGCTCAGACAACATTAACTTCCTCAGCTGCAGGAGCTTCATAAAAGGTTGGGATAACATTGACAACTTTAGTGTCAGCTTTAGCTTCATCAGTTGCTGGAGCGACAGGAACAGGGGCAACAACAGTAGTAGATGGTCTAGTGTCAGACCTTATCTCCCCCTCTCTGGCGATGGCTTGAGAGCAAAACCCAGAGAGTTGGTCGACTCTCTATAATTAGAGCACCATCATCTCCTGTAGCAGCGTCAGAACGCTGGCTAGGATGATCGTCACTTCATGCGCTTTATTAAGCTGAGCGTAGTCATCAGCGGTAAAATAAGGAGTAGGCATTGGAGATAGTCAAAGAAGAGAAACCAAGACTTGTTGCAGCAGCTCTGCTTGTTGGACATAATGGGCATGTGCTTCATCGGCCATGCTTGTGAGAGGAGCGATGGACTCCGCTTTTGCTTGAACGGCCTCTTGGAGAGAGGAGAGATGGCCTTTCACCTCTTGGACTTCAGCCCTGATAGTTGAGAGATCAGCAGCGACTTCGTCCCTGCGAGACATGTCCTTATAGACCTCGTCTATCTTGATAAGGACGGTCTTGACTGGTTGGAGGAGCAGCTTCAGGTTCGTCGCCATATCATAGTTTTCCTCGTCCATGGCTTGGGCCTTAGAAGGACTTGAAAAGGAAGGAGAGTGAGCATAAAGAAGCTCGGGGTTAGAAGAGTTGAATGGGTAGGAAGATGGAGTACCTGAGGGGTCTTCAGCGTTATCTAAAGGATTAACGCTGGTTGGTTCCTTGGTGCACTCGAAAGGACGAGCACCAGTATGCTGAGGAGCTTCGAGAGGAGCTACCTCAGGTCTAGTGGTGGGTGTCTTAACATCAGGAAGGACTTGTACTGATGATTCATTGAAACATGTTGAGACCAATGATGGAGGGGAGGAGAAGATGGCTGAGACTGGAAGTGAGTGTTCAGCGGTGGCAACGCTGATATTCACATCTTTAGTGAATTGGGTCATTGAGGCGGTTGGGTGAGGAGCCTCTGGTACGACAATGATCTCGGATATCACTAAAGAGCTGGGAGGGCTGACTAAAAGTGCCTCGGGGGTAAGGATCCCAGCTGACTAAAAGTGCCTCGGGGGTAAGGCTTCTTGTAATCGTTGTGACCTTTTGAGAGGTCACAGCCAGAGATCTTATAGTCCCCTTTTTGGCCTTTTTGGTCCTCAAAGGAGAATCAAGAGTTGGTTGAAATGGGAGTTTGGTAGAGAGGGTTGTGGTGGTTGGGTTAGACTTGTGGGGGTTTTCCCTTGTCTTGACCACCTAGAGAAGAGAAGGAGGAATTGAAGAGTTTTTGATAAGTCCAGAAATCATACAAACATGATGTAATCTTCAAGAATCATGATGAACATAAAAGGTAGAAAGAATATTATCAAAAAATGATTTGATTGAGAGAGAGAGAGAGAGAGAGAATTACACAGCACTAATCTCTTGATAATTCTGCTAATGACAAAGGTAATGACAATTACAAGGAAATTACAATTTATACTAGGAAATAGTAAAGGCTACACTATTACAAAACAATTACACTAAGGACAAACTTGATTACAACTTTAAAGCTCTAACTTGAACCCAACAGTATTGCACCACTGAAGATAGTGCAACATCTCCATCCCTGAGCTTGTGATCCAGAATCTGTAATCCAAGCCTACAGACAGGAAGGTTACCTTCGTTGGAGTATTTTTCTCCAAAGATCTTGGCAAAAACCATAGAAGAGCAACCAAGACTTGTTGCAGCATCTCTGCTTGTTGGACATAATGGGCATGTGCTTCATTGGCCTTGCTTGTGAGAGCAACGATGGCCTCAGCATTTTCTTGAACGACCTCTTAGAGAGATGAGAGATGGACTTTCACATCTTGGACTTCAGCCCTGACAGCTAAGAGATCAGCAGCGACTTCGTCCCTGCGACACATGTCCTTATAGACCTTATCCATCTTGATAAGGACAGTCTCAACTGGTGGGAGGAGCAGCTTCAGGTTCGTCGCCATATCATAGTTTTTCTCATCCAGGGCTTGGGCCTCAGAAGGACTTGAAAAGGAAGGAGAGTGAGCATAAAGAAGCTTGGGGTTAGAAGAATTGAATGTGTAGGAAGATGGAGTACCTGAGGGGTCTTCAGCGTTATGTGAAGGATTAATGCTGGTTGGCTCCTTGGTGCACTCGAAAGGATGAGCACCAGTATGCTGAGGAGCTTCATGAGGAGCTTCGAGAGGAGCTACCTCAGGTCTAGTGGTGGGTGTCTCATCATCAGGAAGGACTTGCACTGATGATTCATTGACACGTGTTGAGACCATTGATGGAGGGGAGGAGAAGATGGCTAAGACTGGAAGTGAGTGTTCAGCGGTGGCAACACTGATATTCACACCTTTAGTGATTTGGGTGACTGAGGCGGTTGGATGAGGAGCCTCTGGTACGACAGTGATCTTAGATATCACTGAAGAGCTAGGAAGGCTGATTAAAAGTGCCTTAGGGGTAAGGCTTCTTGCAATAGCTGAGACATTTTGAGAGGTCACAGCCAGAGATGTTATAGTCCCCTTTTTGGCCTTCTTGGTCCTTGAAGGAGAATCAAGAGTTGGTTGAAATGGGCGTTTGGTAGAGAGGGTTCTTGTGGTTGGGTTAGACTTGTGGGGGTTTTCCCTTGTCTTGACCACGTGGAGAGGAGAAGGAGGAATTGAAGAGTATTGCACCACTGAAGATAGTGCAACATCTCCATCCCTGAGCTTGTGATCCAGAATCCGTAATCCAAGCCTGACGATAGGAAGGTTACCTTCCTTGGAGTATTTTTTGCCAAAGATCTTGGCTAAAAACCATAGAAAGAAAGCGGGTCTAGGGAACTACTTTCTCCCTCTGACGCTTGTTCAGCTTGAGCGTCATGTCGTCGAAGATGACAGCGGCAAAGTTGATCGATCGACGACGGATCACTGAGACGCCAATGATGAGAGCGACCCTAGATGCTTTGGATGAAGTGAGAGAACAATAACTACCACACTGCAGACATGCAGTTCTTCTCGATCTTAGGCATCGACTTGAGGGGCCCGCTGGAGTCCTTCTTTATTGGCCATTGGTAGCCAATATCATCGAGGCAGGCAATGATTTCTTTAGTGGTAGGGTAGCTGGCGAATGGACCGTTTCGGAAGTGAAGAGCGTTCCTTAGAGTGGTCATGCCAAAGCTTACAGTCATCCTGTTAAAGGAAAAGGAGATTTTCTCCACCTGATGACCATTCTTGTCCTCTTCTTGCACCACCTCAACAATCATCCATAACTGCTGAAGGGCCTCCCTAACCATGACCGGTTCATGTTTGAGAGAGTAGGAAATTGGGGACATCCTTAGGAAGGCAGCACTGTCCTCGTAGATTCTTTTGTTTGTCGAAATATCCAACAAGGCAATGTGATTGTTGGCCTTGAAGGAAACATCTTCCATAGAGAAGTTCACATTCTTAGCAGCCATTTCTATTTTTTGTTAAGAGATAAGAAAGGAAAACAATTTATATTAGTAGTCCAAGATTTGTTTGTGATCTTTTTAAGTTTTAGAACAATAAAACTTCTTTTGTTTGTGAAACTTTTAGATTATAACCACGAATGAGAATGTGTTATTAATCTTTCTGTTTATGTGTTAAGAGAACAAGGTTCCGTTAGACCCCATAATTCTTATTGTAAAAATAATGAAAAATATACAAGTATGGAAGTGCAGAGGACCGATGGAAGAAGAGTTGGGAAAAGACCCGAGTGTTAAAGACCAACCAGAGATGTGATGAAGGGTCCATAGGTGCGATGAACAATGCATCTCCATCACCCCTCTGGTCATTAACACTTAGAGGATTCAACAAACAGTTCAATCAGAGATATCCAAGCAAGAAGATTCATAAATACTCCTGGTTGAATATGCTTCCTAGAAGACAGCTGGAGATGACTCATCGACAGTTGGATTTCTATTACGCTAAGAAGATTGAGATAATTTCCATAATTCTAGATAGATATCTTTTCCTATAATATCTCATAGATATGTTATCCTTAGATAGTTATCTCTTAAAATAGATTGTTAGTATAAATAGCTATCATATGTCTTGTAATCAATGACTTTTCTTCTCGTCAACATTATAATAGTGAAATCCTTTGAAGCTCCATATTCTCTTGTATATTCTTTAAGTTGTTCTTCACTATTATTCATTCATACGATACATTTAGGTTCCACAAACATAAATCTTCGTGTTATATTGAGAGATCTGAGATCAACAATTGATATCAAAGCAGATTGATTGATTTTCAATCAAAACGATCAATTTGAATATGAGAATTCAAAATCTCTCCATTTTGCTCCATTCTTAAAATTTTCTTCTTCTCTCCTAAATATCTTTAATGGCCAACTAGAATTCTGCCTATAATGTTAGTTCCCTCACCAAACCTCCAACTCCTTAACGTGAAGAGTATCGACAATGGGGGATTCATATGGTGAATTTTCTTGAGGAGATGGATAGAAATCTTCTCAGATCTATGATGCAAGGTTCATGTATACATCAAATTCTTGTTCCAAGAGTTCTTGGAACGAGTACCACTGCTGAAGTTGCTGCTTATTACCTGGTAAAGGATGAGTGCAACTGGGATGAAGATAACATCAAGAGGGTAGAAGCAGACAAGAAGGCCAAGAGGCTGATAATCGTGGCTATTCCCAATGAAATGTTCCAATCTATGGATGCTTGCACAACGGATAAGGAGATATGGGATGAATTGGCTAGTCAACTAGAGGGAGGCGCTAAAACCAAGAAAAATTGTAGGGCTTAATGCTTGAATGAATACACGAATTTCAAAGCATTTCCCGATAAACCAATACAAAAGACATATGATCGTTTCAACACATTGATAAATCAATGTCGCAGAAACGACATTGCTAGGACCAAAGAGGAAAATAATGTCCTTTTCCTCAAAAGTCTAGTTGATGAGTGGACTCAACTGTCGATGTCACTCCAAGCAAATCAGGACTTAGACAGTTGGTCACTTCATGACGATATGGAACACTTGCTGCCCAAAAGAAAGATATTTTGAAGAGGAAGGTGTCCATTGGTGGACCTCTTGCCCTGGCAGCAGAAAAAAAGAAGGTTACGAGGAGCTATTCCAAAGAACACAAGAAGAAGAACAAGAAGGCCTTGATAGTTGAGTCATAATCTGTAGAAGAAATGTATGACTCTGATGATGATCTCAAGGCATTTGCCAAATCACTGGCCTTGATAACCAAGCAGTTCCAGAAAACGTTTGTCAAGAAGCCCTATGAAAAAGACAGAAGAAGAGACTCTAGAAGGGAGAGATATCAGCCATCTTATGGATAGAGGACGGTGAGATTTCATTAGAAATATGAAAGGAGAGAAGAAAGAGAAGACATAGAGGATAGAAGAGAAGACAGAAGAGAAGGAGGAGACGGAAAGAAAGATGGCCTTCGTTGCTACTGATGCGGGCAGATAATCCATTTTTCGAAGGAGTGCAAAGGACGTCTGGTCAAGGATGCAGACTACTACAAAAACAAATACAAGTACAATCCTAAAGAGCAAAGCCTGATGTAACACCCTATACCACTCCTTGCATGTATCACATAATTCATAAATAAGAAATACATGTTTATACACCACATAAATCCCTTAGTATAAGAATCTACCAGTACAGAATACATGGTCCATAAATTAAAAATACAATTCTTGTACTATTCCACATTCTTCTAACAAAACTCTACATAACATAGTCAAATCTTCATGTAGATATGCATATAGGGAATTATCACATTTTCCCTTTCCCCTTACCGTCTGCACTTCCTGCAATACATATTTAAAATCGAAAAACGAGGGTTAGACCGAAAGGCTAGTGAGATCCCTTTTTATGTCATTACATGGTGAAAATCACCAAAACTTTACATAAAACAGCTGTTCATATATTATATATGTATATATATATATAATATATGAACAAGTAAGAACATAATTACCAGTACTTTTCCACTCTAGCCGAACTCTCAGCTTCCAATTAACATATCTAAAACTCAAACAGGTTTCTCATAATGCCACTTTTAAACCTTTTCAATTTAACACAAGGTTTATTTAAAATTCCAGGCCAAACCAGTTATTCCTCCTCAATAACATTCAGACTATGATTTCCAATAAGAACTCTGTTTCTAAATCCTTAAATCACAAAGAAATAAAGATTCCAAATCACAGTAATCTTATAGGATATAATAGTACGAGTTATATTATACATCACACATACAAATGCCACCCTTATATCCAAAGGTACACCTCTTCTTGATATGTCACCCTTATCCCATGGTACACCTCTCCTTGATATGCCACCCTTATTTTCTCATCAAAACTTTTACAAGAACAATTCCAATTAGAACAGACTGAAGTCATAAATGTCCTAATGGAATATCATCAGTTCAAAATCATTTTTATCAAAAATTTCCATTCTTTATACAAGATTATTAAAAATGATAATTGCATAAATAATACATAAATCAGTGTACAAATCCAGTCAATACAGAATAGGTCGGAATTCATCTCCGATCAAACCTTGGCCGGTTTACTAATCCGAACAACACTCTATAATCTGTCCGATTTAACAATCCGGACAACACAAGATTTTTGTCCGATCTACTAATCCGGACAACACTCTCGAGGCCTTGTCCGATTTATCAATTCGGACACCTCTTGGTCGTATTCCTACTTCTCCGTTCAATATCATTAACCGATTTATAAAACTCAAATCCCACTAACACTTAAATTGTTTGACTCTGTGTTCGGTTTATCATAGCCCGGTCAACATTTTGTTCGGTTTTCACATAGTCCGGACAATACTTCATCCGGTTTAACATAATCCGGTCAACAATATCAATTGTCCGGTAAACTTTTCAAAACTCAATTCAACATACAATTTAAAGTGTTTTGAAAGCATTAACCACTCACCTTTACAATCTTTTAGAAATAAGATTGAACCCAGCTTTGAATCTACTTGATTCCAATCAAAAGTAATCCGGTCAACACCCCCTTCTTTTAAATCACACACTTGACTCTCCAAAATGGCAAGAAGAAGAAAAATGAAAGCTAAACCTCCTTTTATACCCTTCCCAAGCAGGAAGGTGGCTTCTCACACTTCCACATGCATGCATACATACACAATGCATACATGTTCATATATTCACACCCATTTCATGCACATATATCATTCATACATATATAACATATGCATTTCATATTATGCATATAATTCCTATGCATAAAAATTCACATACTAGCATAATCAAATATAACAATTTATCATGATATCACGTAATCATTTAACAGATAATCATGTATTAATTACCTTAGATGATAACCAGGATCCGGTTATCACACCTGATGGCTGAGAAAGAAAACTGTGTGTCCGATTCTTCGTCCGATGAAGAAGACAAGGCACTCATATGCCTAATGGCCAAGTCCAACACAGAATCCACTTCCGACTCCGATGACCAGGTATATGATTCTTCCAAAGATGAAACCAACTCTGCTCCATCTGAGTTAGAGTTAAAGGTCATAAAACTTTCAGAAGATTTTCTCAAATTAAAAGAAAATTTAAATTTTGAAAAATCTGAAAGATTAAAAGTTGAAAAAGAAGTTAGTTTCTACAAAAGAGAGACTAATCTTCTTACTGAAGAAAAAGCTGAATTGGTTAAAGAGAAAATTCGTATTGCATCACTAAAAAAAAGCAGAATAAGAAAAACTAATGGATCTGAACAAGAGAATTTCTAAAGATTTAGAGAAGAAGGTGAAAGCCTTGAAAGAATCTGAGGCAGAATGATTAAATTCAGTAGCTCTTAAGGATTTCTTTCAAAAGGTAAGGGAGATTCTTCATCTGAAGCTTCAGACCAATGAACTTTTGATGAAGAAATACCAAGATGCCCAATGTCAATGAAAAATTGAATGGCCAAAAAGATTTCCAAGGAATCGGATTCAATGATCTTAACTCTTTCATCGAGAACAAGAAATCAACCCTTGAATCCACTTTTAAACTTGGGTGTGTTCAAAAACCCGACTATTCTCCAAAACCCAAAGCTACTTTCAAAATAGTAAAACTTGATGGAAAAACTATTCCCTTGAGGAATTTTTTTGAAAATATGGTTTATAAGTGTAGCACAAGTAAGAATTCTGATGAAAAGGATGATGCCTCAAAACCAGAGACCGATGGAAACCCTATGGTTAAACCAGAGCCTCTGGTTATCAACTCCACAAGATCATCAGCATGTCCTGTCGATGGAACAAAAATTCTTAGTAAGGAAACATCATCTAAAGGATCGATGAATAATTCAAATAACCTTGAAAATTCATCTGAGAAACTAGAAGCGATGGAACTCCCAAAAGACTCTTCTGAACCTTCAACCTCAGAACCCCTCTCTTCCAAGAATGTTCAAGAAATCTACAAGAGACTTTCTTGATTATGACACTGAAGAGGAAATAATCTGTGAATCACCAGAGATCATTGAGGATAAGAAACTGCAAATTTCGAAAACCCCAATGAAATCTGAACTTCCAGAAGTTAAGAATTCTTCAGACCAAGAAAAAGGAAAGCTGAAAAAGGTTAAGTCTGCCAAAGTATCTTCACAAGGCCCAACCCTTCAATCTAAATTTATAAAGTTCACTCCTGAACAGAAACAAAAGTGGTCTGCTTCTGAAAATTCTAACCTGCATTTTTCTTCTCCTTCAGCTAAAGGGAAGAAGCCTCTCCTCAGGAAAGAAGTAAAACCCATGCCTGCCCCTTCAAATAAAATTTTTGCACTAGATAGGAAGTTTGTAAAAACAACCAAAGCTAGGACAGAAGCTTTACCTTCTTCTTTTACTTCAAGTTCTTCAAATAAAAAGAAATATGTTAAACGCTCTTATCCAAAACTCCTACCTATCAGTGTTTAAATCTTTTGCAAAATCTGAGGAATCACATGTTAAACCATCGCTGCATTTTTTCTGAGCATGTCTATTGATATAAAAATATTAAGTCTCATGAAAAAAAATTAAAAAGCCCAAGCCTACAAAGGCTAATGGCAAAGGAAATCAGCCTAAATCCAAGAGGGCTGATAAAAAAGAGGATGTCAAATCCCCGACTAACAGACGAGGACCCATCATGAAATGGGTACCTAAAACCCTTTAATTTATCTTGCAGAACCAACATGTGCAACCATGGTACATGGACTCAGGTTGCTCCAGGCACATGACTGGTGATAAAAGTCAATTGTCCTCCTTCGTCGAAAAATCTAGAAGCGCTGTAACTTTTGGAGACAATAGCAAGGAGACTATCAAGGGATATGGCATCCTCTTCAATGGGAACACATCAATCGCAAAGGTGGCTTATGTTGAAGGCTTGAAGCATATTCTACTATGCATAAGATAATTCTGCGACAAGGGTCTTGAAGTAAGATTTCGCAAAGGTTTCTATATCATCAAAACAAAGCCCGACTAAACCATCATTAAGATAAAGAGAGAAGGAAATCTCTATCTTCTGGATTTTCAATCTTCTGTGGGTCAAGACGCTCTCTGCCTTGTCTCCCATAGGAGTGATGAAAATTGTCTATGGCATCAAAAATTCTCTGATTTGAATTTTGATGCCCAGAAGAAGTTAGCCAAACAGAAGTTGGTCAAGGGGATTCCTGATCTCAATTTCAAAAAAGACCACCTCTGCTTAGCCTGTGAGATGGGGAAGTTAAAACGGGCTTCTCACAGAACCAAGTCAGAAACTTCCTGCTCCAAGCCTTTGGACATGCTCCACATCGACCTCTGTGGACCAATCTCCACACAAAGCCTCTCTTGGAAGAATTACATCCTTATAATCGATGAATTCTCAAGATACACATAGGTTGAATTCGTCAAGAAGAAATCAGACGTTCTTGGCCTCTTCATCGCGGTGATGAAAAGGCTCCAAGTGCTTCTACAATGCAAACTCATCAAGGTTAGAAGCGACAATGGAACAGAATTCAAGAATACCAAAATTGATGAATATCTCATCAGTAAAGGTATCTCTCATAACTTTTCAACAGCCAGAACTCCACAGCAAAATGGAGTTGTTGAGCGAAGGAACAGAACCCTTGTAGAAGCAGCAATGACCATGCTTGCTTCATCTGAGCTACCTATATCCTTCCTGGGCTGAAGCAATCTCAATCGTTCCATCATCAACAAGAGGCATCAGAACACCCCATATGAACACATCAACCAACGATGTCCAAATGTCAAATATTTACATGTCTTTGGGTGCAAATGCTTTGTACTCAATGATAGGGAATATCTTGGCATGTTCGGGAAAAAGGCTGATTAAGGCATATTCCTGGGTTACTCACAAATTCCCAAGACCTATAGAGTATTCATTAGAAGGACAAATATCGTTGTAGAAAACATCAATGTGTCCGTCGATGATTCATCACCAATGACTTATGTACAAAACAGTTCAGAACTCGGGCTATCAAAAGGAGTCTCTTATTCATCTCTATGCAAACCTAATGAATCAGAGTTGGCTCAATTATTTGAAGACCTCTTTGAAGAAGAAGCAGTATCTGGACAAGCGCCCAATGAAAAACTACCTTCCAGAGCCGATGAAACACATAAGATCTCCAATACTGAAGGTACAACTCTTTCTGAAACTCATTTTACATCACCATATACTTCTTCTATGTCTTCAGAACCAGAGCATCACTCTATAGATGATCTCTTTGAGGGGGAGCAAGCAGTTCCATCAATCGATGAAGAACTGCATCCTGTTGCTCCAGAACCTCAATCTTGCACCAAGTGAACAAAAGATCATCCTCATGACCAGATTATTGGTGATCCATCACCCGGTGTCAAGATGAGATCTGCTGCTGCCAATGAATGCCTCTTCATAAATTTTATGAGCATGATCGAACCGATGAAGATTTTTAAAGCCCTACAAGATCCAAACTGGATACACGCCATGCAAGAGGGGCTGCTCCAGTTTGAGCGAAACAAAGTATGGTCCCTCATGCCTCTACCCAAAGGGAAAATGGCCATTGGGACCAATTAGGTCTTTAGAAACAAGAAGGATGAAGATGCCATTATAATAAGGAACAAAGCCAGGCTAGTTGCCAAGGGCTACTGCCAAGAAGAAGGAATAGACTATGATGAAACCTTTTCTCCCATTGCTAGGCTTGAAGCCATCAGAATATTGCTTTCCTATGCAGTACACAATTGTTTTAAGGTCTATCAGGTGGACGTCAAGTCTTCCTTCCTCAATGGCGAACTCCAAGAGGAAGTCTATGTGTAACAGCCCCCTGGGTTAAAAAATCCTAAGCATCCAGACTATGTATATTTTCTGGACAAAGCTCTCTATGGGCTCAAGCAAGCACATAGGGCCTGGTATGAAACACTCTCTAACTTCCTCATAGACAATAGATTCGAAAAAGGTACCATCAACACAACACTCTTTCTCAAAAAGCACAAAGGTAATATTTTACTTGTCCAAATATATGTGGACGACATCATATTTGGTTCTACTAAATCTAAATTTTGTGAAAAATTCTCAGAATTGATGAAAAGAAAATTTGAGATGAGTATGATGGGAGAACTCAGTTTCTTCCTTGGTATTAAAATAAAACAAACTTTAGAAGGAATTTTCATCAATCAGTCGAAATATGTGACTGACCTTCTAAAGAAATACAATCTCTCAAATTCTTCATCGATGAGAACTTCAATGGCTACAGGAGCAAAGTTGTTTGCTGATCCATCAGGCAAAGTTGTAGATGTAACAATCTACAGAGGCATGATTGGATCACTCCTGTATCTAATAGCTAGTAAGCCAGATATTATGTTTGCTAAATGTCTTTGTGCAAGATATCAAGCTAATCTTAAAGAATCTCATCTTTCTGCAGTCATGAGGATCTTTAGATACCTTAAGAGAACCCCTTCATTGAGTCTCTGGTATCCAAGGAACTCTGGCTATGATCTAATAGCCTATACAGATGCAAATCATGCAGGTTGCAAGCTTGATAGAAAGAGTACGTCTGGAAGCTGCCAACTTTTGGGGGACAAGCTGGTGAGTTGGATATCCAGAAAATAGAACTGCATGTCAACATCTACATTAGAAGCAGAATATGTTGTTGCTACTAGTTATTGTTCACAAGTGCTCTGGATGAAAACCCAACTGAAGGATTATGGGTTTCAATATGAAAAGATCCCTATCCTCTGCGACTCCAAAAGCGCCATAGCCATCTCTGCAAATCCTGTGCAACATTCCAACACTAAGCACATTGATGTCAGGTACCATTTTCTTAAAGATCATGTAGATAAGGGAACTATAGAAATGTACGTTGTTCCTACAGAGATTCAACTTGCTGACCTTTTTACAAAAGCACTATATGAGAAAAGATTCATGTTTCTTGTCAGCAAGTTGGGTATGCTAAATCGCACAACTTAAAAGACAAATCATCATTTCAATCCAGAGATTCTCAATATCTCAAGGTTATGCCAAAAGTGATATATTAAAAATGGTCCTCATAACCAAGTACTCTAATCTAGAACCTCTGGTTCTAAAGACTAGAGCCTCTAGATCATTAGAAGGTCTTGTTTATATTTAGCCAAAATTTCACTCTTTGGAACTAGCGCCCCTCTGGTCCAAGGAAGGTACTTGGTGTTTTTCACTGAGTACTCCCTTTACAACCAGAGCCTCTGGTCCTAAAGACCAGAGCTTCTGGATTCTAATTCTTTGAGACCAGAGCCCCTCTGGTTCAATTTGGTCTCCCCTCATTCTTTTTGCCATGCATTTAACTAAATTTTTCCATTCATTTTGCAACCAGAGCCTCTAGATTCCAAGTTCTTTTGGGACTAGAGCCCCTCTGTCCAACTTGGTCCTCATTAGTTATCATTTACCTTGCATTTCCATTGCATTTCACATCATTCATGAAACTAGAGCTTCTGGTTCTAAAGACCAAAGCCTCTGGATTTTAAGTCTTTGGAACTAGAGACCCTTTGGTCCCATAGACCCTCCATTCTCATTATCATTCATATTCATATCACCCATCCATCCCAACCAGAGCCTCTGGTTGTATAGACCAGAGCTTTTGGTCATCATATTTCTCTCCCCTATTGGTTCCAGGGGGAGTTTTTACTCATTTCACATCCCCTTGCATCATTTGAGGGGGAGTCATGCATATATCGTACACCCTTAACGATCCAAATTGAACTTATCATTCATCTGGTTGTTCATCTCAATTCAACCAGAGACCCTCTGGTTCAATACCTTGGTTCTTTTATTTTGCATTTTCCCACCCAAAGCCTCTGGATCCCAAAAATGCTATATTATGGAGTAATTTATCCCTTGCATTCAACTAGAGACCCTCTGGTTCCTCTTAAAGGGTATATTTTTGTTCCAAGGGTTTAATATGATAACACAGAGCCTCTGGTTCGTCTATCGAGAGCCTCTGTCTCATCAAAACCCAACATTCCTTGATGAACTTGTTCATCACACACAACCAGAGACCCTTCGGTTCCCCCCCCCCAAATGTCATGACCAACCAGAGCACCTTTGGTTCCATGACAAATCCTTTTTTCCGAAATACCCATCTTTAATTGAAAACTTTTTTAAGATTATACAAAGTTGCAGCTTATGTGACTAAAAACTATACAACATGGGTTTTTAGAAGACCAAAATTATAATATTCGTGTTCCGTTAACTCATACAAATTGGATTAAGTAAATTTTTGGTAGAATTATGCATAACATATTTGTACCCTATGATTAACCAACTTGTACCTCAGACTAGTTTTGTGTCAAAAGTTAAGTTTATACCTATTTTGGCATAAAGTTGAGAATATAGATTTGAAGGGTTAAAACCGTCAAATAATTAAACTATATGTATATATATATATATATAATTAAAGAAAAAGAAAAAAAGAAAAAAAAGGTAAAAAGAATATATATATATATATATATATATACTAGCTGTGTACCCGCGCAATGCAGCGGGAGTCATGAATTTTAACGATTTTGAAGTTCCACCGGTTTTATAAGATAAGATTTAACAATGATATAGGTTACACATGGTCTTTACATATTAATATAATTTGAATAAATAAGAGGGGAAGAGTGCTCTATAATAAAGATTGTGGTCTACTTTTGTGTTCCTCGTCTTGGGAGCCGATAAAGGGAGTGAATCGTCGTCTTGGGAGCCGATAAGGGGAAGAGTGCTCTTGGGAGAGGGGAGCCGATAAGGAGAAGAGTGCTCTTGGGGAAGAAGCATCTTGGGGGGGGGAGGCGTGTAAAGGAATCTTGGGAGAGGGGATTTACTTTTCCCAATTCAATTAATCAAGTTCTTGGAGACATAATTCAATTGTTTCATCTTTATCCCTTTGTTGTTTTATTTCATTTTGAATTTATCTGCTTACACGTAAAAACTGATTAGGAACCTGAAAGTGTTTAACAGTGTATCACATGTCTCTCTTTAAGATGAATATTGTTAATGAATAAAACATTAACAATGAATACATTACAATATTCATGATCAATATCACGTCTACATTCCTAATGGATATGTACATGATATACTATTAGGGTTACCGAATGGAAACTTCATATGTGAATCATTAAAAAAATCTATTTATGTGTGTGTGTGAACCGACGTTACACGTCAAGTTCATATGAGAAAAGTAATCAAATAAGAGAATAAGAAAACTGTCGAATCATATCTGATTTATATTGATCATCAGTATAAAATCACATGAGATTTTGCATGTAATTTGATCGTTTTCATATACTTTCATTTAGTTATTGTTCTTATTTAAAACTCCCTTGGTATATATTTCTTGAATTTGTTTTTTTGATTTTCTAACTTGTGACCCATGAGGCATCATGCATGACAGGCGTGCTAATTCTCTTTATGCTAACAAGAAAACAACACAAAAGGCCTTACTTTGCTTTTTCTTGGTTCATTCAAAGTCTTTTGGAAAATGGTAATCATCAAGTTTCAATAACTGAACCCATAGAAGCAGACCACGTCATTCAAACCATAGCAAATTCTCCTCTTTCAACCATTAATTTCTGAAAAGTACACTTTTGAATCATTCCTCATTAGTTTCAAACTGAAATGAGAGTACAACAAGTAAATACTGCTGCTAATGCAATCTTTTTTCTGTTTTTATGGCTTTCTGCTTCTTCAAATGCCTTGCTTTCTTCAAATGCCTTGCTTTCTCCAAAAGGTGTCAACTTTGAAGGTAAATCTGCTTCCTTTATATCAACTGTGCTTCTTAGAACCCTAAAAATGGAGTGAACGATTGGAGTGCGACGATTGAAAGCGATTGTGAAGGCGATTGAATGATTTCGGCATACAAAATCTATCCTAAACCCAAAACGCAAAAGCAAAACCCAAAAATAAAACTCAAACAGATAGAGAGTGAAAACCCAAAAGCAAAACCTAAAAAACAGAACTCAAACAAGGGAATTTTTCATACCTGAAAGCGATTGAGGAACGATTGGAGAGGGACGAATGAAGGGGATTGTGAAGGCGACTGAACGATTCGGCACCGGTGGGAACGACGATTTTGTGAAGGCGATTGTGAAGGCGATTGAACGATTCGGTAGCGGTGGGAATGACGATTTTGAGATCGTCTCCTTCCAACTCAGAAATCAAAATCCCTATTGACAAAATACGACTCCCTCTTCGGCTCTCCCTACCCTAATGGGCGATACATCATATGACTCCCTCTTCGGCTCTCCCTACCCTAATCGGCGACAACTATGGCGGCAGCACAGCGGCAGCGACGGCGACAGCTTCGCCGGTAGCGATGGTCTCCGGCTCTCCCTCTCCCTACACGTTCACTCCACTGGTTTTTCTCAACAGTCAACAGAGGTAAAAAAATTCTTCTTTCCTTCTCCCTCAGTCCCTTGAAGATCATCTGTCGACATAAAATAAGATTGAATTAGTTATAAATTCCAAGAAGATCTCTGCTCGTCGGCCATTTAAATGGGTTCTTGTAACCGAACGGCACCAACACACGGAATTTAAGGAGCTCGTCTTTCTCCGAGCAATGTCCTGGCATGGTGTGTACTTGGAGTACTTGACGGAACACGGTGGGTAGTCTTTGAGGGTGAAGCCGTCGTCTATGGCGGCAGAGTGGTGGGTGGTGAAGTCTAGGTCTTTAGGTGAGTCTGTTGTGGTGTCGCCGACGGTTGAGTTGAAAGGGGTGGAAGTGGAGGTGGTTGCGCAGTTGACGGTGGTAGTGCGGAGGGATGTGACGGTGGAAGTGGTGGCGATGCGTGGTTGCCACGAACCAAATAAGTAGAAGAAAGAACAGA
>NC_037529.1:40109479-40137303 GCF_001531365.2 Cynara cardunculus var. scolymus
ATAAGGAGAAAGTAGGTTTGACCCAATTATGATTTGGTATTGGATGTAACCCTTGCATAAATAATATTGTGCATGAAAATTTGTATTTAAGAGATTTTTTGAATTCTTGCATAAAATGATTGTAACTTGTGCTTAGAAGGTTGTAATTAAGATAATGACTTAAATGCTTATTAATGTAGTATAGATATATATATATATATATATATATATACATACATGCAGGAAGTCGGTTTAAACACCGCCTTGCTTTTCTGTTCTTTCTCTCGTCTCATTTCTCTCTTTAAACCTCTCGTCTTCTCTCGGAATTTCACGTCAAGTTACTAAGGGAATCAAAGTAACAAATATATTTTCGGAATCCACTGTCTGAACCTTCTTAAAGGTATAAATTTCATTCAATTTTATCAGGGTGTTTATGTTAGGGTTATTAAGACCGATTTATAAATTGTGTTTATGTCTAAGTTTACGGATTGATGTTGTCAAAATTATGATATATTTGATGCTTAAAATGCCAAGACTGGTTAAATTGATGTAAAAATTAAAAGGGTGTATTATAGTTTCAATGTGGTTAGATTGTGGGTATATGCTTAACCGTATACCAATTGTTCGGTTAAATGTCGAAAGGAGTAAAAAGGCCTGATTAAGATTAGGTTAGCGACCACTGGACTTGTTTTACTGTTTAGTATGTTGAAGTATGTTTATAACATGTAAATATAGCGAATCATGAATGTTGGATGATAAAAGTTATTTAGGAATTACGGAATCGAATTTTACCGATAATGCAACTTCTGTACTTTGACAGTGTATAACATACAAATCATAAGTGGGAATAAGCTCGTATTTTGCATTCAGAAAGATCTTACAGCATACTACAACTTTCATGAAGGGTCAAAAATCCAGTTATGATTCTAAGTGGCTCAAAATAGTGTGTTTTCAGGGCTGTTTATACTGTCTTCGGGATTAAATTGCAGTTTTGTAAAATTCATATAAAATAGTTGTATGATCCAAATGAGATGATTCCAAAACCAATAGACTCGTATGATACCAACCTACAACTTTCATTTAGACGATATAATCTGGATTGGTCTCTAAGTAGGGTAAAAATTCTTAGAAATAAGAGGGTCGGAAGCGGTTGGATCGAAAGAGAATAAGGCTAAGTTTTACGTTTGAGTTTTCAATTCGTATCCAGCTGTCCTTCTTGAAGTCTATGTTTTTTAAGTACATTAAGATCTAAGTAATTTTATTAAAATAATTATGTTACGGTTTTTATGCTTTGAAAATAGTAACCGATTATGCATTCGTTAGGCACGCGGATAAATCAAACTTGATCGTGAATTTACGTTCCATATCTCACATGACACGGGGATAGCTATTTGCATAAGTGTTGGGACTTCCGCCTCATCGTTCCCTCGAGCCGGTCAAATCCGCGATTCTTAAACCCAACGCTCCTGTAGCAATGCAGAAGCATCCCACATCGGTGAGGCTAGGGGGATTCGTCTTCCTTATAAGGAAGGGGGGATCTTACTCCTACCAGTGACGCGTTTTAAAGCCGTGAGGGGTTGTTGCCGGGAGGGGCAGCCCAAAGCGGATAATATCATGTGGGCGGTTCCCTAGTATCGATCCAACAATAAGGCTTCCTAATCCGAATATATTGGTTCCAAATTTTCATTGTGCTTATCAATTGCTATTGAGCTTTTGTTTCCTTTCGAAATATGATGCACATTTTTATTTGGAATATGGATCATTTTGATCACTTGACTTGTTTGCTTGCTTCATTTGTGAAACATTTTACTATAGACTCAATAACTGGAGCACCGGTATTGAGATGTTTCCATGGTGACTAAAACGATCATGGCATCCTCATTTGTATAGTCCTTAAAGGTGGACTTGATTATGTATCGGTCGAATAGAGGGCGTATGGATCGATCCTAGGAACCGCTATCGGATAATAAATTGAGGTCGTGGTTAAATTCACGGAGAGGATTGCTATGTTGTGCTCACACCCCTTTCCTCACTTATGCCTGAATGAACTGATCATCCTTTGGGAACAACGCGTCCTCGTGATGTGGTTTGGTCTTCGGACCCTTGACATGCTTTTGGGGCATTTTGACTTTCTTTTGGATTATCACTTGGCGTTATAAATTGTTTTTGAACTTGTTATCTCATATTCATTGTTTTGTTATATTATTATCCGTTCACTGAGCATTAAGCTCAGTCGAGATTTTCTTGTCCTCGGCAGGTACATGACTTAGCAGGGATTTTGGTATGAGAGCTACAGAGATGACAATATTGAAGATAACCCATTAAGTCATACTTTTGTTACTTTTGATGACTAATGTAGATATACTGGTATTTAGGACCGTATTTTGAGACACGTTATCTCCGTCTATGGTTATGTAATTATCTTTTGGTAAATTTTATTAGATGCTCTGTTTTAGATAATGCGTTGTTTTTTTAAACCACTTGTGGCATCTCCCGTCCTTGACCACGCGGGACGGGGGTGTTACAAAAACTTCGTAATTTGTATTTATCTTACAATTAGATGAAATTTTTTTTGGGATTATATATTCTTGAGAGTTATCCTTTGGGATAATTTTTAATTTTTAATAATTATCCCTAAATCACCCAAATGTCATCCTTCCCACGCGCCTGACACAGCAAAAAGTATGTTCCCTAGAAACCTTCCATATTACCCTTCCATTCAACCCTACGTTGACACGTATCCCTACCCTACATGTGCCATCATGATCGTGAGTAGTCTTTACGGCTCATCATCACAAATCCTTTCACCTTTTTCCCAAACGTCTCCCACCATCATCATCCTACCATTATTTTATTATTATTTTTGAAATACATCCCCTCCTCTCCCTCTCACTATATAAACCCATCTTCCCCAACCATTTACCCATTACGCTTACAAACAACTCTCAAGAACAAAAACAAAAAACCTGCAACTTACGACCTGCAACAATGGTGTCTTTTGTTTCACACGAATCCAAAAACAAAAACAACCATGTACAGTCGACTGGCGCAGACAGTCGCTTATCATATTTCCTCCCTCCAAGCCAAAAAATCATGCCATCGACCTTCATCCTCAACATTTTGAGGACATGTTTCCCATTTTGATCGAGTTTTTCCAAAACTGCATCTTTCAATCGGTCCTCACTCTCTCCGACAACGAGGTGCCGGTCAAGTTCGTTCAACAGTATTGGCAGACATGTGACTTCTACCCGGAGAACCGTGGTATCATGGGTGACATTGATGTCCCCAACGACATGGTTTGCTCGATCAAGATCTCCCGAGCCAAATCTCCAATGTCCTTTTCTTTCCCACCCGACAGGAGCTCGGGATTGCACAATACACAGAACCACCAACGAGCCACGACATTCTGCAATTCATTAAAATGTTGGGCTAGAACCGGGAGCTCAAAAATGCATCTGACTTCAAACGACAGTACCTTCCACCCATGTGGAATGTCTTCTTCAGCGTTCTCAACAGAGCTCTCACGCGCGAACTCGGGAGTATGGACCAGGGCAACATCAATATTATGACCAACATGTATGGTCTTGTCTTCAACTTGCCTCTGGACTATGCTCTCTTGCTACACAATGAGATCCATGCCGCCATGGTGAAGAAGACCAAGCTCATGGCCACAGGGAAATCAATTACATCCGTGCTCTTTCCTCGCTTCCTTGCCCTCTTTATCAACGCGATGAAAGTGCACAAGTTGCCTTGCGATACACCATTCACCCCGCAATATGTTATGAATGGTCATCGCCCCACCATCTCCAAAGATGGTTACCCCGCGGAGAGGCCCTTGTCAAAGGCCATGCTTAGTGTCATTCCAGTCACCTCCGCCACCCGTAGGTCCTATGAAAGCTCTCTGCTAGCCCAACAATCGCGGCCAGCTACCCCAGAGCATATAGAGCCCTCCCAAGACACTAGCAAGGGATCTCAAGGTGGAACGACTTCATCGTATGATGAAACTGATGATGATGACAGTCCTCCTACCTCCCATGGCCCTATGCCCACTTCTATTCCATCTCCCTAAACACAACCTCGGACAACCACATCATCTATCCCTCGCGACCAAGGCCAAAGGGATATTGAACAAGGACCGCCCAGTCTAATCCCTATCCAAACAAGCCATCCGGAGGCTATTCATCGGGTCTCTTGAGATGACATAGCCAAGGAACCCCATCATTCATCACCTCTCTCCCAACAGAGGGGTGATGAAAAAATAATAGCCACTTCTCCTCAGGGCTCACCACTCCTCATATACGTAGAAGCATTTGTTGCTTCTGACTTTGAATTACCCATCGATTGTTCAGAGTGGTCGCCCCATCATGCCCACACCCCGACGATACTTGTCTAACGACGGGGAAACACATTTACTTCTCTTCACCGAACTCTAAATCCAATAAGGAAGAGGAACATGTATCAACATCTTGAGATAGTTCCTCTCTTGAGGGCTATCAAGGATGAGATGGAAGTCCTTCCTTGCCTCACTCTCCTCAAGGCATCAATGGAGGCGCCTCAAGAACAGAGGCTCAATCAACAGCATCCGTTGCGGTAGGGGTTACCCCCGTGGCTGAGTTAGTCACAAAGGCTAAGTTCCAGGCCTTTGCTGACTCGATTCAACAGTCCTTGGATGACCTTAAACTCAACTTAGCGAGGATTGATGCATCCACCCCCACCTTTGATCTTTCATCGATACAACAATCCCTCGCTTCCCTCTAAGCTCGATCGAGGGACAACACTACCAGAATCTAGTCGTTCCAGCGTCTGATGGTCCAACATCACAATTATCACACCAACCATATGACCATCAAACATGATTCCATCAACGCAACCTTAGCCGCCCTCTCGGCACAAATAACTGCCACAGATGCTTCCATCACCACTCTTACCACCCAAGTCACCAACATATCCAATTCCATCGCCTCCCTACCCACCACTATAACAGCCAGTACCACCTCCCTCTGCAGCACCCGCCACCAATGAAGCCTTCACTGCCTTTGTTGCAGAGGTATGCACCTTTATCTCTTCCATCACGATACCTACCCCTACCTCTACCTCTACCTCCACCCCACAAGACATTGTCACACGAGACGACCTCCGTGCTCTTACAAAGGCATTGGTCTCTAATTTCAACGAGATCAGTGCCAAGTTTGCTTCCAGAGCTTTCGAGCCAACCAACACCCTCAAGAAGAGTCTTGCTCTTCAGCAAGAGCGTACCGACTCTCTCCTCCTCTCGATGGAAGGAGCACGAAGAAGAGAAGCGATGAGGAAGTATCTTGCTTCGCTATGCTCAAAGAAGAAAATGAGTCATGCATCATGCTCCACCAGTAGGCCAAGACATGATGACCCAGACCAGAATGATCATGGTCTTGGAGAGAATCCATCCATCGCCCCAATGGAAACTACAGCACCACCACCCCCACAAGCACAAGAACCAACCAACCAACCAATGAAATCGAGGTGAAGGAACCAGAGGCTCAGCCCTCTGATGATGTACATAATATACAGGTTCCCTCTACAGGCACCATAAACCCATCACCACTAACCAAATAGTTCTCACCAATTTTGGTGAGTTCTTCTTCACCTTTTGAACTACAACCCTCTCCCTCACCAGAACCAGCCATTCCCTTTACCCCATCACCAACACCTCTTCCATATCCAAAACAACTAGAACCCACTATACAACCACAACCCACTTCTACTCAACCAGAACCAACCCAAAGCCAATCAGAACCTCCCCTTACCCAAACAGAACCATCTCTAAGCCAACGAGAACCACCCCTCAACCAAACAGAACCACCCATCACCCAACCTACCCAGAAGGTGCTTGCAGACATGCCCTCCTCCTCAAGGCAACCTCCAACTATTGATCAAGTAGAGGAAATAGTCGCACAAATGGAAACCTTAAGGAGATGTCCACCGGTGCCACCAATAGAACCCGTCATGATGAAAAACATCCATCAATACATTTACCGTGATCATGATGAACAACTTGTTCTCAATCCTCCCAACATATCACTAGAGTCGATGAACCTGCTTCGGCAAAAATTCGTGAGACAGACGACATCATCACCATAAGCCGTCTTCTCAAAACATGGAATCAATATGGTCCTTGATGTCAAGCTACAGACTTTCACGAACAAAGCCATCAAGTACGTCGAGTACATCATGGAACGTGCATATGGGATGATCTGTGTCTCAACGAAAATGATCTCATCAATCTCAATCCATGGAACTTGATTGATTTGTACGACTACACAAATCAACGACATGAACAAGGGATAAGGTACGGGATGGCAAATCGAGTGATTATAGAGACGATGGGGACTCTTGTAAAGTTCAGAGCGAAGAATGACTTCCAAATATCTTTGGAACTTGGGATCGATAGACTATCCTGCATGGCTCCAAATGAAGACTTTTCTGGACTGCAGAAGATGCACTCTGCCTCAGTTCTAACTCAATTAGAGTTTGGTTTGGTCTTCAAGAACGAGTTCGGAACCAAAAAATTCTTCAGACTAACTGAGGCCTTCAAGTATTCAATAGATACGCTTGAATGGTTTCAAAAGGTCATACGAGAGAGACTGGGTAGAGAGCACATGCCGAGGAAGGAGGGTCAAGAGTTAATTCATGGGATCTACACAGTCATTCGTTATAGAGGACTGATGAGGCACTTCTGGAAAATCTACAATGGAGACCATGATTGATGTAAATTTTTCTATCCTATTTACTTCCATATTGTAAGAAATCATCCAATTTTCAAACAATGAAAACTTTTTCTAAAAGGATGTTTCTACTAGATTAGTCCTTATTCTTTACAATTCATTCATGTTTCATAGACTAGCCATTGTTTATTTTTCATTACTTAGAGGGAGATTGTTAGACTCCATAATTCTTATTGTAAAAGTAATGAAAAATGTACAAGTATGGAAGTGAAGAGGACCAATGGAAGAAGAGCTGGGAAAAGACCTAAGTGTTCAAGACCAACCAGAGATGCGATGAAGGGTCCATAGGTGCGATGAACAAAGCATCTCCATCACCCCTCTGGTCATTAACACTTAGAGCAAACAGTTCAATTAGAGATATCCAAGCAAGAAGATTTGTAAAGACTCCTGGTTGAAAATGCTTCCTAGAAGACAACTGTCGATGAGTCATCTCCAACTGGATTTCTCTTACGCTAAGAATATTAAGATAATTTCCATAATTCTAGATAGATATCTTTTCCTAGAATATCTCATAGATATCTTTTCCCTAGATAGTTATCTTTTAAAATAGATTGCTAGTATAAATAGTTATCATATGTCTTGTAATCAATAACTTTTCTTCTCGTCCACATTATAAGAGTGAAATCCTTTGAAGCTTAACATTCACTTGAATATTCTTTAAGCTGTTCTTCACTATTATTCATTCATACGATAGATTTAGGTTCCACAAACATAAATCTTCGTTTTATATTGAGAGATCTAGGATCAACAAGTTCTTAAAATGTCAAACAACAGTTTCATAAAAAGAAGAAGAACAGTTTGTAGTTTAAAGAAAGTTATCGACCTTAGAGTTTTTTTAAATGAAGGTCGAAGGATTCGAGTGTTCTTGAGAGTTCTTTTTGGCAGAGTTTCGTCAAAAGATTTTGAAAGCGTAAAGAAAATATGAGGGAAGATATCTCATATTTATAGGTAGGAGGAGAGAGAAAAGAAATAGGAGAAAGTAAAATACGAGTGTTGAGGAAATGCCATGATGAGAAATATGGCACGTTCTCATCCATGATTGGATGGAAGTTTAGCAGGTTGCGTGTGTCAGACGTTTTTACGCGTCTCAAAGCGATTCGTATTGGTAATAGGGAATGTCATCATTAAGACGGTTCATTAACTATTTCTTTTAAAACGAAAAGGTTTTAAGAAATTTGAAGAGTCACATTCAGCGATAAGATATTCACTGAATAAAAACCTTTTAAAATATTTGATCACTGAAGATGTAAAGCTTCAGTGATGGTTTTGTTTTATGAAATGAAAAATATTTAAGAAGAATATATTTTCATAAAAAGTATCAGTGATAAGAGAATCACTGAAACTATCTTTTAAAAAAACATTTGAATCACTGAAGGTAGAAAAGTTCAGTGATCATTTTGATTTTAAGAAGAAGATAAGTATAAAAGAGATATACTTACATAAAAATATTCAGCGATAAAAAGAATCACTGAAACAAACTTTTAAAACGTTTTGATCACTAAAGAAGGAAAACTTCAGTGATAGTTTTAAGTTTTATATAAAAAGAACAAGTATACATACCTTAGACATAATAGATACATTTACTCAAGAGTTCAATGATAGAGATAGATCACTAAATCATTTCACTTACTGATTGATGTGTATAGCTGAAGAGGATTATTCTTCAGCGTTTAGCATCCCTAGTTTGTTGATCAAGATGTTAAATCTTGTCTCATCAAGAGGCTTGGTGAAAAGGTCAGCGAGCTGATAATCAGTGGAAACAAAGTGAATTTCAATATCACCATTCATAACATGATCTCTGATAAAATGATATCTGATCTCTATATGTTTGGTCTTGGAGTGAAGTACAGGGATGTATGCAATTTCAATAGCACTAGTGTAGTCGTTCAGCTGATTTTTCATCCAAAGGACTTGGGCACAACAACTTCCAGTGGCTACGTATTCAACTTCAGTGATTGAGGTGGACATTGAGCTTTGCTTCTTACTTGTCCAACTCACCAACTTTCCACCTAGAAGCTAACAGCCTCTAGTGGTGCTTTTCCTATCGATCTTGCAACTTGCAAAATCACTATTTGAATAACCTATTAGGCCAAAAGCTGAACCCTTAGGGTACCAGCCCAAGTTAGGAGTTCCCTTCATGTATCTGATGATGTGTTTTACAACGAGTAGAATACATGATAAGCAAGCAAGTAGAATACATGATATCTGGTCAACTAGCTATAAGATACAAGAGAGAGCCGATCATTCCTCTATTAACAATTACGTTTACAAGCTTTCCATTTGGATCCTTGTTGAGAGAGAGTGGAGGAGCCATAAGAGTCTTCATAGATGAGCTATTAGAGATATCAAACTTCTTCAGCATATCACGGACATACTTACTTTGACTGATAAAGATGCCTTTATCTGATTGCTTGATCTGGAGACTTAAAAGAAATGTTAGTTCTCCCATCATCCTCATCTGGTATTCTTTCTTCATATGATCAGCGAATCAAAAACATAAAGAGGGATTAGTGGATCCAAAAATAATGTCATCGACATATATTTGGACTAGAATGATATGTCCTTTAACTTTCCTAAGAAATAAGGTCTGGTCAATCTTTCCATGAAGAAATTTCTTAGAGATGAGAAATGAGGAGATGGTATCGTACGAGGCACGGGGAACCTGTTTTAACCTATAAAGTGCTTTTTCCAAACGATAGACATGGTTTGGATACTTAGGATCCAGAATCCCTGGAGGTTGTTCAACATAAACTTCCTCTTGACGTTTTCCATTAAGGAAAGTGCTAAAAAGAGTCGAATTGCTTCGAGTCTAGCCACTGGTGCGAAGGTCTCCTCATAATCAATCCCTTCTTCTTGTCTATAACCCTAAGCAACAAGTCGAGCCTTGTTTCGGGTTACCACACCTTCTTCATCTAACTTGTTGTGATAGACCCATTTGATGCCTATCACTGTTTTGTCAGATGGACGTGGGACAAGGTACCAGACTTTGTTCCTATCAAACTCAATGAGCTCTTCTTGCATGGCAATGACCCAGCTTGGGTCTGAGATAGCATCATTGATCTTCAAGGTTCAAATAAAGAAAGAAATTTAACAAAGAGATAAATATTACCTAGACCACGATGAGTCTGAATACCTGCACTTGGATCACCAAGAATTTGATGAATAGGATGGTCTTTAGTCCTTCGCTGAGCTGGTAGAGAATTATCATCTGAACATAGAAGTTCAAGAATAGAGGATGAGGCTTTAGCTGCAGATTCTTTAGAGATTGGAACAATTGCTAAAGGAGCCTCAGATTCAGCAACTGATATAGGTTCAGATGCTGAAGACATTTCATTCACTGATTGATCAGTCATTGAAGTAGAAGAAGGAACATAGCTAATGGGCACATGTGACTAGCTGCAACTAGAATGATTAATGAATCATCTTTAGCTTCTGGGACTTCAGTGTTGAGAGGAACGCTAAAGAAAGCTTCAGGTTATCCATAATGAGAAAACATCAAGTTTTCTATTTCTTCGTCATCATTTATGATGGGTTTAGAATTAGCTGATTGATATTCATCAAATTTGACATGAATAGTTTCTTCTATCGTTTTTCGGTGTTTGTTGAATACTCTAAAGGCTTTGGACACTTAGGAATATCCAAGAAAGATTCCTTCATCAGCTTTGGGATCGAACTTTCCTTGTTGATCACGGTTGTTGAGAATATAATACGTGCAACCAAAGATATGTAGAAAGCTGATAGAGGGCTTTCTGTCATGGAAAAGTTGAAAAGCTGTCTTCTTGAACCTCTTAACGATCAGCGACCGATTTTGAGTGAAACAGGTGGTGTTGACAGCTTCAGCCCGAAAATTGGTAGGGAGATGGGACTCGCTGAGCATTGATCGAGCAACCTCAATGATTGTTCGATTTCTTCTTTCAGCGACCCCATTTTGCTGAGGAGTTCTAACTGATGAAAATTTGAAAGAAATTCCCTTGTCCTCAACGAAGTTTTTCATAGTACTGTTTTTGAACTCAGTACCATGGTCACTTTTTATAGATCGTACTTAAATATTGTTAAGTACTTCTATCTTCTTGATGAACGAAATGATGTCTTCAGGTGCTTCACTTTTGGATTTGAGAAAGAAACCCAAGTGTACCTGGAGTACTCCTCAACAATGAAGAGTGTATACTTCTTTCCAGCGATAGATTGCATGTTGACCAAAGAGATCCATGTGCAGTAGCTGAAGAGGTGATGTCACTGAAGATATTTGCTTTGACTTGAAGCTAGCTCTTGTATGTTTTTCTTTCTTACACGCTGGGCAAAGAGATTCCTTTGCAAAGGAGTGTTGAGGAAGACCAGTGACATGATCATTTCTAGACAACTCACTGAGTGTCTTGAAGTTAAGGTGAGAAAATCGTTTGTGCTATAGCAGTTGATATCTGACGAAGCTTTAGAGAGGAAACAACTATTCTTAGTGAGAGACGAATCCATGTTGAGGATGTAGACATTCTTTAGATGAGAACCGGTTAAGGCAACCTTATCATCCTTGTCATTGACGTACCATGAATTCTTGGAGAACTTCACTATGTAGTCTTTGTCACACAGCTGACTGATGATGAGGAGGTTGTGCTGCAGTCCTTCAACATATACAACATGTCTGAATGTGGTTGCACCGTTGGTTAATATACCAAAACCTCTGGTATATCCTTTTCTATTACCTCCAAAGGTCATGGAAGGGCCTCTTTCTTCCTTGTAGTCAATGAGCATGGATTTGTCTCCGGTCATGTGCCTTGAGCATCTACTATCGAGATACAGTATGCCTTTGAATTCTTGCACAAGGAAACAATTTAAAATTGCTTTTGGTACCCATTCTATTTGAGTCCAGCAATGTTTGAGGCTTCATCCACTGAAACTAAAGAACCGGCGTCAGTAGATGGCTTCACTGAACCTGGAGTGGTTTTAGTAGAAATAGAAACAACCTATGATGCTAGAGAGATAGAGTCAGTAGTTGTCTTCACTAAACCTGGAGAGGAGGCTCTAGTGGTGAGAACTACAATAAATGATACTGAAGGCTTAGCATCAGTAATTGTCTTCACTAAGCCTGAAGAAGAGGCTCCAGTGGTTTTCTTCACCTTGGTTGCTTTAGCAGCCTTAGTGGTTGATTTCGATTTGGTTGATTTCTTAGCCTTAGCTACTTTCTTGCCCTTGGCTGGTGGACCAGCCATGGTAGAAGAAGGACACTTACTGGCAATGTGTGTAGTTTCACCATAGTGTGTACACTTCCTATAGCTGAAGGTAGCTTTAGGCAAGGAAGTACCAAATTAGAAGAGGGACAAGCTCCAAGGATTCCTTTCTCATTAGTTCTAAGAGGAACTTTTGAGGATTTGGAGTCCTTAGGTGAAGCATTCACCTTGAGCTGAGGCTTAGATTTCTGAGAGGATTCAGATTTCTTGGTCCTTGAAGAAGAAGAAGGTTTACAAGCTGAATGAATAGATTTAGATCTATTTGACTTGTTAGCCTTCTTGGGAAGAGGTGATTTGACAATAGATTTACCTTTGTATTTTCAACTTGAACTCGAAGGAGTTCGATTAAGATGAATCTCAGCTAAAGAAGACTGAGAGGAAGAAGTGTCAGGAATAGAAGAGACAAAGGTGCCAAACTTAAGCACGGACCTGTCAGCGACACTGTCTTCCTGATCATAGGAAAATCCTAGACCAGTCTTTATCTTGGCAGTGATCTGAGTATTAATGATCTCTGAGGCCTTGGCAGAGGCTTTGCACCATTCTTCAATGGTAGCCTTCACAGCCTTGAGTTCAGCATTTGCTTGCTCGCGCTAAGCAATAGCCTGTTCGCATTCGACAGTGATGGTTTGGTTCACAATGACCTGATCCTTAAAATCTTCTTCAATCTTAGTCAGCTCTTTGATCTTAGAATGACAAATCTTTAACTGTTCTTGAAGATCAATATTAAACATTTCTGCTTTAGACATGGCATCCAGGGCATTGTAAAGGTCCACTGTCAACGTATCTAACGCTAATAGGCTAGAAGAGGAAGAAGAAGATGGTTCATTCAAGAGACATACCTGAGCAAGGGATGATGATGAGGGATCAGGAGAAGTTGATGTCTCTGAAGCTTCTTCTTTGACATCCTTGGCCATAAAACAGAAATAGGCCATGTCTTCCTCGTTAGATGATGATTCATCAGTCGAATCAACCCAGTCATGCTCTTCAGTGACAAGACCTTTGGCCTTTCGCTGGGAACTCTTAACCTTCTTGTACTTCTCCTTTGGCTTCAGGTATTTGTCATCTTTATATCTGAATAAGGATGAGGTTTTAGAAGATGGCATCACATCCTTCTTAGACCTGCATTCACCAGTAAAGTGACCCTTGCGATGACAATTGTAGCAGATCGCTGAAGCCTTGTCTATATTCTCATACTTTGGCTTCTCCTAGATGATCAGCGAAGGAGATCTGCGAAAATTACTTTTTCTGGCGAATCTTCTAAAAGATTTAGTTAACAGTACCAGTGATTCATCAAAGTCTATAAGATCATACTCTGATAGATCCTTAGAGTTAGTAGAATCTAACTCAATGATAACAACAGGAGGAAGAACGGAAAAAGAAAAAGTCATAAGTTCAGCTGAAGCATCTTCAGAGATTAGAGCTAACAGAGAGCTCTTCATTTCTCTGGAATCCTTGATTAGATTCCTTTTCAGCTGTCGAGACTGCTCAAGGTTGAGCAGTATCCTATATAGGGCGCTAAGAGATAGAGGACATGTCATTGGACATCTTGAGACATATGGAATAAGTATCCCACGACTCAGATAAACATTCCATAAACTTCGTTAAAGTTTCAGAATTGGAATATTCCGTGCCCACAGTCCTTAAATCTATAAAAAGACAATTAAAACGTTGATGAAGTTCAGACAATGTGTCAGTCTTTCCACAGAGAAAGTTTTCGTATTGTCTTACTAAATTAATCTTTCTCAATTCTTGAACCTGAGAGGTTCTATCATATTGAACACATAAAGTGTCCCACATGGATTTAGAGGTTCTGAGTTTCATCACAAAATGATAAACCTCATCAGGAAGAGACATAGCTATTCTAGACCTAGCACGAGTGTCTATAACTATTTTCTTCTTGTCTTCATCACTCCATTGATGAGGGAGCTTTGGAATCTGCCGTTCACAAAATCGTGGCACTCGTAGTTGTTTTTGGAATAGCTGGAGAAATAGCTTATGGAACATATGTTCCATTTTCTATGTAGTGTGGAATTTCAAGATCCACACCTTCCAAAAAGAGGGWCATCCGATTCTTCCAAAGACTAAAGTTGTCTCGGATAAATTGGGGAGATTTGGCAAGAGAGCCATTGTCAAGAAAGTGTGTGTTTGTGTTCTGTAAAGCCATTTGAAAGCAGTAAGATTATATAAAGAAGATAATATAATGCATAAAACAACTAAACAATAAGAAGAGAAATACATTGCTCTGATACCACTCGTTGGTCCCTTTAGGGTCTACAAGATGTGTAGAAACAGTTTGTAGAAGGGGGGGATGAATACAAACACAATAAACTTTTCAAATTTAAAATATATATTGATAAAGAAGGATCAATAAAGATTTTACAAGATTGTTTGTGGAAAAGATAAGGTAAAAATAACCTATCTAAACAATCTAAGTTACACACATATGTTCTTAGCAAAGAGAACATTGGTGACGAAATCGCAAATATTCCGTCAAAAACCGTTAACGAAATGATTAATCTTTTCTTTTTCACTTGGTACAAACCACTGGGCAAACAGAAGCTTCTGATTGAACTCTGTTTTATATTCAATTACCGACATGGATCCCTGTTTGAGCTCTTGGAATTTCTTCTCAAGCTTTTGTTTCAGATCATCCAGACAGTATTGTTCGAAGAACAACACTTGAAATTCTTCCCATGTTGTTCTATCCCGAGTATTAGGATCCATTGATCAATATGTGGCATTCCACCATGTGAGTGCACAGTCGGTAAATGTCGTTGTAGCATAACATACTTTATCCTCCTCCTGCACGTAAACAATCTTGAATACCTTTTTAGTGTTTTCGACCCTTTGCATTGCGAGTAATGGATCCGTCTGTCCCGAGAACTCTGTAGCCCAACTGTTCTAAATGTTTTGAATGAAGGCCGGTCCGACTTTGGTTTGGGTACATCTTCATTGATCTGCTTCGGTCCTTGGACAACCGGATTCTGAGCATTAACTGGATTTTGCACTTCAGGTAACTTTCTTTCAAACTCTATTCTTTGTTCTCGTAGAGCAGCCCGTGTTTGATCATTCATTAGTTTCAATAATCTCTCAGTACGAGGTGATAATTGGGCTTCATCGTCATTGTCAACATTTTCATGAACATTCCCTTCGGGATTGGGGTTGTCATCCCCAATGTTTTGAGTAACCGGTGTGTTGCTAGACGCATCGTGTTCAGACATCGTATTGAAATTATAATACATATTGAAGTCAAATAATATTCTATCCCTTGGACCCTAACCAATCCTAAGTCTCTCCTATTGGTCTATATCCGATAAAATAATAACCTAGTCACTATACAATGTCAATGCCTAAGTTTGAGTCCAAATATCATTAATGATATCCAGTTCGCTCAAACCACAACTCTGATACCATAAATGTAACATCTCACTTAAGAAACCCCAAGTTACCAATTTTATCGAATGTCCAATATAAAATAAAAATTGATTAACCTCAAAATACGGGATATTAATTTTCTAGAAAAACTTCGAAATGTTCGTTCTATTTTAGTGATAAAACCAACCAAAATACAGTTCCAAACCAGACATAGCAGATTTTTAATTACAACCCGAATTAAGTAGCAAAATAAACGGAACATACTTATAACCGGAATAAAACTATGTACAAGCTACAATTACTATATCTATGAGATACGGTAATAAACTACTATATACCAAAAGTAAGTTCGTAGTCTTCAAGTCCCCCAATAAACCTTCAATTCAAACAACGGGTTCTTTCCCTTTATCCCTCTTCTTTCCTGAGAGGGGTTGATACTTAAAAGGTAAGACAACGCTTAGTGAATTAGATAGTTAAGTATTACATATCAATATCGCACATGGGTTGATACATAATAAACTCTTATCAATAAAAGAGTTCAAGACATCAACTAAATGCAAACCGAGACTTACAAGAAACGGAGTGAACAAATACGTACCAGATGGTATGATCATTGAATTCCATATTCAAACCACTATAACAGACCATACCATTGATGCTCAATACAATAAGGAAACAGGGTCAATAACCAAATATATTCAACAACGTTAGAATACCAATAAATATCAAGAACCAAAAGATCAAATTGGTAAACATAACAAGGACAGTACATCACCTGGGCTCATGCCAAAGTCTGAGTCAGAATCGTACATCACAGAAAACCTCGCACTGCCCACCTTCCTCTACCGGGTATGTGCCAAGGTTCCCTACTCATTGCTCTTCCTCCTTTTTAAGCGATGAGTATCCACAACCGAAGAAAGTCTCACCCTTCCAACCCGGGATCTTGACTTCGCCATAAACTTCCGGCGTGCCACACGAAGTAGTACCCGTACAATGGCATACAATTCAAGGAACAAAACAGCAAGTTCGGATCCGGAAGCAAACCGATGTAACGAGATCATAATACAGAACAGAATGAAGAGACGAAATAAAAGACAAATTAAGATCGTGTGACTCAATTCAAGACCAGAAACATTCATATATATATATATATATATATACATACAAAACAATATGTAACAATTAACTATATAACTCACCGAGCAACCGTACAATACCGAAAAGCTCCGAAATGAGCTCACAAAGCAAGTCCAATCTACCACAAATAGAATGCTTCCAAAGCCTCAAAATATGTCCTAATTACCACGTGGAGTGAACGTACAAAATCTCGTAAGCAACCAATATAAAAAAATCAAGTAATACACAATTCCTATTTAAACACTTTACATAGATTCCTATGTACAGCTGCTACTTGCAGATTTGTTTTGTCCATTTTAAACTCAAATTAATGTCTTGATCATAAAATAAGAAATAAACTAAACTCAATTATCTAACTAAAGAAATTGGCCTCACCGCATTTAGATTTTCTTTTATGATTTTATACAGTTTTTCAAAGTCTGCACATTTCAGTGCCTTCTTAAGTCAAAATTCTCATTTTCATACATTTTTTGTACCATTTCAATTCCAAATTATTCCAATTTCTGAATTTCATCTTAAAATTACATATTTGATATAAACAACCGAAATTCAACCTTTATTTCATCATTTATATCATGTCCCAAATCTTTGACTTAACCAAGTCAAAGTTCATATGATGGACTTGCTTAAATCATGAAAATCTTTTGAACCTAATGATCATTTCATGCCATAAATATTAAAATGTACTCATTTTATACGCTTAAAATCAAACCCATATGAAACCCCAACTCTTTCTCAACATGCAATCCATATATCAAGAATGTCAACCAAGAACAAGTGCAAAGATGAATTGTACATTTAGTTGATGATCTAATCCTTCAAAGATCTTGTAATTTATCTTTGATTTGAGTTTGAATCAAGCCTATGTGTGTGTAAATTGCACCTCTAATGTGTGTGTGAGTTCTGGACTCAAAATGACATGAAATGGGGCCAAAAATCAAATTTCCTATGCTAAATCCTGAGTTGGGTCGGGTTGACCCGGCTATGTACCTATTTTGACTATCAACACTTAAAATATTAATAACTTTTCGCTCGGACCAACGTTTTCTATGAGGTTTTCGCCTACACGTTTATAAAGAGATAATATATAACCTCCAACAAAAATATTCCAGAAAAGATCTCCCAAAAAATTAGTTTTACGTATCCATTTGACGTAAAATTTTCTCAAATCCTCTCATATACTCCTAAGAAGTATAATTCTAAAATTTCAAACCCAAACTCCCACTAAATCATAGGTTCTCTTATATGGACATTACTAAATCACTAAGTGAAATTTTCCACTTTGACATAACATGCTTCATAACTTCTCACATAATATTCTCTTTAACATAATAATTAAACATACTTAGCAAATAATTTGGGCATATTAGAAATTGGATGTTACATAAATCTCTCAGCAAATTTGATGTATATTTTCATTCTATAGGTTTGTATTATCGATTATGCGTTTGTTATTACTTATACGCCGAATTGATTTCGACTTGTACCGATAATCTACCCACTGCTATTGTTATTAGGTTGTGGATAACATAGAGAGAATGGAGATATTGTAGATGATCATTATCACCGGTTTTTGGTTCAACTACTGTTTCCCTGGATCAGTTAAAGGTCATACTCATTACAATAGCTTCTTTATTACCATTTATGTATCCATCATGAAGTTCCTTGATACATTCCAATGTTTTGTCATTTTTCTTCTCTATTTTGTGCTTTTAACCGAATTCCATCTTTGGGGTTTTTTCCTTAAGTTTGGTTGATTTCAAGGGACTTTTTGTTTTTTTTTTTTGAGAGAATATTTCAAAAAAATTATTGATTTCAACACATGCGCACCTTTAACCCTTCAAAAACTCTAATATTTTGGTGCACACCCTAAACATTAGCGGATGCACCTTATGTTACCAAAAGGAATTCCTTCTTAGAAATTAAGGTTAAGTGGGTAGTGCCCACATAATCGTTTATAAAGAAAAGGAATGGTGAAAATACCATATGCAAGGTTAGTGGGAAGTTTAATGTATCCATAGGTTTGTATTATAAAATTAGGGGCTAATTTTATCTAACAATCTCCCCTTGTCTTATAAAGAAAGAATCCTCACATATACACCCCCTTAAGCTCTTATGTTCCACTATTCAAGTCTTCAAGGGTAGAAGCTCCCCCTCAAATGTAGGCTTATATTCTTTAAAAACCCGACACAATTTGCACTTTTTGTCTAGTTTTCATGCCTCAATTTCATTGCTGATTTTGACCATTAAAAAGCCTGATTGAGAGAAAATGTTGGGTCACCAATTGATTTGGTGATGATCCACTGATCTGTTCCTCTACTTTAGCAACACTTAGTAGTTATTAGTTTCTTTGTATATTGGTGTCTTGGTACATACTTAAGCCATTGGCAAAATTGAAGACTAGTCGATGTGAAAACAGAAGGTCACCGATGCGGTTTTGTGGATCAACTGTCTAACATACACCAAGACTCTAGAGTAGCTGAAATGAAGATTGAAAAAATTCTGAAGCTACAAGCCGATTGAAGAAAGATATTCATGGACCAAAGATTGAAGATCTTCATGGACCGAAGATTGAAGATCTTCATGGACCGAAGATTGAAGATCTTCATGGATCGAAGATTGAAGATCTTCATGGACCAAAGATTTGTGAGTAGCTGTTTGAAGCTACTAATCCATCCAAAGAAGATCTTTCTATAGACTGACCATATCTCTGCAAAAGTTTATCTCTGCATGAACAATGTTGTATGCACGTTGTGTACGATGAAAATGAGATATCAACAATGGTCAAGTCAACCCCTTTCCTTCTTATCAGCATGTGACAAGTGTTCCCATGCATTTAACGTTGAGGGTAGCATAAAAGGCAGTATGCATCTCCCATGCACAATATTAGCTTTTTGAAAGATTACTTAGTGCATTCTCAAGGCAATCGGCTATTCTCATCTACTCCCTTACTCTCCTGTGTGTGAAGAAAAAATTAGTGTTCTTCATTTCCTTTCAAGTACTCTCTGTGTTGTTCTTGAAAGTTATTCTCCTTGTAAGATTGTTTAGTTAGGTTATCCTTTCCTATCTTCCGCAATAATCTTTTTAATTCTTGATATACATCAATAAGAATTAAAAAGTTAATAAAGTCTGTGTAATTGTATTCAACCCCCCCTTCTACAATTACTTTCTATTTATTTCCTTCCCTTTCAGGACTAACAAGTGGTATCAGAGCAGTTAGCTTAATCTCATAAGCTAGATATACAATGGCCTCTTTTTCTTCTTCCAACTCTACACCTTCTTCTTACCACGATAATGGCACTATTTCAAAGCCTCCTAAGTTTAACAAGAACAACTTTCCTATGTGGAAAAGTCGCATGACACTCTTCCTTGAAGATGTTGATAGTTATTATCTCTCTATCCTCAAGGATGGATCTATTGTTCCAAAAGTATGGCTTCGTCATGGAAAGAACAAAGATGAATGTGACTCTTCAAATGATTTTGATGATGATGAAAAGAAATATGATTTTACTGGAAGGTTCATCATCAAAGATCCTTCACAGTACAATGAAGATGACAAAAGAAAAGTTTCCTTGGAGACCAAGGTAAGGGCTATCATTGCCCTCTCTCTTCCCAATGATGTTTTCCAATCCTTAGTAAACCTCTCTACTGCTAAGGACATGTGGAACACTCTATGTGTTCTGTATGAAAGAACCATTGAAGTCGAGAAAAGCAAGAAGATTGGCCTTGTTAGGCAATATGAGCTCCTTGTGCATGGGAAAGGTGAATCTCTCACTGAAAACTACAATAGCTTTAACAGCCTTCTCAACGATCAGAAGCTTCATGGAAGGGTCTATGAAAATGAAGAAGTCATGTGCAAGTTCATAGACTGTTTACTAGACTTCTGGGAAAACATTTGTACTTGTATCAAGACAAGCAAAGATCTTGAAAATATGCCTCTTACTACTCTTTATGGAACTCTCCATAATTATGAGCAAACCAAGCTTCTGAAAAAGGCATTATTGAAGGATCCTAGAACTTCTTCTCCTGTTGTTCTTCTCTGCAATGACATGAGGAAGCCAGTCAGTGAACCTCGTATCACTTATCTGACTGAATCTGATGAAGATGCTGTTAGAAAAGAAGAATTTGTTGAAAGCTATGCTCATGATGCTGCTGATGAGGGTGATGAACCCACAGTTAATGACTTAGATGACAACATGGCTATGGTGGCTACGAACTACAAAAGGTACACAAAAAAGGATTCTTCTAAATTCTCTCCTAGATCTAAGGTCACCAATCGTAGAACCTTAGATCAACCTAAGTCAGCTCCTCTTGATCTGTCCAATGAGGAGTGTTTCAACTGTGGCAAGAAAGGTCATTTTTTCGCTGAGTGCAAAAGCAAAAAGATCTCTAAGCATCATCTTTCTCAAACCTCTAGCCGATCCTCTCATGACAAGTACAAAACAAAGTACAAGAGAGAAAAGGCAAAGAACCAGAGCCTTCAAAGAAAAGGTAAGAGTCTCATGGCTGAGACTCATGACTAGATTGATGATCTAAGATCTTCCTTTAGTGATGAGGACATGGAACATAAGCTCTTCCTTTAGTGATGAGGACATGGAACATCTGTGTCTTATGACCAAAATTCGGGAGATAGAAGACTCTGTCAAGGGATCCTCCTCTACTGCTGCAGTAGATGTACCTTCTACCTTCGAGGATGCCAAAGATCTGCTTAAACCACATAAAGTAAACAACTTATCTTCTCTCTCTGAATCTGAAAAGGTTCAAGCTTTTGATTCTTTATCTGTAGATCTTTACAATGCTAGATCTACTAAAAAGAAAGTTGACCTTGAAATTGAAAGTCTAACTAGTCAGTTAGATGTATGCATGAATCAACTGAAAAACTTTGATAAGTTGAAAAATGACCTGAAAGAACAAAAGTTAATAAACAATGTTCTTAACAAAGAAAAAACTAAGGTCTACGAGAAGCTTGAGAAAGAAAAAGTCATTCTTCAAAAATGGGCTAAATCATCCAAGAACATAGATAAAATCTTACATGATCACCTTCCTAGTGAAAAAAACACTAGCCTAGGTTATGATGACTTGGATCTGTGTGCTCCTGATGACTCTATGTGCATTTCTTCTCACATTCACTCTTCCTCCTCTTCATCTCATTTATCTAATTATGTTGGATCTCTTTCTTCTAAATCTAATTATAATGGAGAATCTCTTAAGTTTGAAATTTTTGTCAAAGTTAAAAATTCTAACTCTGTATCTGATAATGTTCCTGTCGACTGTGTGTTTAACTCCCTATCTCTCTCTTATGAATCTCCTGATACATGCTCATCTAATTCTAAAACATCTGAGCATCTGAAGCATTCTTTGAATCATCGTTTCCCTGCAACTAAGAAAGGCAAGTCTGTGGACAAGCCTATCAAGAACAAGAAGCCAAAATCCAAACTGAAGATGAAACATAAGCCTTCAGCTAGCTCATCTCAGTCAGCTGCTGCTTCTCTGTCTGGTACCTCAGTACCTTCTATTACTGAGTTCGTTCCAGTATCCTTGAGAAAGACTTCCAAGGTTTCTACCTCTTCTCAAAAACTAATCCCTGAGTCTGAAAAATGGATTCTTGGTCAAAAACCCTCTTCATCCTCTGTCCCTTCTTCAAAAGCTTCTTCCTCTCTCAAAAGACCCAAGAAGCATGTTAACACAGTTAAGCACACACCTTTAATTTCTATTAAACCTGTGTTTATTTATCAAAAATGTTATAACTGAGGTGACACTTTTCATCTGGCCAAGAACTGTCCCAAGGAAAGAATCTCTAGGCCAGTAAGAGAAGAGAAAGAAGAAAAGACTCCTAACCCCAATGAACCCCTTGTAAAATGGTTACCTAAAAACTGATTATTCTGTGTTTGCAGGGTTAGGACACTGACAGGTATGGTACTTGGACAGTGGATGTTCAAGACACATGACTGGAAACAAGTCTCTGTTGATCAACTATGTGTCTAAACCTGGTCCTTTTATAACCTTTGGAGATAATACTAAAGGTATTACTAAAGGATATGGTGCTCTTTCTACGAGTCGGTTACCTTCAACCGAATAGCTAATGTGGATGGACTGAAGCACAATCTTCTAAGCATTAGTCAACTGTGTGATCTCAACTTCATTATAAAATTTGAAGAAAACTAGTGTACTATTCTTGACTCTTTTACCAAGAAGGTACTAATTGGTATCCAAAAGGATAATGTCTATGTGATCAACATAGATTCTTCTAGCTCTTTTGACGCCGACATCTATTTCTACTCTGAGGCTACTGCTGATCAAAATTAGCTATGCAAAAAAGGTTGTCCCATCTCAACTTCAAACCATCAACAATCTTTCTAGTAAATATCTGCTTATTGGACTTCCGAAGATGTCATATGCCAAAGTGAAGCTGTGTGTTGCTTGTGAAAAAGGCAAGCAAACCAAAGCAAGTTTCAAGTCCAAGATGTATTCTTCTATTTTGGCTCTTTTGCACATGTTTCACATGGATCTCTGTGGTCCTGTGAGTGTTCAAAGTCTGGGTGGAAAATGTTATATTCTTGTTATTTTGGATGAGTACTCAAGATATACTTGGGTCTTATTTCTTCAACACAAGAGTGATGCAGCTGAAGAAATTATCAACTTTGTAAAGGGGAATAAAGTCTCGAATGGTCAACTTTTCAGATTAATTCGAAGTGACAATGGCACTGAATTCAAAAACAGTGTTCTTGAAAGCTTCTTTGATGACAAGGGTATTTCTCAAAATTTCTCAGCAGTTCGGACTCCACGGCATAATGGAGTTATTGAAAGGAGAAATCGTACACTATGTGAAGCTACACGTTCAATGCTAAGTGAAGTCTTCCGACCTACTCTTGGGCTGAGGCTGTCAATACTGCTTGCTTTACTCAAAATAGGTCTATAATTGTAAAAAGACACAATGTTAGGACTGAAAATCAGTATTAAATTGTATTTGTCTTGAAAGTTAAATATTGTCTATAATTGTAAATGTCATCGTGTTTGACTTTTCTTAGACAGGTTTGACTTTGACTATGTTTAGAAGTTTGACCCTATAAATAGGGTGTTGTCTTTTGTAATCTTGTAAGAGAGCTTATTGTAAAATCACATTATGTAATAGAGGGTTTGACCAGAGTATTGAATGTTTGACTTTCTCTCTCAAAGTTCATATATGTGTTCTTGAAGTTAAATCATAGATCTGCCATTGGTATGAAGCTTTCATGAAGATTGATCATTAAAGTGGGACGCACAATTGGTATCAGAGCAGAGTTTGCAAGAAATCAAGAAAAGAAATCAGATTTTGAAGATTTTTTTGAAGATTTTTTTCTGGAAATTTTTTTGTTCTTCGTGTTCTTCAATTTTTTTATAGTTTGGTCCAAAAATTTTGGAATTTTTTTGTGTTTTTGTGTTAAAATTGTGATCAATCTATGTGGAATTACATTGTGAATCTTTGTTATTCACAAACTTTTGTGATTTGATCATTTGTTTTTCAAGATTCAATCGTTTTAGTGTTTTTAAATTTTTTTTTCGTGTTCTTGAATTTTTTTTTTAAGTCAGTGTTTTTGATCCAATTTTTTGTTAAAAAAAATTTCTGTCTTTATGTTTTTTATCCAATTTTTGTTAAAATTTCTTTGTGCTTGTGTTTTTGGTTACTAAACCGCTCAAGGCCCAATTTCTTTAAGCCCAATCCATCCGATTTGGACTTAGAAACATTTCTCATCTTCATCTACATCGCAGGTTTAAGAAGACCAAGTAAGTTGCTCATATGTTCATCTGTTTGTCTAGAGTTTTTATCGCTCAAAGGAATTTTTGGGAAGTTTGGATTGATCGGATTCTAAATAACTCACTGTATATCGCTCGATTCATCTGGATTTGAGGTAAATAGTTCAAGTACTTGACCGAATTCTGTCTAAATCGCACACCTCTTGACCGAATTAGTGTCCGGATTCGATCATCTCTTGACCGGATAAGTGACTGGATTATTTATCGCTCAATCCTAAATCGGTAGCTTGTCTGTGTTTGAAGGTAAATTGTAGGTTGTGTTTGACCTAATCTTTTTCTAATTTGTTCGTTTTTCACGTGAAGCTCACAGGACATAAACTTGTATTTGACTTAATGTTCATCGAGTGATTCATTGTTCAATTTTGTTTTAAATTGTCATCACTCAATCCAGCTTGATTCAAGGTAAATCGCTCAATCTGATCAAATCAAGGAGTTTGTAAGGTAAGTGTTTCTGTTTTTTTCATCTTGAGTGTTCAGTACTCAATTTGGAGTTATGGATTACATTATTTGAATTGTATTCACTCCTGTTGAGATAGTATATTCACTCATCTGGTTTGTATTTGTGAAGTGTAAATCTCAAGCTGTGTGTTGACCGTATTAGGATCATGTTTTGAGCGCACTTAATAGTATTCAAAGTCTGTTAAGCTTGAGCAGTTTAGGCTGGTTCTTACACAATTTACAGCCTCTTTGTGAGTGATTTACAGCTTCATTATAAGCAATTTAAGACCATGATTTGACTGGATTAGAACAGTTCAGTTGTGGTGTGTTTTAGAGATTGTTTAGTGAGAATATTTTTGAGACTGAGAAGAGAAGAGGAATTACATTGACTTTGAGCTTCTTGCTATTGATTTGTGTATTTTAGTTGTGGTGTGTGATGAGTCCATATTTCATACAAACATGGTATGATCTTCATAGATTGTGATGAACATCAAAGTAGAAAGAAGATGATTAGATTGAGAGGAGAGAGAATATTACATCAGCAAATCTTGATTTTCAGATTAATGACAAAAGCTTAATTACAATTACAAGGTAAATCCTATTTATACTAGGAAATGTAAAGACTAAGCTATTACAAGGAAACTATACTAAGGAGAAACTTGAATACAACATTAAGCACTAACTTGAACCCAACAGTGTGTTTGTGGATTTGAGGACTGGAACAGCAGGTAAATATTTTTTCTTTTGCTAAAACAGTCTTGAATTCTGAATCTGTTATCCATGTCTAGAAATCTGCTTGTGTGGAAATTTCTTGCTAATTGAAGCTATCTGGACTGGTCTGTAAAGGATGCAAACACACAGCAGGTTTATGTACAGCAGGTTTAGATAGTTTTGAGCAGACTTGAGAGTGCAGTTTAGGCAGTCAAAGTATTTGATTAGCTCGTCATTTGAACAGTTTCGTTCAAAGCTGCTTTGACTAGGATTCAGAGGCTGTTTCGAGCAGTTTACAAATCATGTTTTGATCCTTTTAAAGACTGATTTTTGAGGTGTTTATGATCATGCAGTAAACTGTTTTTAAACAGATTTGAAGCAGATTTGAATTAGTTTTTGTTTGAAGCTGGAGTTGATATATTACAAGTGAAAGGTGAGGTAGAAAAGCTTCCAGGTAAAGAGAATACGCAAAAGCTGTTAAGAGCAGAATTACTGTGACTGTGTTTGATCTTTGTTGTCCAATTTTTATTTGAAATCTGTTTTGACATCATTTTCAGATTTTTGGCATTTTAACAGCAGACGACAGATGCAGTGAACAGATGACAAAGTTGTTTGAAGAGATTTTGCAAAGAAGACACTAAGATTCATCTTGGAAAGGAGGATCAAGTGTGGAATGAGGATTTCAAGCCTGCTAGTTCTTATTAAAACAGTTTTTTTTTTGTCTTAACTGTTTTTTATTACAGTGAAGCTAGAAGTTGTTGTGTTTCTTGTACAGTTTAGAGTCTTTACTTCACGGTGTTCTGTCTTATGTTACTAATAGTCTGTGATAGTCTGTCTGATTCATTGCCTGCTATTCGATTTATCCTAATCTGTTTTGATTTCACAGGTTCATTTTGTTGCGAGTTCATAAAGAGAGGGATGATTGGATTGTGAAGGTCTATCTACATCAAGTGGACTTTTGGATAGAAGTTGCAATTCGAGAGCAGATAGAACAATTAATTTTTTTTAAATGTTTCACATATGTATACTGTTGTCGGCTATTTGATTTGGGCTAGAATCAGAATTTGGTCTTGAATAATTGTTTTGGACTTGGACATTTATTTTCATCTTGGGCTTATATTTGTTGTGGTCTTGTTGTGTCTTTAGTCTTTGAGGTTTAGTTTTTGTTTCGATTTTATTTTTGGATCATTTCGTTTATTTGTTTCTGTTTGTGTTTTTAAACTGTTTGAGAATCTTTGAACTGTTTTCTGTCGCGTAAACTGTTTTTCATCAGTTTAAACTGTCTTTGACTGTTTTTAACAGTTTTGAACAGTTTTGATTGTTTTTACTGATTTTTGACAATTCTTCATCGTTTTTCTAAATTCTCATCAGTTTTTGTGTTTTTCTATCTTTTTGAGCTTAACTGTTTCTGATTTTCTTTTACTGATTTCACTGCATAGATCCTGTAACTGATCAATTTTTTTAATGGCGGATATTCTAAAGAAGATGAGAGAGAAGATTGCTGAGCTGGAAAAGAGCATTGTGAACTATAAAGAGAAATACATAAATATTAAAATTTTGAATTATACTAATGAGGAAAGTATTAAAATTTTGAACCGGGAGCATAAAGAAATATTAGAAAGAGTTGAGAATGATTCCAAGTATCAGATTAATAAACTTAAAAAATCCTTGGATGATGTTAGAATAGAATGTGAAAAAGAGATAAAAAGTTCAAAATGAACTAAATGCTAAGAGGAACTCTTTTGGGAGGAAAAATACAGAGATTGAGGACTTTACTGAGAAAATTCATAAACATGAGATTGATTTGATTGAGTTAAAGAATTTACTGGAATTAGAGAAAGAAAAAGTTTTGTAGTCTGAACAAAGTTTGAATACTGAAAGATCAGTTTTTGAAAAAGAGAAGAAAATATTTTCTGAAATAGAAAAAAGATTTTGTACTGAACGTGAATCTTATGAAAATAAGATTAATTCTCTTGAGTTGAATGCTAAATTTCTTTTAAATCAAATTTCAGATTTTGAACAACTTATCATCTTGGAACGATCCAAGTTTGATAAAGAGAATAAAGAGTATGAAGAAGAATGTCAAAGAAAGAATTTGGAATTGTCAGACAGCATTGTTCAGAAAAGGAAAGAATTAGATGAAGAGAAGAGAGTGTTTGTTCTTGAAAAGAAAAACACTGTCAAGAAAAATGCTGTAATTGCCAAAGAGCTTACAGAGAAAAAGAAAGGGCTTGACATTGCTTCAGAAAATGAGAAGGGAAGTTCAGACGAAGAGAGAAAGAAATTTGAGAAAGAACGGAAATTTTTTGAAAAGTCAAAGAAGGAATTAGAAAGTAAGTTTTTGGATACTTCAAAAAAATTGTATGAGCTAAAGACAGACCTTGAAACTGAATTGAACATGAGAACT
>NC_037529.1:40138178-40139445 GCF_001531365.2 Cynara cardunculus var. scolymus
ACATGACCTAGACGTACAAATTAATCTAAGCCGATCAAATAAAGCAGATTACAAACAGTCACGTGATAAGCACGAGCAGCTAACTAACCTAAGTAAACAGTAAAGAAGTTCTTCCCAGAAGATAAAGCTGCAGACCCTCTGTGAGCCATCCCAGAGGCTCTGTTGGATGTGACTTGAGAGCACTTGATTCCAGAGGATCATCTTCCAGAACCTCTGTGATAGATAACAGAGGTTTTGTCATCTTTGACTTGTATGCTTTGATTACAAAGGACCAGTTTCCAGAACCTCTGTGGTAGACAACAGAGGTTCTGTCACACTTCACTTTTACGATAGAACACCTTCTGTTGTTGGTCCTCTGTGGTCTTCTGTGGTGGAACCTCTTCTGTCAACACTTGCAGGGGGAGTTGTAATTTATTCCAAACGAGGCTTCTGAACATTTCGGTTCAGAAACCGTGCTTTATCGAGTGTGGTTTCTAAACATTCAGTTTAGAACCCGTACTTAAAATGTTTTCTTCAAATTTTTTAATTTTTTGAGCTTAACTGAATCATTACTTAAATCTGTTTTCTAGGGGGAGTCTCTAGAATTTTTGAATAAATGTTTTCGGAAATGGAAATGTTTTCTGAAACGAGTACATTCTCTGAACATGTATTTCCTGAGATTTTACTTGCGTAATTTCTCGTCGTACATAATTCCAATACCTGTTTCAGTTATTCTTCAAACTGTTATTATCACGTCTCTTATATGAAAATCTTTTTCGGTGATAATACACTCGTTTGTATTCAATTTTGTTTTCTGATATTTTTTTTACATTGATACATATACATTCATTTTTTTGAATATCAGAATCTGTAAACTTGTTCCTACAGATCTTCATTCATTTATCTCGTATATACTGAATAATCGAATCGTTGTCGCATTATTCTATCGTTAATTGTGCTTAAAGCCAAATTTCTTGATCAAATTTTTATCTGATCATTGTGCTTTAAAGAAATAATATTTTGATCAACCATTGTGATCAAATGTGCATAACGCTAAATTTTAGGAGGGACTGAGTGCTTATCAGAAATATTTCTATGGAATGTCAAAACCGACAGACCTATCCAAGAGGATAACCATATCTGAGTGAGCTTAAATACAAAAGGGTCTGTGTGCTAAGACTAAAAATGAAAAAGAGAGGGGTAGTTGTTGTKAGCTAAAAGAATTGACGAGAGTTGTGTCAGGATTAAAAGAATACGAAAATCCTGTTCCAAACTTATATAATCCGGG
>NC_037529.1:40139595-40151548 GCF_001531365.2 Cynara cardunculus var. scolymus
GTTGCTTTATCTTTCTACACTACACAGATTTAGCATTTTATATGTTAATTTGCCAAAACATTCATAGATATGCTATTTTTTAGCTATCAATGATTAAATGAAAGACCTGGTGAGATGAGCATCAAAAAAGTCTCATATATACAGTACATCCGTTGTACTGAGTATATCTATTATACTCACAGGCCAATCTTTTTATAAGATTGAAAACAATTTCATTCGTTGAAATTGGATGTTACCTTCCCATTCCCTTAATCTGAAAAGATTAAATAAGTGGATTTGCAAAGACCTACTTACAGTTTCAGGATTTGACGGTTTAAACGGAGGATTTCATTCATCTTATGTATGATGGAATGATTTTCATTTCATCATAAGGGGGAATATGTAATAATGAATGAAATATCATTTCCGAACATTTTAAAGGTAATTTGATGAAAAGATCAAGGGGGAGTAACTTCAAGTTTGGCAAAAGACTCAAAAGAAGTGAGACTGGAGATAATTACAGAAAGATTATTTATGTGCCACAATGACTGAGAGATGTTGAATGTGAAGATCATTTTTACAACAATTTACTAAAGATCAATTCTGAAGATTCTTTGAAGATCAAATCTTGTACATTGTTTCTAATGATTACTGTTCTACATTGTCAAAAGAGAAGATCATTGCGGTTCTACATTCGAGGGGGAGAATGCTAGAAGATCTATCTCAACAGTTGATTGTTTTAAGATTTCAAGTTGAAGAATTATTTTGAAGATGACATTATATGCTTAAAGTTACAAAGTTCAAAAAGGACTCAAAGTGTAGAATTTCTTTCAAGTCTGAATACAAAGGGGGAGAATGTTAGGACTCAAAATCAGTATTAAATTGCATTCATCTTGAAAGTTAAATATTGTCTATAATTGTAAAAGTCATCGTATTTTACTTTTCTTAGACAGGTTTGACTTTGACTATGTTTAGAAGTTTGACCCTATAAATAGGGTGTTGTCTTTTGTAATCTTGTAAGAGAGCTTATTGTAAAATCACATTACGTAATAGAGGGTTTGACCAGAGCATTGAATGTTTGACTTTCTCTCTCAAAGTTCATATATGTGTTCTTGAAGTTAAATCATAGATCTGCCATTGTTATGAAGCTTTCATGAAGATTGATCATTAAAGTAGGACACACAATTGGTATCAGAGCAGAGTTTGAACCTTCAACTGATGTCGATGTTCCTATTTCTTCTACTAGGGACATCGGTGACCCAACCTTAGTAGTCGTTTATTCCAATCCTCTGACGAATGTTGACGGTGCCTCTACCTCTCTTCATCTTCCTCTTCCTCTTACCACTAAGTGGACCAGAGATCACCCAGTGGAGCAAACTATTGGTGATAAGCAAGCAGGTGTCCAAACATGTCGCGGTGCTGGTAATATTTGTTTGTATGTCAATTTTCTATCTCCCATCGAGCCTAAAAAGATTGAAGAAGCCCTTGATGATCCTAGCTGGATCAGTGTCATACAAGAAGAATTGTTGCAGTTCGAGCATAACAAAGTTTGGAGACTTGTCCCCCAACCAACCAACAAAACAATTATTGGCACAAAGTGGATCTTCATAAACAAAATGGATGAGAATGAAACAGTGAATCGAAACAAGGCCCGACTCATTGCCTAAGGATACAGGCAAGAGGAAGGCATTGATTATGATGAGACATTTGCTCCGGTAGCAAGGTTGGAAGCTATCCGAATCTTCCTTGCCTATGTTGCATTCAAGAACTTCAGAGTTTTCCAGATGGATGTAAAAAGTGCTTTCCTGAATGGGAAACTGACTGAAGAAGTTTATGTGAAGCAACCTCCAAGATTTGAGGATCCTAAACATCCAGGGTATGTATATAAATTAGACAAAACTTTGTACGGTCTCAAACAGACTCCTCGTGCATGGTATGGCACTCTCTCTACTTTTCTTTTTGAAAATGGCTTCTCTCGTGATAAAATTGACAATACCCTCTTACTTAGGAAACATAAAGGTAATGTCATTCTTGTTCAAATTTATGTGGATGATATCATATTCGGTGCCACTAAAGAATCTATGTGTAGAAAGTTTTGAAAACTCATGCAAAGTAAATATTAAAGAAGTATGATGTGTGAACTCACATTTTTCTTGGGTTTTCAAGTCAAGCAATCAGACAAATGAATCTTTATAAGTCAAAGAAAATATGCTAAAGATCTATTAAAGAAATTTGATTTTACTGAGTGTTCTTCCATGAAAACCCTAATGGCACCCCCTTGAAACGGAATGCAGGCCCCAATGGCAAATCGGTAAATGTGACCAGTTATATGGGAATGATCGGCTCCTTACTTTATCTTACTGCTAGCCGACCATATATTATGTTCTCCACATGTCTTTATGCAAGATACCAAGCGAATCCAAAGGAATCTCACTTGGCAGATGTTAAACGCATTTTCAGGTACCTGAAGGGGACTCCCAATCTGGGTGTTTAGTATCTCAAAGACTCAGGTTTTGATCTAACAGGTTTTTCAAATTCTGATTATGCAGGTTGCAAAGTTGACAGAAAGAGTACAACTGGGAGTTGTCAGTTGTTGGGTGGAAAGTTAGTCAGTTGGATTAGCAAGAAACAACACTCTATGTCCACCTCAACAGCTGAAGTTGAGTATGTTGCTGCAGGTAGTTGTTGTGCACAAGTCTTGTGGATGAAAAATTAGTTAGCTGATTACAATCAGTTGTTCTCAGAAATTCCTATTCTCTGTGACAATTCAAGTGCCATTGCTATTGCCAACAATCCCATTCTTCACTCTCGTACAAAGCATATTAATATTCGATATCACTTTATCATAGATCATGTGATGAAAGGTGATGTTGAACTTCATTTATCCCCACAGACTATCAACTCGCTAATTTATTTACCAAGCCTCTTGATGAAGCTCGGTTTAATTTTCTAAGTAGTGAGTTAGGAATGATAAATGTTGACAAATAATTTTTTTTGAGTTTTCACCAATTATTTTGGATTGTGAGTAATCTCTAAATTTTGTGTTGTTGTCAATTGTTTAAAAATAGTATGTCTCTATAAAAGTATCTGTGTGTCTTCATTTTATTTTGTTAGCCTAACCGTTCAGGCGTGCCAGCCGTGTCGGCCGTTCCACCCATTCTAGTCATGCATCCTTGTGTCGTGCCGCAACGAACGCATCGCGCGTGTCATGTCTCGTGCCAATCGTGCAAGCCGTGCTGCCCATGCCGGGTGTGCCGCGTGTCATGTGTGACCCCCGTGTCGCCCATGCCAGCCGTGTCGCATGCCGCCCGTGCCGCCCCATGCCATGTGTCGGCTGTGCCAGCCATGCCGTTTGTGCCTCCCATTCAGCCTGTTGTTCTTCACACACCTAACACACACCTATCACACACACACATACACTATACACACACACGCTCTCCCCTTCGGCCTCACCCTCTCGCTAAACCTACACTCCCACACACTAAACACACACACACACCGATCACTCCTCTCTTTTCCCTCAAACTGAATCCCATTCGGTTCCCCCCAAACCAACCATTCTTAAAAAAAAATTAAAACAAAACCCACAAGTCGATCTTTTAACAAAATCTCTATTGACAAGTTGATCCCTCTCACTCCCTCAAACCGATCCCCCACTTCCTCAAGCTGGCCCTTCCCACTTTCTCAAACCATCTCTCTCCGCTTACCTATCTTCCCACCCACTCATCTTCACCCTTTATTCGGTGAGCACCCCTCTACTCCCCAAGAGTCCACCTAAAACTGACACATACCACTCACCAACCCTTTCACTCACATAACCCCCTCTTCTCCTTCAAATTGAATTCCACCAATTGATATCAGATTCTTGTCCATGATAATTTCTATTCAACTTGGGTCACGTCTGTTAGCTAATAATTTCTATGATCTTAATGTTTCTCAAGTTGGCCTTCAGAGTATAAAGATGATCTTCCTCTTCCCTCAGGTATGTTTCTTTTGCCACCTCCACCCATCCGATTTGGGAAGAGTACTCTGTGACTACAGCAGCTGGGGACCATCCTCATGTTGCTTCGGTTGCCCAGCACTCCTCCACGTCGGTGGCGCCTCCCTCTTCTTTAGCTACTGCCTCCAAGAGGTGGCCTCAACATATATCTTTCTCCCCTCACCTGCCGCATCTGCTTCTGAGGCTATGACTTCGAAAGCGCCTTCAGAGTCTCACCCTGCCTCTCACCCCAATCAAGCGAAGGCACTCCAGATTAGTCACTCTTGATTCTTTCTCTAAGATGACCAAGAAGCCTAAAAGGGCTAAAAACACATCTCCAACCAAGGACTCCACATCACTCCACCTTGGCGTCTCTACAAGACCTTGGTGATGACTCAGATACCTCCCCATTTCGAGGTCCTTCATCTCCTCTACATGATTGGGATCGATGATCTTGATGATATTGCACGGATGGATGATTTCTCAACTACGAATGGTGATGACATCCTTTTTCTTCATTATCTGCTTATGGATTTGTGTGGTGATCCTTAGCAGTCTACTACCTCTATTGTTGTGGTAATCGACGACCTGCCTCTCGTAGGCGTCGATGATTCAGACACTGAGCCTCATGTTGGTGTCGCTAAGACAGATACGAGCCTCCTGCCGATATTGTTGATACAAATGTTTAGCCTTAGGCCGACATCTATGATATTCCCATCAGTGACTTTTAGGGCGCCGATGGTACTAAGAGTATTGCAGCTTCTTCTCCGGATAGGCCACCTACTATTGTTTCTAATTCTAGTCTTCTAGGCATTCTCCATTGGCAGTGTTTCTCGTCTACTGAGTGCCACAAGTACTCCGTTTACCATTCTTCTCATGCTACTACTTCTGTGCCTTCCTCCATTCCCGCTGCGGAGGAACCCCAAGTTGCTGCTTCTGTGCCTTCCCCTATTCCCACTAAGGGGGAGAAGAGTGGATCCGACTACCAGTTAAAACGGGGATGACTCAGCATCTACCTCTTATGCCTCTTCTTCCTCATCTGAAGTTGAGTCAGACAATGATGCTCCTATTGAGGGGGAGCTGGTTGATCATGACAGAGTTGTAGTATCTATTGAGGTGGAGCAGCCGAGCTTTATGCCTATAGTATCTGTTGAGGGGGAACACTAGCAGGTCAGCTCTTGTCAGGCATTTTAGCTGAGTATGCGGCCAACTCAATTGCTCTTCAAAAGAAATTTGATGAAGCCAACAGGTCTCACTCTCTGGTCCAATGATCAGAAACTAAAGAAACCAAAGAGAAAATAATAAGATGGTTCAATGACTCAACTCTCCACCGATATATTGCTACTCGAATTGTTAATGCTAGAATCAAAGGTCCTAAAAAATGACCTACGATTCCAGTCTGATTTATTTGATTATTGGTCGAGCAAACAGAGTGGTGAGAACAGAAAAACTATCTTGGATTAATGCTTATGGCCTATCTGAATGGATGGAGACTTTCAAGTTTCTTAAGAAAAAGCATAAGCATGTGCAGAGAGTTTTGTATTGGATCACTTGTATCGTCTCCTAAAAAAGATACAAATAATCAAGATGCATTACAAGCTGCCTTCCCCTCCTCAACTCTCCTCTCTTAAGCTGTTGTTGAATAAAGGTGCCCCATCTATGTGACTTCTTCTTCTTGAACTATCTTCTTCACTGTAAGCATTTAATTCATTGTCTAACATAGATGCAATTTATATTTTTGTATTTACTTCAAAAAATTTCATTCTTTATTTGTTTCTCTCTACTCATTATTTGTTTTGTATATACGTTTACAGTTAAAAAAATCAAAAAAAAAAAGAAAAGAACCCAAAAAGAATATAAACATGGGTCACTGAATTTATAAGTTCTTCTTCTTAAAGAATTTTGTATCTTGTATTTATTTCATTCTAAGTGTTTGTGCCATCATAAAATAGGGGGAGATTGTTGCGTCACCTATTGATTTGGTGATGACCCACTGATCTGTTCATCTACTTTAGCAACACTTAGTAGTTATTAGTTTCTTTGTATATTGGTGTCTTGGTACATACTTATGCCATTGGGAAAATCGAAGACTAGCCGATGTGAAGACAGAAAATCACTAATGCGGTGTTGTGGATCAATTGTCTAACATACACACCAAGACTCTAGAGTAGCTGAAATGAAGATTGAAAATATTCTAAAGCTACAAGCCGATTGAAGGAACATCTTCATGGACCGAAGATTGAAAATCTTCATGGACCCAAGATTGAAGATCTTCATGAACCGAAGATTGAAAATCTTCGTAAACCGAAGATTGAAAATCTTCGTAGACCGAAGATAGAAGATCTTCATGGACCAAAGATTTGTGAGTAGTTGTTTGAAGCTACAAATCCATCCAAAGACGATCTTCCTACAGACTGACCATATCTCTGCAAAAGTTTGTCTCTGCATGAACAGTGTTGTATGCACGCTGTGTGCGATGAAAATGAGATATCAACAATGGTCAAGTCAAATCCTGCCTTCTTATCCTCAGGTGACAAGTGTCCCCATGCATTTAATGTTGAAGGTAGTATAAAAGGCAGTATGCATCTCCCATGCACACTACTGGCTTTTTGAAAGATTACTAGTGCATTCTCAAGGCAATCGACTATTCTCTTCTACTCCCCTACTCTCCTGTGTGTGAAGAAAAACTTAGTGTTCTTCATTTCCTTTCAAGTACTCTGTGTTGTTTCTTGAAAGTTCTTCTCCTTGTAAGATTGTTTAGGTTAGGTTATCCTTTCCTATCTTCCACAACAATCTTTTGTATCTCTGTGTGTTCATTCTGGATATACATCAATAACAATTAAAAAGTTAAAAAAGTCTGTGTAATTGTATCAACCCCCCCCCCTTCTACAATTACTTTCTGTTTATTGTCATCCCTTTCAGGACCAACAGAAAACATAAAACATACACATTGAACTCCAGCCTCTTAGAACATTAACAAGCTTTGATTCAACCATTTTTGGATGAAAATTGAGTGAGTTGTGCAAGTTTTCCCTTAGCTGCGCAAAATGGTCGTTAAAATAGAAAATTTGACTCTTTAAACCTCGTTGAGTAAGAGTTATGCTCCAAACTGTAGACTTGAAAAACAGAGGAGAGAGTGACATCACAAATGTAGCTTGAATCTAGGAAGAACGTACAAGCAAACACCATTCTGAAATCGGAAAGAGCAAGAGTGAAAAGCAATGCTTTCAGTCCTACACCTTTTGCAAACTTTGACAGTGAATTAGGCATATCCTCTCATGGAACTTGAGAAAACTCAAAACTTCAAAGTCGTGCATCTGTGTGTTAGTGTTCCAAAGCAACTGAACTCATGTAATTTGAAGCTTCAAGTAAAAGGTTGTGTGTGTGTTTCTAAAAAAGCACAATGTTGCTGGAAAAACCAAAAAAAAAATCGGACAACAGGCTCTGGTTCATTACGAGCTCTGGACCATCGACCTCTGATTTTGATCTCTGGTGCATCTCTTTTCAATTGTGAATTATGATGTCTACGAGCTCTAGTCTGTGAGCTCTAGTATTTGACGTTTTGATTGTATAGAGCACCATGCAGAGTCTCTGCATCGTACATACCGAGCTCTACTGGAAGGCATTTCTCGTACATTTCTTGTCCATCGTGAAGTTTGATCTTCGCGAGCACTGGTATTTGAGGTTTTGATTGCACAGACACCATGCAGAGCCTCTTGATCGCTTATACAAAGCCTCTGGTCCACCTATTTGCATCCAGAGCCCCTCTGGTTGAACTAAGTTCTTTTCAGATTTTTTAAAGACCAAGTGTTATGCTCCAAATACAACCAGAGCCTCTGGACACTAAGTCCTTAGGACCAGAGCCCCACTGGTTCTAGGACGTGGTTCTGGCACACAACTCTTATCCATAACACCCTCCTTCATAACCAGAGCCTCTGGCTTCATAAAAATACCATATTCTTGATTCAAGGGGGAGCTTTACTACTCAAATCCACCCAGACCATGGTTTAAGGGGGAGTAAATACATTTGACTTAAGTCTTAAAATTGGTTCAACTACAAGGGACCTAAGTAACCCCAAAATAGCATTAAGGCCAACCAAAGCCTCTGGTTCGTCGATCAAGAGCCTCTGGGAAAAGTAATGCTTATATTTTGAATGATTTCGGGCTTGGTTGAACTTCAAGACCAATCAGAGCCTCTTTAGTTCCAATGAACATCTAGAGCCTCTGGTTCTCATATCCAGAGCCTCTGGTTCATAAAAACCCAATATTTTCAGACCATCAACTTCATGACCAACCAGAGCCCCTTAGTTCCTTACGATGACCAACCAAAGCCCCAATCGTTCAATTTGATTTTGAAAAGAAGGAAGCCAAATACTTCTACATTCTATAATATTTCTCAATTGTCACTCTTTAGGTCTTATTGCAACTTATCTGGTATATGTAGAACATATTAAATTTTAACTTTCTTTCTTAAAATTGAATTTTTTTAATTGAAGTTGTTAGTATTTTCATGGGTCCTCTTATCCTATTATTCGTTGTTGCTTTTAATCATTCATTTATCGACCTCTCTTTGGTGGTTGCATGTAGATTGTTTGCTACTGATTGCCAAATATTACTGTTAAAGATCTTGTTCTTCTGCAAAATAGTGGCCACATTAACCACGTTTGTTGGAACACAATAAATAAAAGTTAATTGTTTAGTGCCTGACAACTATAACTTCATAAAAGTTAATTGTTGCAACTCAGGAAAACAAAACAAAACCCATTCAGGCAATTCAACGAACACGTACATGACAACTATAACTTCATATAGTTTCAGGCAACCGAATATTAACCCATTGAAGAATGTAAACAAACATGAAGCTATTACATTCAAAAGTCTAATATAATAACTTACTTGTAATTATAGCTTCTACTTGTGACTGGACTAGATTTTTATTTCCTCTTAATGCTCCATAAAATCGTTCCTTCTTGTGCTTGTATTCTGATTTAAGATGAGAGTAATGCATAGAGTTTGTAGCATACGATGTGATGTTCGTTGAAATATATCTTTTGCAATGCAACTGCTCTATGTCTTCCTAAAATTCTGATTAACACGATTGATCAATTTAAATGTGGTACCTCTTCCAATGTTTCAAGTATCCTTCTTCACTCTTTGTAATGTTTCACAAATAACCCATTATTTACTTCTTTATATAAATGACATGATTAGCCTAACTCACACACTAAGAGAACAAACAATATATGTAAGTAATACATACATACACAACTGTTTATTAAATAATAGTACAATCAATATCGTCCTTTTGAAATTTGATCTTTAGCAAACTTGAGATAAGCAATAAAAAACTCCACCGATCTAGATGCAAGTTTTTCTTTGCAATTAACAACACATATAACCATATCACAACTTCCAAATCATAAATCAAAATGTAGAAAATGAAAAAAAAACCCCGAGCATTAGAAGAAACTAAAGTAGTAACAAGCATTGGACAAGATACATCAATGAATCAAAAATTTTGATTAGGGTTTTGATACCTGGTTCTCTAGAAGGATTTAACTGAAACTAAGCATAGTCTATATACGAAGAGATGATGATGATAATGATGATGATTAATTGATTACAAAAATCGTCTTCTCAGCGACAATATCATGGCTTTGGTAAGAAGTCGAGAGGAAAGAGTATTTGTTCTCACTGTTGCTGCTGTTGGTTGTTCTTGATGGATGAAATCGAGAGGGAGGCGCGGAGGAGAGAAATTAGGCCGGACGTGGTGAGATGGGAGAGAGATTAGGGTAGGACGTGGGAGATAACACGCAGGAGGAGGGGGATGTGGGCAAAGAATTAAGGGTGTAAAATATAAATGAAAAGATAAAGAATATAAAAAAATTAAATATGATAATATAAGGTTTAAAAATAATTCACTACGTATTTATGTTATTTAATAATGAGATTAAATAGAAAAATATTCAATATTGGGTTGATTCTGAAGGCACCCGTGAGACGATTATAATGGTATAATTTGTAAAAAGTGAAACGTATATTTTAATATATTTTAGTTAACATATGATTATGTATGATAATATGATAATGGTGTAAAATGAAAAATAAAAAGAAAGGGATATAAAGTAAATTAAATAACTAAGTTTAAGGATGTAAAGTGTAACTTAAAAACTAAAAATAATTTGATTTTAATATTATATTTGAAACATGGAGGAGGTGTTTAGCTTCAAAACTTGTACCTATGCATAAGACGATGTATCTCTTAAAATTCAACTTTTAACCGTTTAAGCTCCTTATATATAGTTTAGTATAGATACATCAAATAGAACAAATAAACTTAGACATTCTCTTCATCTTTGGTGAGGTTGGAACATTGACCTCCTAGGAGGCCAAACACTCACATATCGCTAGCCCAAAGTCCCTTTGGTTGGTTTGATTAGTTTTGTAGACAATTTGTTTGTAAAATCATCGAAGAGAGGGGATTTGGTCTAAACGGTTATGGGGATGTCATGAATGCTTCTCTGAATGGACAAGAATGGAGGACCCATGTTCAATGGCAACTGTAGTAGCTACGTTTGGAGATAACATGGATCAAATTCATGCTCATGTTGGTCGTTTGACTATTACAAACCTACTATGGAGCGATCTCTGGACGATTTTTAGGTTTTGATCCTCGAACCTTTTTTTAGATTTGATTTTCTTTTTTTCATATTCTCAACCCCAAGGTTCTTACACTTGTCTTCCTATCAATGTTTTTGGGTGAACTCATGTACTAGCTATTTGGTGCTCGTTTTCTTATTTCAATTCATTTGTAGTTTTCCAGTTTAAAAATCATTTTTGTTTCTTGGTTTTATGACAATGTAGGTATATACTAAAGATATGGTTAAAAACGATATTTTGAGAAACAATGAAAAGCATGTTGGAGGGACCGTTTGATTACAAGATAGTAGAGATATCACTATTGTATTATTAGGTGATGGTATGATCAAGTCTGACTTGTGATGGTAGGTTCGATTTTCACCTGCCATTCAGTGTACTATTGGAAAGATTAACCTTGCTTTGGTACTATTACCTGTTCTCAATTCCCCTCTAGAGTTTCAAAAAGTGTAGAATGCACTCACTTTAGAACTTTAATAGGATTCAATGATTCAATTTGGCAGGAAAAAAGTCGAGGAGCTGTTTGAAGTGGCATGGATGCTGATGTCACATGTGTTGATCGTAAGTGCAATTGGAGCTTTCATGGTTATTGCTTATATCAATCTTCTTCCTATCGACACCTACAATACAAGGTGGTTTTTCACAATTTTCTTTTTGTTTCTTAATTATTAGATTTTATAGATTCATTAAACTTGAACAATAACAATCCACTTTATTATTTACACAACAATCATAAACATAGAATGAAAACAGATTGTACAAACTATTAACGATACAAACTCTAATAAAATGAACAAGAAACACTAACTCGGTATTTATACGAAGAAGACGATCTTAGACAGATCTTGATGATCTTGAAGAAGAAGAAATCGAGAGAGAGAGAGTTCTTGAGAATGAAAGTTTTTAGAGATTGTAAAAATGAATGTAATGAGCTAAGCCACCGGCTCCATCTTGTTTATATATGATTTGATGAAAGGCAAGAATGGTCCTTGTAGAATCCTTATATTGCTCCGCTACCCTCTAAGATATCCACAATGTGAGGCGCAGCCCTTGAATATATCCGCTAGCAAATACTTTGACCTTTGTACATTTTCAGCTCATATTTGTTAGATACCTAACAAATAAAGGACATTCAAAGTTACGTAAGTCAGTAAGTCAAGATTGAAATTATATATGAACTTTTAACACCCGCCCTCAATCTTGACGTTTGAAAAGATCTATCATTTTTAACTTTGAACACATATAATTGTGTTGATTAACACCAAGAGCTTTGGTCAAAATATCTGTTGTTTGTTCAGAAGACTGAATTTTAACAATCTTTAATACACCTCTACTAAT
>NC_037529.1:40151648-40153201 GCF_001531365.2 Cynara cardunculus var. scolymus
ACCCGTACTCATGAAGGAAGCATTGGCCGTATTCGCCATGGATTGAAGAAGAATCAAAAGAAAATAGGAGAAAATTGATAAGACAGTGAAAAAACAGAGTAAACTTGGAGAGGAGGATAATGTGTTCTAGAGTCGACAAAGGATGAATACCAAGAACAGAAATAATCAAATTGAAATTTGATTCCTGCTCTGATACCAAATGTTAGGATCGAATAACTCAAATTCTTGGTACTAAAACTTACTTGAATGATCGGTTAGACWGTAATAGAGCAGCGGAAACAGTATCAATCAAACAGGTAGAAACAGTAAGAACACAATAAAGAACAGATGATGAACACAAAGAGAATTGCTTCAAATGATTTTCAATTAATTGAAAATATMGACGATTACAAATCTGGAAGCGCACAAAATACAAAGGCCTACGCTGCTATTTATACAAGTAAGTAACCGTTTCCTGACACGACCTAAAGCTATTAAATCTAAGCCGTTCATCTAGAAAAAATTACAGACAAGCTCACGTGAAAGTCACGAGCAGCTAATAAACCTAAAAAAAACGTGCTAAAGATAATCTACACATAAGACATTTCTGCAGATCCTCTGTGAGACTTCACAGAGACTCTGCTGGATGAAACTTTGTAGAGCGCAGAGGAAATCTTCCAGAACCTCTGTGAGACACGACAGAGGTTCTGTCGTCTTTGACTTGTAGCATGGACTTTTCAGAGGAAAAGTTTCCAGAACCTCTGTGATGGATGACAGAGGTTCTGTCACTTGAATCTTGTATGATTGAGCTTCTTCTGTTGATTGTCCTCTGTTGACTTCTGTGACAGATCAGCTTCTGTCAGTACTTGCTGTTTTACTTTTTCTATACTTTTACATTCAAGGAACTGAGAGCTAACAATATTCTTGATTAAAATTGAGCCGACTAAGGTTTCTGAAGCCTTAGCAGATCCGGATTGGATATTAGCAATGCAAGAAGAGCTGAACCAGTTCGAAGCACTCAAAGTCTAGAGATTGGTACCTCGTCCTAACAATAAGACGATTATCGGTACTAAATAGGTATTCAAAAATAAAAAGGATGAAGATGGTGTTGTGGTCAGAAATAAGGCTCGACTCGTTGCTAAAGGATATAATCAAMAAGAAGGCGTTGACTATGACGAAACGTTTGCCCCGGTTGCAAGGATTGAAGCAATAAGAATATTTTTGGCGTTCGCGGCACACAAGAGCTTCACGGTGTATCAGATGGACGTCAAGACAACATTTTTATATGGACTTCTCAAAGAGAAAGTCTATGTCTCACAACTAGAGGGTTTTGTTGATTAGTCAAAGATGGATCATGTCTACATCATAGATCGAGCACTTTACGGCCTTAAACAAGCTCCGAGAGCCTGGTATGATATCTTATCAGAGTTTCTGGTAAAGTCAGGTTTCTCAAAAGGTATATTGACACAACCCTTTTCATTAAAAAGGAAAAGTCTAATATTATTTTGATACAAATTTATGTAGACGACATAATATTTGGATCTACAAACCCCAAATACTGTAAAAACTTTTCT
>NC_037529.1:40153487-40157037 GCF_001531365.2 Cynara cardunculus var. scolymus
GTTATCTTAAAGGGACTGCTAATCTTGGACTCTGGTATCCCAAGGGTGCTGGTTTTGAACTGACAGCTTATTCAGATGCAGACTATGCAGGCTGTATATTGGACAGGAAAAGTACAACAGGAAATCTACAGTTTTCGGGAGACAAGCTAGTCAGCTGGGCATCAAAGAAACAGAATTGTGTTTCCATTTCCACTGCCGAAGCAGAATATGTAGCTGCTGCAAGCTGCTATTCTCAAGTGCTATGGATGCAGACACAACTCAGAGACTACGGGTTTTATTTTAAAAAAATTCCTATTTACTGTGATTCCAAAAGTGCTATTGTTATTTCTTGTAATCTTGTTCAACATACTAAAACCAAGCATATAGATATCCGATATCATTTTCTTAAAGATCATGTAGAGAAAGGAACTATTGAACTGTATTTTGTAAATACAGAATTTCAACTAGCTGACTTATTTACGAAAGCTCTAGATGAAAAACGTTTTAGCTTTCTTGTATCTAAGTTAGGTATGTTAAATTTGAATATTTGAATTTTTATTAAAAACARTTCAATTTATTGAATTGGGTTTAATTCAAATTCATTTAGTCAAATATCTGTTTTTTTTAATACAAGTCAGTATTTCAATTTTTTCTATCTGATTTTAAATTTATTGATTGTGGGAATCTATATTTGAGGGGGAGTATGTTTTATTTTATTTTATCATATTTTGAGAGAGAGTGAATTTTATCTGTTTTGAACTAACAACTTATATTTTTCTTACAGGTATTTTAAGTAATATCTAATTTTTGAAAGATAATTGAGTTTTGAAATACAAGTGTTTGGCCGATTTAGTCTAATCCGAACAATGCTTGTCCGATTTATTGAAAATCCGGACAACACTTGAGTGATTTATTGTCCGATTTAGACATCCGGACAAAAGGCTATATGATAAACTCTTATCCGGATAAGATTAGATATACTTTGCAAGGGATTGAGCGGATTACTAAATCAATGAGTTCATGTGTCTGTATTCCTTAAATCGTTTGTTGTGTTATTTTTCCAAGTCTTTAAATCGTTCAATTCTTGAGCGATTTATCTTTCTTCATTGAGCGATTTATCCTTAAACTGGACAAGTCTTGACCGGTATTCATTTAAATCGTACATGCCTTGAGCGATTTATTGTCCGGATTAACACTTAGATATTTTTCATCTCATAAATCGGACACCTCTTGACCGATTTATTCTAATCCGGATAAGCTTTGAGCGATTTAGAATCTGAATGGTTTTTGACTTTGACTATAAATAGTCAACTCATTTTTACTTTTTACTTTTTATCTCCATTTACTATTCATCGTCGTCTCCGCTTAAATCTCTGGTTCATCGTTCTAAGTTCATTACTCTGTTAATCTCCTCTAGTGTTTCATCTTTGCTAATCAAGGTTTATATCATTTGATTCCTCTACTCATATACCTTGATCGTATTGGATTTACATTGAATATTTGGACTGATTGGACTTAATCTGCATATTATCTTCATATTGAATCTGAAAATGAATAATAAAAGGATAAACATAAATATAAAACAGTTTTATCTTTGTTTGGTTGTGTATTTTGATTGTTTAGTGTGTATTTTGATTTTTTTTAGTGTGTATTTTGAAATTTTATTGTGTGAATTTTTTCGTGTTGAACGGATATTTCACCGGACAAGATGATCGGAGTTCACTCCGATCAACCTTAATCCGGTTGATGATTGTCCGATTTAGTTTCTTTTCATTTAAGACTTGGTGTATTTTTGTGTGTGAATACTTTCTTTGTTGTCCGGATTTCTAATTCGGTCACAACTTTTTTTTTTCTCTTTTTTCTTCTAAGTGTTAGGTTGTTTCATATGTTGTCCGGACTTCTAATCTGGTCAATTAGTTTTATTTTTTTCCTAAGTGTTTGTCTTAGTTTTGAAGTTTTTTTTTTCCGTGACTAGTTTTTTTTAATTGTTTTAGAGTTTAATATTTTTTTTTGTGTGTTGTATTTTGTTTGAATAAAATGGTTTCTAATATTTTAGAATTTTTTACAGGTTAATGGCGGAACAACGACATCAATCTGACGAGGAATCTCATGTTCCTTCCGTCAGATCTGATAATATTCCCATTCACCCGCCCAACCAACCTATTCCTTCAGAAACCTTTTCCCAATAATCATGTCTTTTCTTTTGCTATGCCAGCCGAATACCCTATCATTTTAGAAATTCTGAAAGACCACCCATTATCATATTCTCTATCTGCTAATACACCTGTTCCGATGGTGTATTTACAACAATTCTGGAGCACACTCACTTTGGAAAAAGACGGGGACACCATTTASTTTSAAGGASAAGTTGWCGAATATGTCAGTCRTCTGACATTGAAACGTCTAAGAAGAATTCTTCGTCTGCCCGGACCAGGCTCTACTGGTTTTGAAGACTTTATATCAGATGAACAACTGTGTTTGGACATCAAACATCTAGGATACTCGGCAGAATTGAATAATCCAACTCAATTGAAAAGATGATTCCTACCTTCAATCTGGCACTTATAATTCTCAATTCTGAATAGATGTCTGACGTCAAACACAGCGGGCATAGATACCTGTAGGAGCTCATTTCTTAAATTCTTTCATGGTATTGTCTTCTCAAGAAACTATGATTATGCTTTAGTCATATGGAATGAGTTGGTAGAGCTGGTCAATGCAAAAAGATTCCCGTCTAAAGCTCGAAAGTTTGTGCCCTTTCAGAGGTTTCTACAATTGTTTATTAAGGCTATGATGAATGCTAACGAAGATATTCCGGCCAGATCAAATTCTGAAAAAGGGCCGACATTCACCATGACCAGAATTCGACAGCATACAGAAGTGGAAGACTTGGATTCTATAATGCCAGTACCACCAGAACTTATTGCCTTAGCTAATCAGATTGCTTAGTGCATAATAGATTATAGGTGAGTGATAGATCCAATAGCTCAACCAGAACCGGTTGAACTTGCCCACGGATCACCCCGTGCCTCAGATGTGAGAGAGCAGTTAGAAATAGAAGAGAGTGTTCAGGAACAGGGGTTACATGAACAAGGAAGTGAGTTGAGAGAAAAAGATTTTGAGAGGGGTGAACAGGCGGGGGGAGCGTCTGATCAGCAAAGTACTCCAACTATCAGTACTTCCTCAGCTTCCTCAAGTTCGGAAGCTACTGAATCTGATAATGAGGCAGATTCTGGTGATGATGATCAAGATGATGATAATGAAGGAGTAGAAGATCGTGATCAATCTATTCCTGCTCAAAATATTGCAATTGGTACTATTGTTGATGATATTGATGACATATTTCCTGAATATTCAGCACAGCAATCTTGTCCAAGTTTGCATTCTTTGTCATTCAACGTTGAAGAATGTGATGATTATGATCGCATACTTCAAGATATACCTGATGATGGAGGAGATGAGGGTGTTAATGTCGAAAATGAAGAGAGGTTGAGAGAAAGGGATGAAAAAGAATATGGAGAGGGTGAGAGTGGAGCAGAAAAAGAAGATCAAGCTCCTTTCCAAGCTGAAA
>NC_037529.1:40157312-40185251 GCF_001531365.2 Cynara cardunculus var. scolymus
TGCACCTCGAGTCTAGAGCCGATACACTTAGGTACACATGAGTCAGGAGCATTTGTTGCTCCAAGTGCAGTTCTTAGTGAACTTGTTGGAATGACCAGAGTGGTGTATTTTGACATTCCACAAGGACAGCTCGGAAGTCCTACCAATGATAACTTTACGCCAACATTTAACGTTGGCACAACAGTTTATTCAACTATTGTTACAACTGGTATTCTAAGTGAACCAGGAGTGAGTTTACCCGACTTCGTGTCAAGGGAATACCTGGACGGCGCCCTAAAGGCTGTTCAAGATAATTTCGATGCTCAAATGGCCAGTCTTAAAAGATTTTTGATGGGGAAGGAAGTTGTAGAAGAAGAGCCACCATCTGTGCCATCACCACCACATGTTCCTGAACTGTCAGTACCAGATCAATCGGTGGATGAACTGAAATCGTTGTTATATGCAAAATTGATGGCATCTCAAAATCCAGATGCTGAGGATGCAGATTTGGTTGGACTCTTACAACAACAATTAGTTGTAATCCTTTTTGTTAGAGCCTCAGAGTTTTTGGCTTTTCAAGATGTGGTTACTTCTAGCTTTTCTAAAGTTAGCAAGTTAATCACATCCAATACCCAAGATCTAAAAAGTTCAATGGATGCCCTAGCTGAACGGGTGTCTACTTTAGAAGAAAGTTGCAGGTCTCAGGCCATATCTCTCAAACGAAGACATGACGATCAGGATTATCCAGATAGTCATGAGGGGGAGAGAAAGAGACAGAGATTGGCCGAGACATCTGAGCAAGATGCAAGGGTTGGTGAGGAGCCATCAACTCAAGACGTTATTGCTGAAGCTTCTACCTCGAAATTAGTTCGGGATAGAACAATTGAGGCCATTGAAATTGAAGATAAAGATATGGAGACAAGTCCTACGATCGAGCCAATGGTTGAAAAGCCGGCGGACTCCATGGTAGGAACAAGGATGTTATTGGACTTATCTACCAACGTAGGATTCAACGATGTGTTCTCTACTACTCTAGGTGGAGAGCACGATTTTGGAGAAGACATTGACAACATCGACGAGTCGACTTAGATCTATTTTGACTTTGAAGCTGATATAGATGATGAAGATCTAGTCTTTCCTGTTCAAGAAGACCGTCAGTCTGTTCCAGAATCTTCCACTGCAGTTTTATCTGATGTGTCAGACATTCCTGCTTAAAGAGAACAAGTTGATCCTACTGAAATCTTCACTAGAGGTTATGTGCCATTCCATATTAGAGCAAATTTTCCTGGATATGATCGTGCAAGGATCCGAGAGCCATACCTAGAAGATGTCAACTTTGGAATCTTCATCTGTCATAGAAAAGTTCTGAGCGGCGACAAAGTTCTTGGTATTCATAAGCAGACAAAAGACAACCATAGTGAATACCGACATCTTTTGAAAGCCAAGTGCCTACCTATGAGTGAAGTGCGTACAAAGCATCCGATTGTAACGATTAAACAAATTGATGCTCAGAAGTTGTTAAGAATCTGGTATCCTGTATTTACAGTCACTAGGCAGGATGGTCAGATTTGGAGGTTCAGCGAAGCAGATTTTTCAAACTTATATTTGGATGAYCTTGAATACATGTACTTTGAACTCAGAAACATGACGAACAGAAAGGAAGGAGAATTGATTGCTCTTGAGGCTATCAAGAGATTTATGCATTGTCATGTAAAGCTGGCAACGGTCATTGATGTGCAAATAGGCCTTGAAGACAATCAACGGATCATCAATATTAAAAGACCAAATCAAGAACTATAAGATATTGAAGGCTATCCAGTCTATATGGTTCTTGAAAGTCCAGAGTTTGGGGTCATCTACTTTGCTCAACTTCAAGTAAAGAAATTCATGAGGTTTAGTGAGCTGAATAAATATTCTGATGGTACGATAAGATTAGTAAGAAGGGCACTTGACTTGGAAAGGACGATGAATGATAAAGCTTCTGAATCAGAATGGATGAGTTCCAAGGAAAGATATTTCTTGGTCAACGCGATAAATTTGCTCGAGGAGAAATTCCAATATAGGAATGCTTTGAGAAGATTGGAGAAAATTCTTGGACTGCGAAAAACGAAATTCACAAGAGTCCAAACTTGAATCCAAATGGGGAGAATGTTGGGTTTGAGTAAGAGCGTTAAAGTTGTATTCAAGTTTCTCCTTAGTGTAGTTTTATATTGTAATAGTGTAGCTTTTCTATTTCCTAGTATAAATAGTATTTTTCTTGTAATTGTCATTACCAAGTGAATAGAAGATTGTAATCAAGATTTCAGGTGTAATATTCTCTCTCTCAATCAAACCAATCTTTGAAGATATTCTTTCTATTATTCTATTCATCTTAATTCTTGAAGATCTTATCATGTTTGTATGATTTTTCGACTTCACGTCAAGAAATTTGAGTGGGTTTAAGTTACTCATTATTACCCTACAATCTTGAATTACACAGCCCCCAAAACAGATTGCACACTCTTCGAGTGATAGCCATTTGGGGTCTTAACTCATCATTTTTCAAAGATTTTAACCCTATTTTCAAACTACCAAAAACGGTTAGCTTTCAGAAATTATTTTCCGATTTCATTGAATTTTGAAGATGCACAAATCGATTTGGGATGCATGCAAGATTCTTCCATACTTCAAAACATATCTTTACATGATCGGACTTCGCATGCAAAGGGTCTTTCTCCTACTTTCTTAAAAATCAAAGAACATGGATCATGGATTATCATCCTTTTTGAATACATTCTCATGTCTTTGATGAATAATCTCCCCTCTTTAACTCTCCATAATTTTAACTAAAAGGCCAAGAAGTAGGAGTAGGAGGATGAAAACTTTTGTTATTTTACAAGGGTAAGATAACTAGGATCATGCCTTTGTCTTAAAATCTTGAATATTCTTCAAAGACTGACAGAATTTTCCTGAAGACTTGCTTGAAGGAATCGGCTGGAGGGTAGTTTGTTTTAGAGAGAGATTAGAGAGATGAAAAGCTTAGGCTAAGAGAGTTTGGAAATGAGAGTTTTTCAAAAGATGTGGGGTATTTATATGAGGATTTTAGAGAAGGAAATGGGCTGGCGTCTAACGGCCCAAACCCAAATAAAACTTTTATTTTTCTTAATATGAATAAACGCACTATATAATTTACCCAAACATAAATAAAATGACACTAATAATTCCAAAAATCCACCTTTTGATAAATTATGTGGACATTCAAATAGGACTTTTGTATTTTAATTTAAAACTTTATAATATCAACTTTATTTTATTTGGAGCATTACTAAAATATTTGGCATTACAAAAGTTAACTTTATCGTTTACCCGCCGAGGCATGGTTTTCCGAACTAAACTTGGGAACTAAGCCAGATGAACTCTAACCACCATGACTAGATCCTAGTAAATTTATAATTCTAAATATAAGATCTATAATAAGGTGTTAACCTGAAGGTCAGAAATGACGGAATGTCACAAAGCGGCACAGACATTACTTACCTGTTCAAAACATCCATTATTCTTATGGGCTGAAGCAGTGGCGACTACTTGTTTTACCTAGAACTGATCCCTCATTCACAAAAGGTTTGGTAAAACTCCCTATGAAATAATAAATAAAAGAATACCTAATATCAAATTCTTTCGAGTTTTTGGTTGCATATGCTTTATTTTAAATGACAAAGAGGACAGAGGGAAGTTCGCTGCTAAAGCTGATGAAGCGGTCTTCGTTGGTTATTCTGAAACATCGGTTGCATATAGGGTCTACAACAAGAGAACCAAAATGATCAATGATAGCGTGAACGTCTCCTTTGATGAAGTCATTGATGTGGCTTTTGAACAATTCAGTTTAGGACCCGGGCTAATAATTAATACTACGTGGAAAGCTGATCAACCAGAATCTTCAAATTCTGATAAAGCTGATTTAGATTCATTATTTGAGAACTTTTATGAAGAATATTTTGAAAATAAATCTAATCAGTCTAATGATTTGTCTAGGAATGTTCAAAGCGAACAACAGTTATCTGGTCCATCTCGTGATGTGCCGGTAACTGAAACAGAAGAAGAAACGAAAGCGATTGATGAAGAAATAGAGATGGAAACTCCTGACTGTCAAGTTCAGCATGAAGAGGGTGAAAATTATGAAGTACAAGAGGTATCGGTCGAACAAGACGAAAACATCCTACCTCAACCAGATATTCAACCAATTCCATTTCCAAATATTGAACCTTCACCTTAACCTATTCCGATAAACTCCCCAAGTACTTACACTGATCAAAACTCATATCAAAGCTCCTACATTCCCCTACCTCATAGCAAGAAGTGGACCAGAAATCACCCAATACATCAAGCTATTGGTGATCCATTAGCACCTATTCGTACACGGTCTGCGACAGCTAATGAGTGCCTTTACTCCATATTTTTGAGGAACGTAGAACCAACTAAGGTATCCGAAGCCTTAGCTGATCCGGATTGGATACTCGCAATGCAAGAGGAGTTGAACCAGTTTGAAGCACTGAAAGTCTGGAGATTGGTACCTCGTCCCAACAACAAGACGATTATCGTTACAAAATGGGTATTCAAAAATAGGACGAAGATGGTGTTGTGGTTAGAAATAAGGCCCGGCTCATTGCTAAAGGATACAATCAACAAGAAGGCATTGACTATGACGAAACTTTTACCCCGGTAGCAAGAATTGAAGCAATACAGATGTTTCTGGCGTACACGGCACACAAAAACGTCACAGTGTACCAGATGGACGTCAAGACAACATTTCTGTATGGTCTTCTCAAGGAAGAAGTCTACGTTGCTCAACTGGAGGGTTATGTTGATCAGTCAAATCTGGATCATGTTTACATCCGTAACCGAGCACTTTATGGTCTTAAACAAGCTCCGAGAGCCGGGTATGACATCTTATCAGAATTTTTAGTAATGTCAAGCTTCTCGAAAGGTAATATTGACCCAACTCTTTTCATTGAAAAGGAAAAGTCGGATATTATACTGATACAAATTTATGTAGACGACATAATATTTGGATCTACGAACCCAAAATACTACAAAAACTTTTCTGCCTTAATGGTTTCGCGTTTTAAAATGAGCATGATGGKTGAGATGAACTTCTTTTTAGGTCTTCAAGTAAAACAATTWKYTTCVGKTATCTTTATCTGTCAAACAAAATATATTTTTGATATCCTGAAGAAATTTAATTTGGAAAACTGTTCATCTATAAAAACACCTATGGCTCATGGAACGAAAATACATGGTAATCCGTCTAGAAAAGCTGTAGATCATAAAACATATCCAGGCATGATAGGTTCTTTAATGTATTTGACGTCTTGTAGACCTGATATTATGTTTTCAACACATCTTTGTGCCAGATATCAGGCTAATTCAAAGGAGGCCCATTTAAGTGTCGTTAAGAGCATTTTCCGTTATCTAAAAGGGACTACTAATCTTGGACTCTGGTATCCCAAGGGTACAAGTTTTGAACTGACAGCTTACTCAGATGCAGACTATGCAGGCTGTATGTTGGACAGGAAAAGTACATCGTGACATCTACAATTTTTGGTTGACAGGTTAGTCAGTTGGGCATCAAGGAAACAAAACTGTGTATCCATATCTACTGCCGAAGCAGAATATGTAGCTTTTTTGAGCTGCTGTTCTCAAGTTTTATGGATGCAGACACAGCTCAGAGACTACGAGTTTTATTTTAACAAAATTCTCATTTATTGTGATTCTAAAAGCGCAATAGCTATTTCTTGTAATCCTGTTCAACACACAAAAACCAAACATATAGATATCCGTTATCATTTTATTAAAGATCATGTAAAAAAACGAACCATTGAACTGTATTTTGTAAATATAGAATTTCAACTAGCTGACTTATTTACGAAAACTTTAGATGAAAAAGGCTTTAGCTTTCTTGTATCTAAGTTAGGTATGCTTAATTTGAAATTTTGAATTTTTACTAAAAACAGTTCAATTTATTGAATTGTATTTAATTCAAATTCATTTGGTCAAATATCTGTATTTTTCAATACAAGTCAGTGTTTCAATTTTTCTATATGATTTTAAATTTCTGATCGTGCGAATCTATATTTGACGGGGAGTGTGATTTTTTATCTGTGTTTTGCTTATCTGAACATATTTTGAGTGGGGGTGACTTTATCTATTTTGGACTAACAATTTAAATTTTTTCTTATAGGTATTTAAACATTATCTAATTTTTGAAAGATGTAGAGTTTAAAAATATAAGTGCTTGACCGATTTAGACTAATTCGGACAACACTTGTCTGATTTATTGCAAATTCGGACAATAGTTTTTCGATTTAGACTAATCCGGGCAAAAGACTATATGATAAACTCTTCTCCGGATAAGGTTAGATATGTTTACAAGGAGTTGAGCGGACTTGTAAATCGCTTGGTTACTTTGAGCGGATTCCTAAATCGCTTATCGCTTTTGTGCTTTCAAGTCTTTAAATCGCTTATTTGTTGAGCGATTTAACTCCTTCGTTGAGCGATTTACCTTCTTCATTGAACGATATATTGCTAAATCGATTGACTCTTGAGCGGTTTATTCTTAAACCGGATGACTCTTGACTGGTGTTCTTCTGAATCGTCTATGCCTTGAGCGATTTATTGTCCGGATTAACACTTAGTTGTTTCATATTCTCTAAATTGGACACCTCTTGTCCGATTTATCCTAATCTGGATAAGCTTTGAACGGTTTAGAATTTGAACGGTTTTTGACTTTGACTATAAATATTCGTTTCATTTTTACTTTTTACTTTTTACTTTTTACTTTTTACATTCATACTAAATCGTTTGTCACTATTCATTCATCGTCTCCGGTCGACCTTTCTTGTTAAATCGCTCAAGAACATCGAACTTCAGTCTGTTCCTTCATCTATTCTACTTCTAAGGTTTATATTTGTTTCTTTTAATCTCGAATATCATTCCTTGACTTCACTATCTTGGACTATGACGATTTTTTGGACTGTTATCTTCAATAAAGTTTGAATCTAATAAATTTTGAATCTGAATAGAACTTTTCTGGACTGTAAATTGAAACTAAAAAGAGACAAAAGATAATAAATCAATTATAATACAAAGAGTTTAAGGTGTTAATCTTTTTCTTTGTTCGTTTTAGTCTTGGGTTAGTTTAGATTTAATTTTGATTTTAATCGATTTAGGGTTTGTGTTTTGACCGGATTTCTCACCGGAGAAGGTGACCGGAGTTTACTCCGATCAACCTTAATCTAGGTTGATACTTGTCCGGTTTAGGTTTTAGACTTAGATTTTTTTGGGTTCTTTTTTTGACCGGATTTCTAATCCGGTTGATTTTTTTTATTTTTTTTTAAGTTTTTTTATTTTTTAGTTTTATTAGATTTATGTAATTTTTTTTACATTTTTTTTTTCTTTAGAATTTTTTTAATTGAATTTTGTTTTGTTTTGTTTTACGGTTTTTGTTTAATTTTTTTTTAAGTCTTCAAATTTGTTTTTAGTCTTAATTTTTTTTTTTGTTTTTTAAGATTCTTTTTACTCTACTTTGATTTTTTGAAATTTGAATTGTATCATTAATTCGGTATCTAACTTCTTAGATATTTTACAGGTAAATGACGGATATTCAACATCAGTCTGACGAGGAATTCCATATTGCTTCTGTCAGATCTGACAATATACCTAACCCTCCTCAGCCATTTAACCAACCAATACCCGCAGAAACACTTTTTCCTCAATGCCAATATCTTGAAATAAAACCTAACAACCATTGTTTCAACTTCGATATGCCAGCCGAATAGCAAATTACCCCAGAAATATTGCGCGGACACCCAATTTCTTACTCTCTTTCTGCCCATACACCAGTTCCTATGGTGTATTTACAGCAGTTCTGAAGTACTCTTACACTGGCCACAGACGGAGAAACCTTTTACTTCGAAGGAGCCGTAGATGAATATGTCAGCCGATTGACATTAAAAAGACTGAGAAGAATTCTACGTCTTCCTAGACCAGGCTCCACAGGTTTTGAGACACTTGTTACAGATGATGAATTATGCCGTGACATCAAACGGTTAGGATACTCGCAAGAGTTGACTAACCCGTCTCAATTCAAACGGCATTTCCTACCGTCAATCTGGCATCTCCTATTTTCAATTCTGAATAGATGCCTGACTACAAAAACTACGGGAATCAACACTTGCAGTAGTTCATTTTTAAAGTTCTTCCATGGGATAGTCTCTACGCAAAAATACGATTATGCCCTCATCATATAGAATGAACTGGTGGAGCTCGTTAATGCTAAGAGATTTCCGTCGAAAGCCAGAAAATTTGTGCCTTTTCAGAGATTTCTACAACTGTTCATAAAAGTTATGATGAACTCTAATGAAGATATCCCGGTCAGAGCTAGTAGTGAAATAGGGCCGACGTTCTTCATGTCTAGAATTCGGCAACATACCGAGGTTGAAGATCTGGATTCAATCATGGAGATTCCACCCGAGCTATTTGCCTTCGCCGATCAGAGGGCTCAGTGTGTTATAGATTATTGGAGAGTTATAGATCCTATAGTTCAGCAAGAACTGGTTGAACTTATCCCGGGATCACCCCATGCCTCAGTTGAGATAGTGGTTTAGCTGTAGGTGAGAGAGTTTAGGAACACGGGTTACCTGAACAGGGCAGTGAGATGAGGGAAAATGTAATTGAGAGGGGTGAACAGGAGCGGGGAGCCTCAGATTAGCACAATACTTCATCTGATAGTACTTCCTCGACTTCATCAAGTTTGGAAGATACAATATCCGAAAATCAGGCAGCTCTTGGAGATGATGATGATAATAACAATGATGATGATGATGTTGACAACCCCGCTCAACCAATGCTTTCGCAGAACATTCAACTTGGAGCAGTGGTTGATAATATTGACGATATTTTTCCAGAATTTGACGCTCCACATACTTGTCCAAGTCTGCATTCATTATTTTTTAATGTTGATGAAATTGGAGCTACATGTGACGAATATGATCGTATTCTACAAGATGTTTCAATAGGAAAAGGTGATGAGGGACCTGAAGTTGAAAATGCTGAGACCTTGAGTGGAAGGGAAGCAGAAAAAGATGGTGAGTGTGAGAGTGGAGCACAAAATCAAGATTAAGCTCCTATCCCAGCGGATACACATAGCCGGGCACCCACATCTGCTATAGACATTCATCCGTTGAATGTTGGTATTGAAGAAGACATAGTTAGCCCAACTATGCACTTGCACACCCGACCTGACCACTCAATTGGTTCTCAACAACCAGTTGTTTCATTTCAACACGGGGACTTAGCACATCTGCTATCTACTTCTCACTTGGAAAATGTAGTTATTGAAATAAGTAGGCCGCTGCCCCAGCCTATGACTTCGATTTTGTGCACCTCGACTCTAGAGCCGATACACATAGGTACACATGAGTCTTGAGCATCTGTTGCTCCCATTACGGTTTTTAGTGAACACGCCGGAACGACCAGAGTGGTATCAATTGACCTCCCACAAGGACTGGTCGGAAGTCTCACCAGTGCTATCACTATGCCAACACTGAACGTAGGCACAACAATTTACTCAACTGTTGTCTCAACTGGTAATCTAAGTGATCCAGGAGTTAGTTTACCAAACTTCGTGTCAAGTGAATATCTATCTGGAAGGCGCCCTAAAGGTTGTTCAAGACAATATGGATGCTTAGATTGCAAGTTTATAAAAGACTGTTGAAGGGGAAGGAGCAAGTAGAAGAAGAACAACCATCTGCGCCATCACCATCGTCTGTACCTGAGCCTCCGACGGTACAAGAGCAAACGGTGGATGAGCTTAAATCTTTGTTATACGCTAAACTGATGTCATCCCAAAACCCTGATGCAGAAGATGCAGATTTGGTTGGGCTCCTCAGACAACAAGTTGATGAAAACCCCGTTGTTAGAGCCTCAGAGTTTTTGGCCTTTCAGGATGTGGTTGCTTCTAGCTTCTCTAAAGTCAGTAAGTTAATCACATCAAACACTCAAACCCTTCAAAGTTCAATTGATGCCATCTTCGAACGGGTATCTACCTTGGAAGAGACTTGCTGAGCTCAGGCCACCTCACTCAAAAGAAGACATGATGACCAGGAAGATCCAGATCATCATGAGGGGGAGAGGAAAAGACAAAGGGTGGCTGAGTCGTCTGTTCAAGCTCTAAGTGTTGAAAGAGAGCCAACTACTCAAGACGTTAATGAAGAAGGTTCTGTCCCGGAGTCAACAAGGGAAAGAATCATTGAGGCGATTATTGTTGAAGATGATGATGTATTGGAGACAAATCCATCGATCGAGCCAATGGTTGAAAAGCCGGCGGACTCCACGGTAGGAACAAGGGTGTTATTGGATTTGTCTGCCAATGTCGGATTTAATGATGTTTTTGCTACTATACTGGGTGGAGAACAAGATTTCATATAAGATATTGATAATATTGACGAGTCGTATGGGTTATATTTTGACTCTGAAGCTGACATCAATGATGAAGACCCAGTGTTCCCATTTCAAGGTGATCGTCAGACAATGCCGGAACCATCCACTGCAGTTGAAGCTGGTGCATCCAATACTCCCAGAGAGCCTTTTGATCCGACCAAGATCTTTAAGAAGAATTATGCGCCTTTTGAAATTCCAGCAAACTTTCCGGGCTATGACAGAGCAAGGATCAGAGAGCCTTACCTTGAAGACATCTATTTTGGCATCTTCCTACGACACCGAAAAGCTCTAAGTGCTGACAAGATCCTTGGTATCCACAAGGAAACCAAAGAGTATCATCTGGAATATAAGCACTTCCTCAAAGCCAAACGTCTCCCGATCAGTGAAGTTAGAACCAAACATCGAGTTGTGTCAATTAAACARATTGATGCTCAAAGACTTCTCAGAGTCTAGTATCCTGTTTTCACAGTGACACAGCAAGATGGAAATGTATGGAGATTTAGCGAAGCTGACTTCTCAAACTTGTATTTAGAAGATTTGGAGTATATGTATCATGAAATCTGAAACATGACTATCAGAAGAGAAGGAGTAACTATAGCTCCTCATGCGATTAAAAGGTTTAGGCAGAGTCATGTCAAGGTGGCTATGATTATTGATGTTCAGATGGGTCTTGAAGATAGTCAGAGAATCATCAATTTGAAGTGACCTGATCAAGAGTTAGAAGACATTGATGCCTATCCAGTTTACATGATTCTTAAACAACCAAAGTTCGGAGTGATATACTATGCTGAGCATAAAGTAAAGAAGTTTATGAGATTCAACGAGCTAAACAAATATTCTGATGGTACTATTAGACTGGTGAGACGGCACTTGACACGAGGAGAGTAAACAATGATAAAGCTGCGGAGCCGGAGAGGATGAGTTCAAAAGATAGACATTTGTTGATCAATGCCCTGAATCTACTTGAGGAGAAAATTCAATATCAAAATGCACTGAGGAGGCTGGAGAAACTTCTCGGACTCAGAAAGGCAAGATTTACAAGAGTCCGAACTTGAATCCAAAGGGGGAGTATGTTGGGTTCAAGTATGTGCGTTATTGTTGTATTCAAGTTCTCCTTTTATTAAGCTTTGTAATAGTTAGGTTTAATGCTTTCCTTAGTATAAATAGTCATTAGCTTTGTATTTTGTCATTAACATTCTGTAATCATTCTGATTAGTGCTGTAAATTTTCTCAAGAAATCTACAAAAGATTTGGTGATCATATCTCTCTAATCTTCATCTTGTTCTTAATTCTTGAAGATCTAATTCAGATTTGTATGATGTTGGGCTTTTCTTCTTCTAAGTTCATTAAGTTTACTCGTGAGCAAAAACAGTAGTGGCCTGCCTCTGAGAAATCTAACCACCACTTTTCCTATCATTCAGCTAAAGAAAAGCAGTCCTTTCTCCGGAGTAAAGAAGTAAAGACCAAGACCTCCACAAATAAAAATTCTGAACTAGATAGGAAGTTTGTAAAAACAACCGATGCTAGGACAAGATTTTTATCCCCTGCATTTACTTCTTCATTTTTATCAAATAAAAAGAACGTTAGACATTCATATCCAAAGAATCATAATTGTCAATGTTTAGCTCTTTTACAAAACCTGAGGAACCACATGTTTACACATCGCTGCATATTCTCCAAACACGTCAATCGCTATAAAGTTAAAACCAATGAAAACGTGAAAAAGCCCAAGTCTAAGGGCAAAGGAAATGCAAACAAACCTAAGCCTGCAAAGGCTAAGGCTGATGAAAAGAGAGAGAGGTATCTCCCACTAACAAATGTGGACCCATTATGAATGGGTACCTAAAACCCCTTAATTTGTCTTTCAGGACCAACATGTGCAACCATGATATATGGATTCAGGTTGCTCTAGGCACATGACTGGTGACAAAAGCCAGCTGTCCTCCTTCATCGAGAAATATGGAGGCTTTGTCACTTTTGGAGACAACAACAATGGTACAATCAAGGGATACGACACTCTTGTAAAAGGAAACATCTCCATCAGCAAAGTGGGTTATGTTGAAGGTTTGAAGCACAACTTACTAAGCATAAGCCAGTTCTGCGACAAGGGTCTTGAAGTCAGATTTCGCAAGGGTTTCTACATCATTGAAACACAGCCCGGCTAAACCATCATCAAGGCAAAGAGAGAAGGAAATCTCTATCTTCTGGAATTTCAATCCTCTGTTGGACAAGACACCCTCTGCCTTGTATCTCATAAGAGCGATGAAAATTGGCTATGGCATCAAAAGTTCTCACATCTCAACTTTTATGTTCTAAGGAAACTAGCCAAACAGAAACTGGTCAAGGGGATACCAGACCTCAATTTTGAAAAAGATCACCTGTGTTCAGCCTGCGAGATGGGAAAGCTAAAATGGGCCTTTCACAAAACTAAGTCAGAAACCTCCTGCACCAAGCCCTTGGACATGATCCACATTGATCTCTATGGGCCCACATCTACACAAAGCCTCTCTAGAAAGAAGTACATATTAGTACTAGTTGATGAATACTCCATATACACCTAGTTTGAGTTTCTAAAGAATAAATCATATGTTCCTGACCTACTCATTGGGGTGATAAAAGGCTCCAAGTCCTTCTACAATGAAAACTCATAAAAGTTAGAAGCGACAATGGAAGTGAGGGCATTTCACAAAACTGTTCTGCAGCCAGAACTTCACAACAGAATGGAGTGGTGGAGCGAAGGAACATAACCCTCGTGGAAGCAGCAAGGACCATGCTTGCTTCATCGGAGTTACCCATCACCTTCTGGGCTGAAGCTATTTCTACTACCTGCTTCACCCAGAATCAGTCTATCATCAACAAGAGCCACTAGAACACACCCTATGAGCTCATCAATCAAAGAAGACCAATTGTCAAGCACTTCCATGTCTTTGGGTGCAAATGTTTTGTACTCAATGATAGGGAATATCTTGGCAAGTTCGACAAGAAAGCTGATGAAGGGATCTTTCTGGGATATTCTCAAACCGCAAAGGCCTACAGAGTCTACATCAAAAGGACAAAGATTGTTATAGAAAGCATCAATGTGTCCTTTGATGACTCCACACCTATGACTTTTGGACACAACGGTTCAGCACTCGGACTTCAACAGAGAGCCTCTGATTCATCACTTGGCAACCCCAATGAATCAGAGTTAGCTCAATTATTTGAAGACATCTTCGAAGAAGAAGTGATTTCTAGACATGCACCTATTGTAAAATCCACTTCCAGAACCGTTGAAGAACATGAAGTCTCCAATGCTAAAGGTACAACTCTTACTGAAACTCATGTTACTTCACCTTCTACCTCTTCTGTGTCTTCAGATCAAGAACAAGAACCAGAGTCTCATTTTGGAGATGATCTCTTCGAATCCCAATCAAGCACCAAATGGACAAAAGGTCATCCACATCACCAAATCATTGGTGAACCAACATCTGGTGTCAAGACGAGATCCGCAACAGCCAATGAATGTCTCTTCGCCAACTTTCTGAGCATGATAGAACCAAAGAAAATTTCTGAAGCCTTACAAGACCCAGATTGGATAGACGCGATGCAAGAAGAGCTACTCCAGTTTGAGAGAAACAAAGTATGGTCCCTCATGCCTCCACCCAAAGGGAAGACGGCCATAGGAACCAAATGGGTCTTTAGAAATAAGAAGGACGAAGACGGCATAGTCATAAGGAAAAAGGCCAGGTTTGTTGCCAAAGGCTACTGTCAGGAAGAAGGGAATGACTACGATGAGATATTTTCTCCCGTCGCGAGACTTGAAGTCATCAAGATATTCCTAGCCTATGCAGCTCACAAAGGCTTTAAGGTCTATCAGATGGATGTCAAGTCTGCCTTCCTCAACGACAAACTTCAAGAAGAAGTATACGTGCAGCAGCCTGCTGCGATTGAAGATCCAAAACATCCAGAGTACGTCCACATTCTGGACAAAGCCCTCTATGGGTTGAAGCAAGCACCCAGGGCCTGGTGTGAAACTCTATCCACCTTTCTCATCAACAATGGATTCGAAAAAGGTACAATCGATACAACCCTCTTTGGTCTCAAACTTGGACTTCCTCATTCATTCATGCATATAACCAAGTCATATTCCATCGCCTTTGGAACCAGAGCCCTCTGGTCCAAAGCCAATACTTTGTGAACTTTTTCACTAAGTACTCTTTTCTCAATCAGAGCCTCTGGATTCAAAGTCTTTGGAACCAGAGCCCTCTTGTCTCAAAGGCCATCCATTTCACACATACTTACATGCACTTAACCAAAATTTCATATTTCTTTGCATCGCCTTTACAACTAGAGCCTCTGGATTTGTTGTCTTTGGAACCAGAGCCCTCTAGTCTCAAAGCTCCATTCATTTTCATATCCATTCACATACTTAACCACAATCGATATAAGTTTTCATCATCATTCACAACCAGAGCCTCTGGTTGTATAGACTAGAGCCTCTGGTCATCAAAATCAACCTCCTTATTGTCTCTAGGGGGAGTTTTAAACTCAAATCTCATCCCCATGCATCATTTGAGGGGGAGTTTTTCATTCATCATAAAGAATTTTCATTGAAAAAATATGCATTTTTCATCCCAGAGCCTCTGGTTCTACTATCCAGAGCCTCTGGACACAAAAAAAATGCTATATAAATGATGAACAAATCTTTTGCATTCAACAAGAGCCCCTCTGGTCCTACATAAAGGGTTGTTCATGCTTAAGCAGAGCCTCTGGTTTGTCTATCCAAGGCTCATTATTCATACAACCCAACATTCCATCAATGGACTTGTTCATCACTCTCAACCAGAGACCTTTGGTTCCCATCCAAAGAGTCATGACCAACCAGAGCACCTCTGGTTCCTTAACAAAAATATTTTAATCCAAAAACCCTTCTTTGATTGCAGCTTTTGTGACTAAAACTATACAACATGGGTTTTTAGAAAACCAAAACTTCGTAATTAGTATGTATCTTACTTTTAGATTGAATTTTAAAAAATAAATATTTTTTTGGATTGATATTCAAGAGATAATTATCCCAAATAATCCAAACGTCATCTTACACGAGCCTGTCATTCCAACAGCCTGTTCCCCATAAACCCCTTCACATTACCCATCCACCCTCCCCTTAACGACACGTGTCCTCCAACATTAATGGCACAGTACTGTCAATACGGCCCACGATCCCCACCAAATCACCTTTTGCCAAACGTCTCCCACCATAATCATTACCCTTTTTAATATATTATTTCTTCAAAACCATTTCCCATTCTCCAACTATAAATATCCTTCTTCTCCAACCATTTCTTCTTTATGCTTCCAAAACCTCCAAAGACTAAAGACGAACAGCAAAAAGCAAAACCTACAACTCTCCTAGCAATGGCTTCTTTCGCCTCTCACGAATCGAACAACAATGACAGCCACGTGCAGTCAACTGGGGCAGACAGCCGTGCAGTTGTCTACCTCCCAATCAAGCCAAACAACCACGCAATAGACCTTCGAACCAACCTGTTTGAAGACAGGTTTGCCATAATGATTGAATTTTTCCAAAACTGCATCCTCCAACCCGCCTTGACCTTGACCGACAATGGCTTACCACTCAAGTATGTCCAACTATACTAGCAAACATGTGAATTCATCCCCGAGAACCGTTGAATCATGGGGACATTGATGCCTCAAATGACATGGTTTGCTCGGTCAAAATCTCCTGAGCAAAGGTCTCCAAAGTCCTTTGCATTCCCACTCGCCTAAGAACTTCACATTGACCAATATGCTGAGCCACCAACAAGTTCCGACATCCTCCGCTTCATCAAAATGCTAAGTTACAATCATGACCTACGCAACGCCTCCGACTTCAAGAGGCAGTTCTTGCCCCCAATGTGGAATATGTTCTTTTCCATATTGAACGAAGCTCTTACATACAAACTAGGGTCGATGGATCAGGGCAACATCAATATTATGACGATAATGTATGGGCTCTTCTTCAATCTACCGCTGGACTATGCCTTCCTTATCTACAACGAGATCCATGCAGCGGTAATAAAGAAATGGAAACTCAAGGGCACAGGAAAGCCCTTGACTTCTGTTTTCTTCTCGCGATTCCTTGCTCTCTTCATAAGGGACGCGATGAGGAGACACGGTCTACCGGCTGATGAACCATACACTCCACAGTTCCTGATGAACGGTCATCGCCCAACGATCTCCATGGAAGGCTACACCACAGAGAGAACTGTATCAAGGGCCATGCTAAGCGTTATACTAGAGACGTCTAAGATAAGGTACAAGTATGAACGCTCTATGTTGTCCCATGAACCGAGGGCACCTACCCCAGAGCACCTAGAACCGTCCCCTAACATTAACGAGGGAGCACAAGAGTTGTCTTCATCGGATGATGAAGATGATGATGATGACACTCCTCGTACATCCCCCGGCCCTTCACATACGACTCCCATCCTCACTTCCCAAAGGGCAACCACCACCACTACCCCTGGCAATCAAGGCCAAAGGGGTATTGAACAAGGACGACCCAGTCCAATCCCAATCCCAGCCAGCCATCCAGAGGCCATTCTTCGGGCCTCTGGAGATGATGTAGCCGAGGAACCACAACATGAATTGCCCCTTTCTCAACAAAGAGGTGATGAAGAAATAAGAGCCACTTTGCCTCATGGCTCGCCACCACCCTTCACACACCCAGAAGTATATGTTGCTTCTGGCATTGATAATCCCCAAGATCGTTCAGAGCGATCTCCCATTCATGCACCCCCCCCCCCGTTCGATACTTGATCTAGCGAAGGGAAACATACTTACTTCTCTTACTCGGCCTCTGAAGTCGAAGAAGAAGATGTCGCAACATCAAGAGATAGCTCCTCACTAGAGGGCTATCGAGAACTTGGTGGAAGTCCTTCAATGCCTACATTCTCACAAGGCATTGAGGGCGCCTCTGGAGCTGAGGCACAAACTGCAACATCCGTTGCTGCAGGGGTTACCCCTGTGGCTAATCTGGTCACAAAGGCTGAGTTCCAAGCCATTGCCGACTCGATTCACTGGTCCTTGGAAGACATAAAACTCATCATCCAAGGAATTGTCGACAACCCCCCATCCATCGATCTAACCCCCATTCGACAATCTCTTGCCACCCTTGACACCCAAACCAGAGAAAACACCAACCGACTCCAAATGTTACAACAAACCATAACCCAACACCATAACACAACATCCACCTTTGCCACCCAACGAACCCAACTAATGATGAATTCCATCACCACCCTTACGGCCCAGACAACTGCGACCTATGAGACCATAGCCTCCATCACCACCCAAATAAACACCATCACCCAAACCCTCGACATCCTCCCAGCCACCATACTCTCTCAACTCCCTCAACCTACCCCTCCCCCAACAATAGCCATCGATGAAACCTTAGCCTCCCTCTCCACCCAAATGGCCACCATCAAAATACCCTTACCTCACTCCCAGCCACCATCTTAGCCCAAATACCTCAACCAACCCCTCCTCCACCCCCTCTGCAGCACCATCCTTTGATGAAACCTTTACCTCTTTCACTATAGAGGTGAGGAAAATAATAGCCAACCTTCCCATCTGCATCCACTTCCACCTCCGTGCCCCCACCCGCTTCATCATCCACCATGGAGTTTGCCACCAGAGCTGACCTCAGGCCTTTGTCAAAGGAACTTATCTCATCGTTCAATGAGATAAGTGCAAAGTTTGCGGCTAGGTCTGTTGAGCCTGTAAACGCTTTGAAGAATAGTCTCCTCCAATAGTAAGATCGAAAAAACTCTCTTCTTCGCTCCATGGAACAAAGGTGCAACAAAGATCGAGTGCACACACTAGCCGAGCACATCCGGCTATGGAAGAAAAACAAGAGTAGAGCCTCCTGCTCATCCAGCCACCCCTTAAAAAGGTGAAGACATGAGGATCCAAACCCCGATGATCATGGTCTTGGTCCTCATGAGGGGGAGAACCAGGCTACTACTTCACAACCAATGGAATCCGCTGCACCACCACCACCACCACCTCAAACACACAACCAACCACCTCCATCAAACCAAGTAACCCAAGCGAGGGAACCAAAGGCTCAGCACTCTAAAGGTGTACACAATGTACATGTTCCCTTCGCCACCACCCAAGAACCGATAGAGCTAAGTTCATCATCTGATGAAGAAAAATCCACCCCTCAAACTAAAACCAACCTACCCTTCACTCCACCACCAACCCCTAACCTACCGTTAACTCCTTCACCAACCCCACGCATCACAGAACCCTTCACCACCATACCCATACAACCAGAACCCACAATCATCCAACCTTCCTCACCCTAACAACCTCAAACCCAACAGAACCCCATGAACCAGAAACCACCCTTCCTGAGCCCAATGAACCAGAACTACCCCAATCCGAGCCAACCCAACAAGAAACCATTCCATCGCCATCCCAAAAACAACCCTTAGCCCAAACACAACCCACAACCTAACCATCCGGGGTGTAAGTGGATGTTCCCTCTTCATCGAGGCATCATCCTCAAGGGGTCATCGATGAAATTATTGCCAACATGGAGTCGCTAAGGAGACGTCCAGAGGTGCCACCAAGGGAGCCAGTGATGATGAAAAACATCCATCAATACCTATACCATGATCCCGATGAAGGTTTGACTCTCAATCCTCCAATACATTCACCCGAGTCAATGAACTTCCTACGAAGATAGAGCCATCAAGTATATCGAGTACACAGTGGAGCTAGCCCATGGCAAGTCGGCGTCTTCCATGACAATGACTTGATCAATCTCAATCCATATGAATTGATTGAACTTTATGGATATACGACTCATCGATAGGATCAGGGCATACGATTTGGGATGGCAAACAGAGCGATCGTACAGACGATGGAGACCTTGGTGAAGCATAGAGCTAAGAGTGATTTTCAAATTTCTCTTCATCTTGGCATCGACAGACTATACTGAAATCCACCCAATGAAGACTTCCCCGACCTGTAGGAGAAGAGGTATGCCTCTGTACTTACTCAACAAGAACTAGGTCTTTTATACAAAAATGAGTTTGGGATGAAGAAATTCTTTAGGCTGACTGAAGCCTTCAAGTACTCAACAACAACACTTGAATGGTTTCAGAAGGCAATCAAAGACAGACGAGGCAGATCTCATGTGTCGATGGGAGAGGGACAAAGACTAATTCATGAGATCTCAACAGTCATTCAATACAGAGGACTGTTAATGCGCTTTTGGGAAATATCACAAGGGAGACCATGAATGTAGTTTTACTTATGTTTTGTATTGTAATATCTTTCATTTCATCACTGTAAGAATTCATCATTTTGTTTAAATGAAAAATTTGGCAAAAGATGTTTTTCTTTCGATTATCCTCTGTTCTTCATTTATGATTTAAATGTTCTTTGATTAGTTCATTTTGTTCCTTCATTACTTAGGGGGAGATTGTTAGACCCCATAAGTCTTGTGTATGGAAGTAATGAAGACAAACAAGTGTTGAAGAACCAGAAGGCCAGTGGAAGACTTCAAGGCAAAATGGCTAAGTCTGAAGAACAACCCGAGGGTCGATGAACTGGCTAGAGATGCGATGGAAAATGCATCTTCATAACCCCTCTGGGTACCAACACTAGGAGTTTTTTTCACTAGTTCAACCAGAGGCATGCGATAAATATAAGGTTGAACTAACGACTCGTGGAAGACAGCTGGAGATGACCAATCAACAGCTGGATTCTACAAAGTTTATCTTGTTTTAGTGATTATCCATGTTTAGATAAGCTTTATCTGTTCTTAGAAGATTAGCTAAATAGTCTCACTAGATAGTTATCTTCTTAGTCAGATTACTAGTATAAATAGGTGGTTACGCCTATTGTAATCTTTGACTCTTTTACACTTTTCACGATCATTAAAATAAAGTGAAACCTTTGACACTCAAGTATATTCTTTAAATGTTCATCAATTGTTCTTCAGTGTTCATCATTTTATTCATCCAAACACTATAATTAGGTTATTCTTAACTTAGTTATTAGTGTTATTGAGAGATCTGGGATCAACAGTTGCTGTGAGACAAAAGAATTGACGAGAGTTGTGTCAGGATTAAAAGAACATAAGAATCTTGTTCCAAACTTCTAAAATCCGGGCACACCACACAATCTATTAGTTCTCAATTCTTTCGAGACTAATATTGAAAAAGCCAAAGCCCAGACCAATGCTTGTCACAACCCCACTAGCTACTCATTTATCTCTTAACAGATAAGTGTTTCAATAACACTTGGGCACGCCGCTAACAATCTATCAGTTTCTCATTTGGAGAAAGTTGATATTGAATCAGAAGGATATATGTCCCCCCCCTTCAAGTCTTTTTTATCACTAATTGAGTCTGATAAATTTGTGTAGTTCACACGGTTTATCCTTTTGAGCCTAAACAGAAGCGTACGTTGCTTTATCATTCTACACTACAGAGATTTTGAATTTTATATGTTATTTTGCCAAAACATTCATAGATATGCTATCTTTAAGCTATCGATGATTGAATGGAAGACCTGGTGAGATGAGCCTCAAAAAGTCTTATATATATATAGTACATCCGTTGTATTGAGTATATCTGTTATACTCACATGCCAATCTTTTTATATGATTGAAATCAATTTCATACATTGAAATTGGTTGTTATCTTCCCATTCCCTTAATCTGAAAAGATTAAACAAGTGGATTTGAAAAGATCTACTTACAATTTCATGAATTGATGGTTTTCGCGGGAAATTTCATTCATTCTTGTGTATGATGTCATGATTCTCATTTCATCATAAGGGGGAGTATGTAATAATGAATGAAATGTCCAATTTTGAACATTATATGGGGAATTTGTTGTTAAGATCAAGGGGGAGTAACATCAAAATTGGCAAAAGACTCAAAAGGAGTACGACTGGAGATTATCACAAAAGATTATTCTGATGCTAAAATGTATGAGAGTTGTTGAATATGAAGATCATTTTTTCAACAGTTTGCTGATGAAGACTACCTTTGAAGAGAAAGTTTGTTAAAGTTCAATTCTGAAGATTATTACTGTTTTTGTTCTAAATTGTCAAAAGAGAAGATCATCGCTGTTCTACATTCAAGGGGGATAATGTTAGAAGATCTTTCTCAACAAACGATTACCTAAAGATTTCAAGTTGGAGATTGTTTTGAAAAAGACATAGAGTGCTTAAAGCAACAAAGTTCAAATCGGAGTCAACGCGTGAAAATTCTTTCAAGTCTGAATACAAAGGGGGAGAATGTTAGGACTAAAATTCAGTGTAAAATTGTATTCATCTTGAAAGTTTATTTTGTCTATAATTGTATAAAAGTCATCGTGTTTGACTTTTCATAGATAGTTTGACTTTGACTTTGTCTACATGTTTGACCCTATATAAAGGGTTAATTCCTTGTATTTTGAGTATGAGCTCAATTGATAAATCATATTACGTAAATAAGAGTTTGACCATTCCTGAAGATTTGACTTTCTCTCTCTAGATTCATTCAAATGTTCTTAATGATCATCATAGAATGCCAGGGATTCTTACAAGATTATAGAAGATTGATCTTAAAGGGACTAACACTTTATCTGCAAAATTTTGATCAAACATATTAATGTATTTTTCTTTGTAGTCCTCTACTCTTCTTTCCAATTGAGAAATTCTCTCTCTCAATTCTTTATTCACCCTCTCCAATGAAACTGCCATTTTCCAACAGATTGATTTAAGATCAAATGCTGTGAAATCAATTAAAAGAAATCAAAATCAATTATGCTAAAAAAACAAAACAGAAAACACAAAAACTGATGAGAAATCAGAAAAACAGCGAAAACTGTCAAAAATCAGTTAAACAGTCAAAACTGTTGAAAACAGCTAAAAACAGTTTAAATCAGTTAAAACTGATGAAAAACAGTTTCTGCGACTGAAAAAAACAGTTCAAAGTTTCTCAAACAATTCAAAACAATACAAAACAGAACAAAAATGGATAAAAACAGTAAAATCCTCAAAGATTAACAAATCCAGATTACACAAAATGGAAAAAAATTGGTTAAGGGCAAAATTGTCAAGATTATAACTAAAAACCACGAAATCCGAAGAATAAAATGGTCGAGGATGAGCTAGACTATACATGGGAACGGATCATTTGACTTAAGGAAATATGATCAAACTAGACTATATAGCAAATCGGCTATTTTACTAGAATATTAGCTAATACTTAAAATTGATTACAATGACAAGCGATTTAGCAATTCTAGCTCAAGGTGGCAAACGATTTGGGCTATGTCCGGTCAAAGCTTGTGCGAGGTATGACAAAACCAGCCAAGCGATTTAACAAAGCTCGCTCAAAGTGATGAGCGATTAAGAGATACCCAATTAAAACTTGAGAAAAACAGTTTAAATCAGCCAGAATGTGTCCGATTAACAACTTATATTGCCTACACCCTGTCTGATTAACAACCTAGACCGTCTAAGCCTTGTGCGATGAACCAGCTTAAATCACCTACACCTTATACGATGAACAACCTAAATTGCCTAAACCTTGACCGATATATCACCTAAACCGCCTAAACTTTGTCTGGGATACAACAAATACAGACACAATCTTAGTCGATTCAAACAGATAATGATCAAAGTATGAACACTTGAGCAGTCAAGACAAAGAATTTGCCAAGTGATTTATGAATATTCGGTCACCATCTAATCTATGAACAAAACGATTTAGCAATATCCGGACACCAAGTCAAAGAATAAACCAAGCGATTTAGCAATCACAAAACACAGTAGCAAGCGATACACTATATTCGATTTCAATATGAACGATTTATGAAAAGCATGAACAAGGAAGGCTATTTGAAATGATAATCCGATCAAACTACAAAAGAAACACAAAAAACATCAAAAAATTCATACAAAATGGATCAAAATTGACCTTTTTGATGAAATTTATCAAGAACACGAAGAACTTTAAAAATTCATAAAATCAACAAAACACTTAAAAGAGTGTTTAAAATCTGAAAATTTATGAACAACAAACATTCACAAATCAAATACGCACACAATGATCAAAATTTTAACACCTGAATAAAAGATTTAGAAAGATTTTCGGATCAAAATCAATAAAATGATAAGAACACTAAGAACACCCAAAAATCCAGAAAATTTTCTTCCAAATATCTTCAAATTTCTGATTTCTTTCAATGATTTCTTTGCATTTCCTGCTCTGATACCAATTGTTGTTCCATAATTATCAATCTTCAATATAATTTTCATCCATGGCAGATTCAGATTTGAACATTAAGAACACTTGAGATGAAGGTTGAGAGAGAAAGTCAAATATCACAATCTGGTCAAACTCTATTATACGTAATCAGATTTTACAATAAAAGCTCATTCACTAAATTACAACGAATAACCCTTTATATAGGGTCAAAGATGAAAGTCTAGAAAGTCAAAGTCAAACATACAGAAAAGTCAAACACGGTGACTTTTATACAATTATAGACAATTTTAACTTTCAAGACAAATACAATTTTACATTGAATTTCAGTCCTAACATAGAATTCGAGTGGAGCTTGCCACTTATAAACTTGAAGGTGATGCTAATCGCTGGTGGCAAGCTTGAAAACAATCTTACGGAGGGGATATAGCTATTGAAAACTTAACCTGGCCGGGATTCAAAGATGTTTTCTATTAGCAATAATTTACTGTGGCAGACAAAGAAGCGTATGTTCAAGAGTACACTACACTCAAACAGATAGAAGACGAATCCATATCCGAATACGTAACCAGATTTCTACAATTGGCTAGTTTTTGCTGGTAGTATGGCTGGTACGGTGGAAAACCAGGTTAATAAATTGAAATGGACCCTCAACAGCAAATTCAGAGTCAAACTTATCAATCAACACTTCACAAGCGTTGCCCATGTTGTTGATGCTGCAAGGAACATTGAAAGGGAATGACTGGACCATATACTTTTCCAAGATGATAGTGGTACAAAACGAAACATAAATGTGTTTCATGGAAATTCTACCGAGCGAGGAACCAATCGGACAGGTCAGTGGAAACAACCGAATTACAAACCTCCAATTTCTTCTCAGGGAAATTCTAGTAAAGGTTTTTCGAATACAACTTTTCTATTATGGTGTAAAGATTATGGTTTTAGACATCGTCCTGGCCCATGTCTTCGAATAATCGACGCCTGTTATAACTGCGGTCAACAAGGTCATCTAGCTCGTGATTGTAAACAAGGGCCGAAAGATAACTTTAAAGATAAAGAGAAACAATCTACTGCCGGTGGCTGAGTGTTTACATTATCTGCTGACAAATCTACTGCGGGTATGGTTTCTGGTACCCTTTCTATTGATGGTAGAGATGCATATGTTTTATTTGATACAAGTGCTATACACTCGATTGTTTCTAAAAACTTTTAAGAAAATCTTAAATCGTATGAACAATCCACTGAATTTCCATTACATATTACTACTCCTATGGGTAGTTCAACATGTATATTTGGTTAATTCTCAAACTGTCCGTTATTTATTATCGATCAAATTCAGGAAATTACTTTACTACCGATGAAAATGGATCACTTTGATATCATCCTTGGCATGGATTGGTTGTCTAAACATCGAGTGACCATCGACTGCAAATCCAAACAAATTATCTTCGGTGACATCAATGAACCAGAATATGTGTTCCAGGTTGTTTCACTTGAGATGGGAACTCGTGTTATCTCAAAAGTAAATGTTAAAGCAATGGTATGGCAAGGATGTGAAGGGTTTTTGTAATAGTATGGTTATTACTTTAGTTATATATATACATATATATGTTTGGACATGTGTGTGTATATTATTTTAAATAAAGAAAAGAGGGGGAGTCGGCTATTGAGCCGCCCCTCACTTCTCCTTGTGGTTGTGTATGTATATATATAGTTGTTGTGAGGAAAAACACATACATACACCTACTATATTTGGAAAGTTGTTGTGGAGAGTTTTAAAGATTTGCACAGGAAGAAGAAGAAGGTCTCAAAGGGTTTTGATTGTCATTTCAAAAAGGTGAGTGTATTAAGAGCTTTGGATATGAACTGCTTACATACAGTTTGATAAGCATTTAGAACTAGTTATTATGAATTTTATAGCATTTTGTATGGATTCTTGTCTAAACCGTTCAAGCGTTATCCGGATTGTTATTCGGATAAGAAAACCGCTCACGCCTTGACCGGATATCATCTAAACCGGTCAAGTGATGACTGGATATCGTCTAAACCGTTCAAGTGGTGACTGATATACTCTAAACTGGTCAAAGGTTGCATGATGTATTGTCCGATATACTCTAAACCGGTCAAAGGTTGTGCGGTGTATCGTCCGGTTTATTTTAAACCGGATAACGTTATAAGTGATGTATTGTCCGGTAGTTTATTTTCAAAGTGTAATGACCGGACGTATAATCCGGACAAGTATTGACCGGACTTCAAGTCCGGATGAAAAGAGAATAAAATTGGAAATATTTTTGAAATATAATGGCGGTGTAACCGCGAGAGAGATGAAATGGCAGTGTAATTGCGAGTGAGATGGCGGTGTAACTGCGAGAGAGATATAATGGCAGTGTAACTGCGAGTGAGATGGCGGTGTAACCCCAAGAGAGATATAATGGCTGTGTAACTGCGAGTGAGATGGTGGTGTAACCGCGAGAGAGAGGAGATGGCGGTGTAACCGCGAGCAAGAAAGAGATAAGAGAATGTAATGGCGGTGTAACCGCGAGAGACATAAAAATGTTATGTTTCGGAACAGGTTTGATTCTAAACTGATTGTTTGGAATGTATATTGTTTGTATGAGATTATACACTCACTAGACCTTTTGGTCTAACGCTCAGATGTTGGACTAATTTGTTTTGCAGGTCAACGTAATTTGCAAGATAAAGGCAAGGGAAAAGTTTAAACGTTGATAATAGTTTATTCGTATATGTATTAAAGATACATTTTTGTTAGTCCATGTTTTGTAATAATACTATTTTTCAGTATTTATGAGTAAGATGATGTGAGTTATGTATATATAAATGTGAGGGTTGTTACATAGAATATGTGGGTTATTACAGTTGGTATCAGAGCCTTAGTTTAAGGGATTTGGTATTTGCGAAATACTTAGACTTAAATTGGAGGTGTGGAAAGTTATGATAATAGGTTTCACTAGGTCTATGAACATGGGAATATGTTATAGCTGAAACTATTATGAGAAAGATAGATTATATATGACTGATATAATCTGAATATGAGTAGACATGAGGATAAATGTGTTATTATGTTGTGATTATGAAAATAATCATGTGTGTTTAAATGTGACAAAAAGGATACATACTGAGAAATGGCAGATAATCCCAATCAATCGGGAAGGACCTTAACTGGTTATGGAAGAGGTCGAGGAAGAAGAAATATAATACACGGAGAGGATCCAAAAAATGTAATAGAAACACGAAGTCATAGCAGTGGACGACGAAGAGGTAGAGGTAGTAGACAAGAAACTCGTGGGGAACAAGAATTGTCGGCCCAAGAAAGTTCAATGTCTGGTCATGGTCGAGGAAGAGCAAGAGGAGGACATAATGTTTCTGACCCCGAATATATTACTCAAGATATGTTGGTAGCAGAGTTGGGCAAGTTTCAGGAAAGTTTGATAAATTTGTTAAAACGTACAAATCAAAATAATTGAAATGTGGTAAGAAATTCTGATCAGGAGGAAGCCGGAGGTAGTACACCGGTAACTGGTACATCTGTACCCCTCACTTCATCCTCAGTGCAAAAGGGAGGAGATATCAAGATGTTTCTTGCTTGTAAACCTCCTATGTTTTCTGGTGAGCGTGATCCTGTTAAAGCTATGTGTTAGCTTAAGGAAAGCGAGCTGAGTCTGCAAATCAGTAAAAGTGCAGGAGAAGACAAAGTTATGTTTGCTGTATCTCGTTTGAGATCAAGTGCTTTGTACTGGTGGGAAGTTCTGTCTAGTTCAGATCCTGAATATTCTGAAAACTATGGTTTGGGAAGAATTTATGGTAAAGTTTAAGATGCAGTATTGTCCTGAAGCTGCAGTTCGAAAATTGGAAGATGATTTCCTTCGTCTTGAGCAAGGATATATGTCAGTTCGCCAGTATACTGAAGTGTTCATGGAACAATCTAGGTTTGCTRAAGCCTATATTATATCTGAAAACAGTAAAGTGATAAAGTATATCTGGGGATTGGAGGCAAATCTTCGAAAGTACGTGATATCCAGAAATTCAACAACATTTCAGGCAGCAGTTGATGCTGCCGAAATATTGGAACAAGATATTAACCGGCAACCGCAAGAAAGGGTTGGAAAGAAAAGAAAGGGGGAAGTTAATATTACTGATTTCCGTAGACCGAGGTTTATGGAAAATGTGAACCAACCACTCTCAAGGTTTAATGATAAGGCTTG
>NC_037529.1:40186776-40188520 GCF_001531365.2 Cynara cardunculus var. scolymus
AAATGGGAAATTCCAAAGACTCCAACGGAAGTCAGAAGTTTTCTGGGATTGGCTGGGTATTATCGTAAGTTTATACAGGATTTTTCTCGTATTGCTACTCCATTAACGAAGTTGACCAAGAAGAATGTGAATATGAGTGGGATGAAGCACAAGCTCGGGCCTTCCAGATTTTAAAAGATAAGCTATGCAGTGCACAAATACTATCTTTACCAGATGGAATGGAGGATTTTGTGGTATATAGTGACGCGTCAAAGATGGRTTTGGGTTGTGTACTAATGCAACGTGGAAAGGTAATAGCTTATGCTTCCAGACAGTTAAAAGADCATGAAAGACAGTATCCTACTCATGATATGGAGTTAGCAGCAGTAGTGTTTGCTTTGAAGATATGGAGACATTATTTGTATGGAACGAAGTGTCAAAGATTCACAGATCATAAGAGCTTGCAACATCTATTTCATCAGAAAGATCAGAATATGCGTCAGAGAAGATAGTTGGAATTGGTGAGTGATTATGATAGTGAGATTTTGTATCATCCAGGCAAAGCAAATGTAGTAGCCGATGCGTTAAGTCGACAAGAGAAAAGTGGAACGATCAAAGCTACAGCTTTACGAGTTGATTTATTACCCAGTATTCAAGATGAGTTACAAGAATTTCAACATGAGGCAATGAAAGAGGATAAAATCAAACGTGAAAGATTGGGTGGATTAATATCTGATTTGGTAAAAGATGACACATAATTTTGGAAATTTCATAACAGAATTTGGGTACCGTGTTATGGTGATCTCAGAAAGCGTATCTTGAATGAAGCATATAAGTCACGTTTTGCGATACATCAAGGTACAAATAAAATGTATCGGGAGTTGAGACAACATTATTGGTGGCCAGGTATGAAGAAAGACATTGCTAAACATGTTGAACAATGCTTGACATGTCTTCAGGTAAAGATTGAACACCAGCGTCCTTATGGTAAGTTGCAATCTTTAGAAATTCCGGTTTGGAAATGGGATCATATTACTATGGATTTCATAACCAAATTGCCGAGAACATCGAAAGGATATGATGCAATATGGGTGATAGTAGATCGGTTGTCTAAATTTGCACACTTCTTACCTGTGAAAGAGTCATATTCGGTGGAAAGATTGGCAAAGTTGTATCTTGATGAGATAGTAAAACGACATGGTGTTCCGTTATCAATTGTTTCTGATAGAGATAGTCGKTTCACTTCTATGTTTTGGAAGAGTTTTCAGAGAGAAATGGGTTCATAAATTAAGCTAAGTACAGCTTATCATCCTCAATCTGATGGACAGAGTGAACGAACTATCCAAACTTTAGAAGATATGTTGAGATCTTATGTTATTGATTTCGGAGGGTCGTGGGATAGTTATTTGGCTTTGATTGAATTTGCATACAACAATAGCTATCATTCGAGTATTCAGGCAGCACCTTTTGAGGTTTTGTATGGACGAAAATATCGAACTCCTTTGTGCTAGAATGAAATAGGTGAAAGACAGTTAGATGGGCCCGAGATAGTTCAGCAAACTGCAGATAAAATTGGGGTAATACGAGAATGAATGAAAGCGGCCCAAGATAGACAAAAAAGTTATGCAGATAAACGTCGGAAGGCGATTGAATTCCAAATAAGTGATAAAGTAATGTTGAAAGTATCACCTTGGAAAGGAATAGTACGTTTTGGAAAGAGAGGGAAGTTAAGTCCAAGATATGTTGGACCATTTCCTATTATTGG
>NC_037529.1:40188671-40198365 GCF_001531365.2 Cynara cardunculus var. scolymus
AGATGAAAAGTTATGTTTTGAAGAAACCCCTGAGCAGATTACTGATTATAAGGTGAAAAAGTTACGAAATAAAGGGATTGGGTTAGTAAAGGTTCAGTGGCGTTATCATAAAGGAGCAGATGCCACCTGGGAACCAAAGTCGGAAATGCGGATGAAATATCCCTACCTTTTTGCCTAAGTAAAATTCCGGGACGGAATTCTTTTAAGGAGGGAATATTGTAATAGTCTGGTTATTATTTTAGTTATATATATACATATATACGTTATGTATATCTTTGGACATGTGTGTGTATATTATTTTAAATAAGGAAAAGAGGGGGAGTCGGCTATTGAGCCGCCCCTCACTTCTCCTTGTGGTTGTGTATGTATATATATAGTTGTTGTGAGGAAAAACACATACATATACCTACTATATTTGGAAAGTTGCTCTGGAGAGTTTTAAAGATTTGCAYAGGAAGAAGAAGAAGGTCTCAAAGGGTTTTGATTCTCATTTCAAAAAGGTGAGTGTATTAAGAGCTTTGGATATGAACTGCTTACATACAGTTTGATAAGCATTTAGAACTGGTTATTATGAATTTTATAGCATTTTGTATGGATTCTTGTCTAAACTGTTCAAGGGTTATCCGGATTGATATCCGGATAAGAAAACCGCTCACGCCTTGACCGGATATCATCTAAACCGGTCAAGTGATGACTGGATATCGTCTAAATCATTCAAGTGGTGATCGGAATACTCTAAACTGGTCAAAGGTTGTATGATGTATTGTCCGGTATACTCTAAACCGGTCAAAGGTTGTGCGGTGTATCGTCCGGTTTATTTTAAACCGAATAACGTTATAAGTGATGTATTGTCCGGATTTGTAATCCGGACAAAAATGTTAGTTTATTTTCAAAGTGTAATGACCAGACATATAATCCGGACAAGTATTGACCGGACTTCAAGTCCGGATGAAAAGAGAATAAAATTGGAAATATTTTTGAAATATAATGGAAGTGTAACCTTGAGAGAGATGAAATGGCAGTGTAACTGTGAGTGAGATGGCGGTGTAACCACGAGAGAGATATAATGGCAGTGTAAGTGCGAGTGAGATGGCGGTGTAACCGCGAGAGAGATATAATGGCAGTGTAACTGCGAGTGAGATGGCGGTGTAACTGCGAGAGAGATATAATGTCAGAGTAACTGCGAGTGAGATGGCGGTGTAACCGCGAGAGAGAGGAGATGGCGGTGTAACCGCGAGCAAGAAAGAGATAAGAGAATGTAATGGCGGTGTAACCGCGAGAAACATAAATATGTTATGTTTCGGAACAGGTTTGATTCTAAACTGATTGTTTGGAATGTATATTGTTTGTATGAGATTATACACTCACTAGACCTTTTGGTCTAACGCTCAGATGTTGGACTAATTTGTTTTGCAGGTCAACGTAATTTGCAAGATAAAGGCAAGGGAAAAGTTTAAACATTGATAATAGTTTATTCGTATATGTATTAAAGATACATTTTTGTTAGTCCATGTTTTGTAATAATACTGTTTTTCAGTATTTATGAGTAAGATGATGTGAATTATGTATATATAAATGTGAGGGTTGTTACATAGAATATGTGGGTTATTACAGTTTTTAGCTTCACTACAAGAACCCGAAGAGGTATGCCTTAAACTTGAAGATATTCCTATTGTTAATCAATTTCAAGACGTCTGTCCAGATGAACTTCCATGAGGTCCTCCGGAAAGGGAAATTGAATTTACAATTGATCTTGTTCCTAGAGCTGTCCCTATCTCAAAAGGTCCATATCGTATGGCTCCGACMGAAATGAAAGAACTTAAGGAACAATTTGAAAATCTTTCTAATCGTGGTTTAATTCAACCCAGTGTATCTCCATGGGGTGCACCGGTCCTATTCGTTAAAAAGAAAGACGGATCGATGCGATTGTGTATTGACTATCGTGAACTAAATCGGATCATGATACGTAATAAATACCCTATACCTCGTATCGACGATCTCTTCAATCAATTCCAAAGATCAAAGTATTTTTTCTAAGATCGACTTAAGGTCTGGATATCACCAACTCTGGATTAGAGATCAAGATATTCCAAAGACTGCATTTCGTACTCGATATGGTCATTATGAAKTCATTGTTATGCCATTCAGGTTAACTAATGCTCCAACAGTTTTTATGGATCTTATGAACCGGGCCTTCAAAAATTATTTGGACGACTTTGTTATCGCTTTTATTGACGATATTCTCATATATTCAAAGTCGAAAAAATATCATGAAACTCACTTGCGCGTTACTTTAAAAACTCTTCAAAATAAGAAGTTGTACGCAAAGTTTTCTAAATGTGATTTCTGGTTGCATCAAGTGGCTTTTTTGTGCCACATTATCTCCGGCGAAGGCATTAAAGTCGATCCTGCAAAGGTTGGGGCTATCACTAACTAGCCAAACCCAACAAATGTTTCTGAAGTCCGAAGTTTCCTAGGTCTGACAGGTTACTATCGACGGTTTGTTGAAAGCTTTTCCTCAATGGCACTCCCTATGACTAAACTTCTTCGAGAAGAATTTAAATTTGTTTGGGGTGAAGAATAGAAAATGAGTTTTGAAGAACTGAGAAAGAGATTGATTACAACGCATGTTCTTGCATTGCCATATGGCTCGGGAGGTTTTCAGGTTTATAGTGATGCTTCTAAAAGTGGTCCTGGTTGTGGTCTAATGCAACACGACAAAGTGATTGCGTATGCCTCTCGCCAGCTCAAACCTTATGAAGTAAACTATCCTACTCATGATCTTGAATTTGCAGCAGTCATTTTTGCACACAAAATATGGCGTCACTATTTGTACGGAGAGACTTGTGATATTTTTACCGATCACAAAAGCTTAAAGTACATCTTCACGCAAAAAGAGTTGAATATGCGTCAACAACGATGGCTCGAACTTCTCAAGAACTACGACGTCTCGAATTCAATATCATCCAGGCAAGCTAATGAAGTCGCCGATGCCCTTAGCCGTAAAAGCATTGGTAATGTATCGTCTTTAATCATTCAATCCCATATTGCTTCAGATCTAGAGTGTCTAGGTATCTCTTTGTATTATCATGGTGGAAATGAACTTTTGGCTAGTCTCACAGTTGAACCAACTCTTGGATCTCGAATCAAAGAGGCTCAACAAGAGGATGGAGAACTTTGGGCTATTTTACAAAAGGCTAAAGATGATTCGCAGTCTGATTTTCGAGTTGATGATAAAGGTATTATGTGGTTCTCTAATCGACTTTGTGTACCCGACAATCCTGAACTCAAAGAAGCAGTTATGAGTGAAGCTCATTATTCGTTGTTCTCAATTGATCCCAGATCCACTAAGATGTATAGAGATCTAAAACAATACTTTTGGTGGAACGGTATGAATCGAGATATAACATAATACGTGGCAAAATATCTTACTTGCCAGAAAGTGAAGATTGAACATCAACGGGCTAGCGAATTGTTACAACCATTGGAGATTCCAGTTTGGAAATGGGAACATATCTCTACGGATTTTGTGACAGGACTGCCAAAAACTCAGAGATGACATGATGCTATATGGGTTGTAGTTGACCGTTTGATAAAATCGACTCATTTTCTACCTATACAAGAGATGTACCCTGTTAGTAAATTGTCCGATCTATTCCAGTGGGAAATCGTGAGGTTGCATGGCACGCCAGTTTCTATCACATCGGATTGAGAGTTGCGATTCACTTCTCGATTCTGGAAAAGTCTTCACCAGGCTTGGGGTACGCGATTGACGATGAGTTCAGCTATTCATCAACAAACAGATGGTCAGACTGAACGTACTGTTCAAACTCTAGAAGATATGCTTGGGACGAGTCTCTATATCTTGTAAAGTTAACATATAACAATAGTTGCCAAGCTAGTATAGTCATGGCCCCGTACGAAGCTTTATACAGTCGAAAATGCAGAACACCGATCTATTGGAATGAAGTGGGGGAACGAGCTATCGAAGGACCAGAACTTGTCCGGATTACTACTGAAGAAGTCGAGATCGCAAAACAGAAAATGAAAGAGGATCAATCTCTGCAGAAAAGTTACGTTGACAAGCATCGAAAACATTTAGAGTTCCAAACGGGTAATCACGTCTTCTTAAAAGTTTCACCATTACGAGGTATTCACAGATCCAGAATCAAAGGTAAACTTAGTCTGAGATATATTGGACCCTTCGAAATACTGGAATGAGTTGGAGAGGTGGTGTATCACCTAGCGTTACCTACTCAACTGTCACATGTCCATAACGTTTTCCATATCTCGTTGCTCCACGGATATCATTATCACCCTCTCCATGTGATTGATTATCCTTTGGACAAAGTTGAAAAAAATCTCTCTTATATTGAAGAACCAGAGGCGATAATTAATCTAGAAGAGAGACAAATGCAACGAAGGTCAATACCGTTCGTTAAAGTGTTACGGCGAAATCATTTCGAAAGAGAAGCCACATGGGAAACGTAGGAATCTATGCGGAAGGAGTACCCTTATCTATTCGAGTCACGTAAATCCTCTAACCCTATCTAAATTTCGAGGACAACATATTCTTTCAAGGAGGGGAGGATTATAATATCCGTGTTTCGTTAACCTGTACAAATTGTGTTAAGTGAATTTTTGGCAGAATTGTGCATAACATATTTGTATTCTATGTTTAACCAATTTGTACCTCAGACTAGTTTTGTGACAAAATTTGAGTTTATACCTATATTGGCATAAAGTTGAGAATCTAGACTTGAAAGATTAAAGTTGCCAAATGGTTAAAGTTTATATATATATATATATATATATATATATATATTAAAATTAAAGTAATATACATGTATATATATATATATATATATCTGTGTGTGTGTGTGTGCATGCATTGAGTCGGCTTCGTCGAAACCGTCTCATTTTCTTCTCTCATTCTCCCTAAAACTCTCGTATTGTTTCTAAATTTTACATCAAGTTACTAAGCAGATCAAGGCAACAAATATATATTTAGAATCCACTCTCCGAACCCTTCTTAAAGGTATAAATTTCATTTTTTTTTATTGGGTGTTTATGTTAGGGTTTCTTAAGACCGGTTTATAAATTGTGTTTATGTCTAAGTGTACGGATTCATGTTGTTAAAATTATGATATATTTGATGCTTAGAAACTGGTTAAATTGTTGTAGATATTAAAAGGGTATATTATAGTTTCAATATGGTTAGATTGTGGGTATATGTTTTACAGTACACCAATTGTTCGATTAAATGTCGAAAGGAGTAAAAATGCATGATTAAGCTAAGGTTAGCAACCATTGGATTTGTTTTACTGTTCAGTATGTTGAAGTTTGTTTATATCATGTAAATGTAGCGAATCATGGAAGTTGGATCATAAAAGTTAGTCGGGAATTACGGAATCGAATTTTACCGACAATGCAACTCCTGTACTTTGGTAGTGTATAACTCAAAAATCGTAAAACAAAATTAACTCGTATTTTACAGATAGAAAGATCTTATTGTATACTACAACTTTCATGAAGGGTCGAAGATCCGGTTATGACTCTAAGTGGCTTGAAACAGTTTCAGGGCTGTTTGCACTGTATTCAGAATTAATTTACAGTTTTGTAAAATTCATATAAAATAGATGGATGATCCAAATGAGATGATTTCAAAAGAAATAGACTCGTATAATTCCAGTCTACAACTCTCATTTAGATAATATAATCTGTATTGTTCTCTAAGTAGGGTAAAAATGCTTAGAAATAAGAGGGACGAAAGTGGTTGGATCGAAAGAGAATATGACTAAGTTTTAATTTGAGTTTTCAATTTGTATCCGGTTGTTCTTCTTGAAGTCTACGTTGTTTAAGTACATTAAGACCTAAGTAATTTTATTAGAATAATTATGTTACGATTTTTATTCTTCGTAAATAGTAATCTGTTTATGCATTCGTTAGGCACACAGACAACTCATACTTGATCGTGAATTTCCGTTTGATCGTGCGTTAATTGTAAAATTCGGTTAAGGTACGGATATCATACCTTATTTGAAACGGGGATAGCCATTTGTATAAGGCTTCCTAATCTGAATATATTGGTTCCAAATTCTCATTGTGCTCAGTAATTGCTATTGAGCTTTTGTTTCCTTTTGAAATATGATGTACATTCTTATTTGGAACATGAATCATTTTGATCATTTGAATTGTTTGATTGCTTCATTTGTGAAACATTTACTATAGACTCAATAATCGGAGCACCGATATTGAGATATTTCCATGGTGGCTAAAACGATCATGGCGTCCTCATTTTTATAGTCCTTAAAGGTGGACTTGATTATGTAACGGTCAAATAGAGGGTGTATGGATCGATCCTAGGAACCGTTATCGGATATAAATTTAGGCCGTGGTTAAATCCATAGAGAGGATTATTGTGTTGTGCTTGCACCCCTTTCCTCACTTATGCCTGAATAGACTGATCATCCTTTGTGAACAATGCGTCCTCGTGATGCGGTTTGGTTTTTGGACCCTTGACTTGCTTTCGGGGCATTTTGAGTTTCATTTGGATTATCACATAGAATTATAAATTTCTTTTGAACTTTTTGTCTCATATTCATTGTTTAGTTATTGTTATCCGTTTACTAAACATTAAGCTCAGCCGAGATTTTGTTGTCCTCGACATGTACATGACTTAGCAGGGATTTCGGGATGATAGCTACGAAGATAACAATATTGAAGAAAACCCATTAAGTCATACTTTTGTAAAACTTTTGATGACTAATGTAGATATACTGGTATTTTGGGACCGTATTTTGAGACATGTTATCTCCGTTTGTGGTTATATAGTTATCTTTTGGTAAATTTTATTAGATGCTATGTTTTATATAATGCGTTGATTTTTTTAAACCACTTGTGGCATCTCCCGTCTTTGACCACGCAGGACGGGGGTGTTACAGTGTAACTGTTCCATGTTTCTAGCAAACATTCTAAGAACTTTGTCATGACTATTATAGATGTAGTTGTTCTTTTCCTCTTATCTTCGTCACCCCATTCATGAGGAAGTTTTGGAATCTGCCTTTGAAGAATTGTTAGGACTGAAAATCAGTATTAATTGTATTCGTCTTGAAAGCTAAATATTGTCTATAATTGTAAAAGTCATCGTGTTTGACTTTTCTTATAGGAGTTTGACTTTGACTATTGTTTTGTAGTTTGACCATATAAATAGGGAGTGTTCTTTGTAATTGAAGTAGAGAGCTTATTGTAAATTTGATATACATAATAAGAGGTTTGACCACATTTAGATGCATTGACTTTTCCTCTCAATATTCATATGAATGTTCTTGATGTTCTTACAAGAGATATCAGATCTGCCATGATTGTAAAGCTAACATGAAGATTGATCAGTGAATTGTGGGACACACAAGAATGGTGGCGGTCATAACAGTTGTAGGAACTGTTGGAGATATTGCAAGTGGAATATAAGGTCCATTTTCAATATAGTATGGAATTTCAAGATCCACACTTTCCATGAAGAGACATCCGATTCTTCCAAAGACTGAAGTTGTCTCTGATGAACCCGAGAGGTTTGGCTTGGGAGCCATTGTCGTGAAAGTTTGTGCTTTTGTTTTGCAATGCCATATTGAAATGCTAAATAAATTATCTTAAAGAAAGAAGAGATAATAAACCATTGCTCGGATACCACTTTTTGGTCCCAGATGGATCTACGAGAGTTTAAATGTTACAATTTGTAGGGGGGGGGGGGGATTAATACAAACACACAACAATTTTCACTTCATAAAAACTTTATTGATAAAGAAGATCAATACAGAATTTTCAGACTGTTTGCGTAATAAGATAAGTTATAGAAATTATCTAAAACAATCTAAGAAACACACAAGATACATGAAGCAAGAAAGGAAAGACTTGCTAAAAGAAGAAACATAAAATTCTCTATTGGGTTGTGTATTTTGTAATGTAGATTCTTGTACTTTGGACCTTTGTGGTGATTAAACATGTATTCTATGAATGAATTATATGTTATGTGCAATGTGAATTTGGGGGTGTTACACAAAAGTTGAAGGAGAAGTACAGAAAGATGAAAAGTTCTCAGCGAAAGGGCAAAGGTCTTGCTGCTAAAGAACACGACTGAGCTGATTCTTTTGATGAATCATCCTCTGATGAGGAAGACACGGCCTATCTATGTGTTATGGCCAAGGATGTAAAGGAAGAATCTTCTAAGACATCAACCTCCTGTGATTGCTCATCCTCAACATTTGCTCAAGTATGTTCCCTGAATGAACCCATCTTCTTCTTCTGTCCATGATATACTACGAGCATTAGATACGTTGATGATTGACCTTTACAATGCCCTGAATGGCAAATCCAAAGAAGAAATGCTTAATCTTGATCTTCAAGAACAATTGAGGATATGTCATTCTAAGATCAAAGAGCTGACCAAGATCGAGGAAGATCTCAAGAATCAAGTCATTATAAACCAAACCATCAGTATAGACCTTGAACAGGCTATAGCTAAGCGTGAGCAAGCTATTGCTGAAGTCATGGATGAGAAGGCTACCATTGAATGATGGTGCAAAGCCTGTGTCAAAGCCTTTGAGATCATCGACGCTCAAATTCCCGCCAAGATTAAGACTGGTCTAGGCTACTTCTATGATGAGGAAGAATGTGTCACTGACAAGTCCATGCTAAAGTTTGGCATGTTCGTCTCCTCTAGTCCTGAAACTTCTTCCTCTCAGTATTCTATCACTGAGAGTCGTCTTGAAGGAACTTTTTTGAGTTCAGGTCACAAAGACAAAGGTAAATCCATTGTCATAGCACCTCTTCCCAAGAAGGCTGACAAGTTATATAGATCAAGATCTATTCTTTGAGCTTGTGCACCTTCTTCTTCTTCTTCTTCTAGGGAAAGATATCTGAATCCACTCAGAAATCTAAGTCAAAGATTAAAGTGAATGTTTCCCCCAAGGACTCTAAATCCTGATTGTTCCTCCTAAGAACAAATGAGAAAGGAATCCTTGGAGCTTATCCCTCTTATGTTCCTCTGGAACTTCGTGGCCCTAAAGCTGGTTTCAGCTATAGGAAGTGTAGACCCTGTGATGAAACTACACATATTGCCAACAAGTTTCCTTCTGCTACCTAGGCTGGTCAACCAAGGTGAAATCTGCCACTAAAGTTGTAAAAACGACTAAAGTGAAGAATACCACTGAAGCCTCTTCTTCAGGCATAGTGAAGACACCTTGATAAGATCGATTAACTCAGTTTTGGATATTAATCACTTACTCTGGATGATCTATTTGACAATATTAGTGCAGCGGAAGCAATAAGAACAAACAGAGTAATAATCAATGAAGAACATAGTTGAATGAAGAACACGAGAGAGAAGCTTCAAATGATTTTCAATTGATTGAAAATGTTTACAATACGATATGGAAGCAYACTGAATTACAAAGGCCTAAGCTGCTATTTGTACTCGTTCCTAACGGCTTTTCTGACATGACCTAGACGTACAAATTAATCTAAGCCGTCCAAATAAAGCATATTACAAACAGTCACGTGATAAGCACGAGCAACTAACTAACCTAAGTAAAATAATAAAGAAGTTCTTCACATAAGATAAAACTACCGACCCTCTGTGAACCATCCCAGATGATCTGCTGAATGTGCCTTGAGAGCACTTGATTCCAGAGGATCA
>NC_037529.1:40198680-40225640 GCF_001531365.2 Cynara cardunculus var. scolymus
AAAAACTTGTACAGAAGATTTATCAAACGACAGATTCTGGAAAGTCGTCTACTGCATATAACATGTCAGACTTGATAGTTCTGTAGACGTTGAAGATCCATTCTCTGAAGTTGATTTGCATTTTGATCGCCTCCAAGATGCGAGACACTTCGCTCAACCTTAGATGTCCTTTGTCCACTTCTGTCGCTGCTCTTCTGTATATCCATTCTAGCGTCTCTGTTGAGTATTTGTGTGATTCTGTTGTATCATAGAACCTTAGGATTTCATCCTTATAAAAATACACAAACCCAAAAGTGGGGTTGTGAATAATGGAGTTTGGATGATACCTAAGCATCCAACCAGGCCTGTTGTATGGAGGGGAGATCTTTAGATCTTTTTGGACTAACCTGACCGTAAGCTCGAAGTCCTTCTGGCTGTAATATCTTACTTGTGCGCGCATGACCTCAAGCAGCCTTCTGAGTGATATTGAGTAGCTTGACCTCCTCTCCATGTAGATGTTGAGTAATATTCCGTTTGAAATATCCCGTTTGAAATCAAGTGCTTTGTACTGGTGGGAAGTTCTGTCAAGTTCAGATCTGAACATTGTGAAAACCATGCTGTGGGAAGAATATGTGATCAAGTTTAAAATGCAGTATTGTCCTGAAGCTGCAGTACGAAAGTTAGAAGATTATTTTCTTCGTCTTGAATAAGGAAACATGTCAGTCCGCCAGTATACATAAGTTTTCATGAAACAATCTCGGTTTGCTGAAGCCTATATTATATCAGAGAACAGTAAAGTAAGGAAGTATATTTGGGGTTTGGAGTCTAATCTCTGAAAATATGTGATATCTAGGAATCCGACAACATTTCAGGCCGCAGTTGATGCTGCTGAAATATTGGAACAAGACATTAATCGGCAACCACAAGAAAAGGTTGGAGAGAAAAGCAAGGGGGAAGTTACAATAAGTGATTTCCGTAGACCGAGGTTTATGAAAAATCTGAATCGACCAATCCCAAGGTTTACTGATAGGGCATGCACCCGATGTCACAAAATACAACAGGGAAATTGCAATACAGAGTTGCGAGTATATTTTAAATGTCAAGAACCATGACATATAGCTCGAGAATGTCGAATGACGCGAAGATGTTTTACTTGTAATTCATCTCAACATATAAACGCTGATTGCCTGCTAGCGAAGGGACGAAGGTCTGGTTTTGCTGGAGGTCAAGGATCTAGATATTCTGGGACCCGAGGATCTTCTTATGTGTCAACAGGTCGTGGGCAAATGGATAATCGTGTTAATCCAAGTGGTCGAGGAGAGATAAGATGTGGGGTCTGCAAGAGGGAGAGCCTTTCAGATGACGAAAGGCGAAGCGGAAGAGCACCCTGAAGTGGTGACAAGTCCATTCCGTGTTAATTCAGTATGTACCAAAGTTTTATTTGACTCGGATGCAAATCGTTCTTTTGTGTCACTGTCGTTTGTTAACTGCGCATATTTAGAATCTAAAGCGTTAAGTGAGGATCAAATTGTGGTAACAACAAACGATAGTGAAGTATCGATTAAGGAAATAATAGATGAATGTTTCATAAGTATAGAAGGATATGAGGTGCCTATACAACTATTTCCTTTGCCTCTAAGGGAGTTTGATATAATTATAGGCATGGATTGGTTAGCTAAAAACCAAGCCAATATTGTCTGTGATGAAAAGATGATCCATATAGACTTACCAGAAAAAGGAAAGGTTGTGATTTACAGGGATCGACGAGATCGTTACTCTAGCCTTATCTCGGTTTTAAAGGCTCGAAAGTATGTACAGAAGGAATGTGTTAGTTTTCTTGCATATGTTATAGATATGAAGAAAAAAAATAGAAAGATGGAGGATATCCCAGTCGTAAGAGAATTTCCTGAGGTATTCCCAGAAGATTTGATAAGTCTACCTCCGGATCGAACGATTGAATTCCAAATTGAATTACTTCCTGAAGCAACACCTATTGCGCGTGTACCATATAGGTTAGCTCCTTCTGAGTTAAAGAACTTAATATCGCAATTGAAAGAATTGTTGGATAATGGTTTTATCCGACCAAGTACTTCTCCATGGGGTGCACTGGTGCTATTTGTAAAGAAGAAGGATGGGTCAATGAGGATGTGCATTGATTACCGGGAACTGAATAAATTGACAATCAAAAATAAGTATCCTCTCCCAAGAATTGATGATTTGTTTGATCAATTGGTTGGGGCTACTTATTTTTCGAAAATTGAAGCCATTGAAAAGTGGGAAGCCCCAAAGACTCGAACTGAAATTAGAAGTTTTCTGGGATTAGCTGGGTATTATCGTAAGTTTATACAAAATTTTTGTCGTATAGCTACTCCACTAACGAAGATGACCAAGAAGAATGTGAAATATGAGTGGGGTGAGGCGCAAGCTCAGGCCTTTCAGATGTTAAAAAAGAAGTTATGCAGTGCACCAGTTCTATCATTGCCAGATGGAATGGATGATTTTGTCATATATAGTGACGCATCAAAGATGGGTTTGGGTTGTGTACTGATGCAACGTGGAAATCTAATAGCTTATGTTTCCAGACAGTTAAAAGATCATGAAAGACAGTATCCTACTCATGATATGGAATAGGCGGCTGTAGTATTTGCATTGAAGATATGGAAACACTACCTTTACAGAATGAAATGTCAAATTTTCACAAATCATAAGAGCTTGCAACATTTGTTCCATCAGAAAGAACTGAATATGCGTCAAGAAGATGGCTGGAATTGGTAAGTGATTATGATTGTGAAATTTTGTATCATTCAAGAAAAGCAAACGTAGTGGCCGATACGTTAAGTCGACAAGAGAAAAGTGGAACTATCAAAGTTGTAGCTTTACGAGTTGAGTTGCTACCTAGTATTCAGGAAGAATTGCGAGAATTTCAGCGTGAGGCAATGAAGGAGGATAAAGTTAAATAGGAAAGATTAGATGGATTGATATCTAAATTTTTGAAAGATGATAGAGAGTTTTGGAAATTCCAGAACATAATTTGGGTACCATGCTATGGTGATCTCAGGAAACGTATTTTGAGTGAGGCTCATAAGTCACGTTTTGCAATGCATCCAGATACAAATAAAATGTATCGGGATTTGAAGCAACACTATTGGTGGCCATGTATGAAGAAGGATATAGCTAAGCATGTTGAACAATGTCTAACATGTCTTCAGGTAAAGATTGAATACCAACGCCCTTATGGTAAGTTGCAATCATTAAAAATTTCGGTGTGGAAATGGGATCACATCAATATAGATTTCATAACCAAATTGCCGAGAACATCAAAAGGTTATGATGCTATATGGGTGATAGTAGATCAGTTATCCAAATCTGCACACTTCTTACCTATAAAAGAATCATATCCAAAGGAGAGATTGGCAAAATTATACATTGATGAGGTAGTGACACGTCATGGTGTTCCTCTATTATTTATTTCTGATACAGATAGTCGGTTCACTATGTTTTGGAAGAGCTTCCAAAGAGAGATGGGTTCGCAAATTAAGCTAAGTACAACTTATCACCCTCAAACAGATGGACAAAGTGAACGAACTATCCAAACATTAGAAGATATGCTGAGAGCATGTGTCATTGATTTTGCAGGGTCATGGGATAGTCATTTGGCTCTGGTGGAGTTTGCATACAACAATAGTTACCATTCGAGTATTCAGGCAGCACCTTTCGAGGTTCTGCATGGACAAAAATGTCGAACGCCTTTGTGTTGGAACGAAATAGGTGAAAAACAGTTAGTTGGACCTCAGTTAGTTCAGCAAACTGCAGATAAAGTTGGAGTAATACGAGAACGAATGAAGGTGGCACAAGATAGACAAAAAAGTTACGCAAATAGACGTCGGAAGCCGATTAAGTTTCAAGTGGGTCATAGATTGATGTTAAAGGTATCACCTTGGAAAGAAATGGTACGTTTTGGAAAAAGAGGGAAGTTAAGTCCAAGATATGTTGGACCATTCCCTATTATTGGAAGGGTTGGSGAAGTGGCTTACAAATTAGAACTTCCATTAGAGTTAAGTGGGATCCATGACATGTTACATGTGTCAAATTTAAGGAAGTGTCTAATAAGTCCAGACGTAGCAGTGCCACTACCTGAAATTAAGGTGGATGAAAAGTTATGCTTTGAAGAGACCCCTGAACAAATTACTGACTTAAAAGTAAATAAGTTGCGAAATAAAGAGGTTGGGTTAGTAAACGTTCAGTGGCGTTATCACAAAGGACCAGACGCCACCTAGGAATCAGAGGCAGAAATGTGAATGAAATACCCCTATTTGTTTACTTAATGGAATTCCGGGACATAATTCTTTTTTAAGGAGAGAATATTATAATATCTATATTTGGTTTAATGAGTATTATAAAGTTTTGCTTTGAGGCAGGGGAAAGTCGGCTGATGAACACATCATCATCACTCTTTGCACTTACTATATAATGTAAATGGAGTTTAGTTAAAAAGGGTTTTTTACACTCTTTTTAAAAGGAAAGTCTCCTTTTGTGCATCATCCGGATTGGCAGCAAGTAGAAAAAGAGAATTCAAAACAGCGGATTTTTGGTTTTAAGGTGAGTGTATTATGCTTTTAAGTATTAATTGCTTGTATGCAATTCATTGCTATCTGCTCTATTATTGATCTTGAAATATATTGTGCGGATTCAACTTTAAACCGGATAAACGTTGTCTGTAATCTTTCTAATCCGGTTGAGTGTTGTCCGGATTCAACCCTAAATCGGACATGTGTTGTGTGGATTTGTCCTAAACCGCCCAAGACGCAATCGGATATCTTCTTAAATCGCCAAAGTATTGACCGGGGTTCATCTAAACCGCTCCAAGATACTCAAAAGTGTTTTCCATAAACCGATCAAGTGACATCCGGTTTATATCATAAACCATTCAACGTTTGTCCGAGTTATTGGCTAAATCGCTTAAGTATTAAGAAGTTTAAACCTATATCACCCAAGTGTTGATCGGGGTAACAATCTTCATGTGTTGTCCAGATTAGATATTCGGACAATGTTCACCGGATTCCATATCCGGCTAAGTTGTCTGGATTCCATATCCGGGTAGTGTTGTCCGGATTTCAAATCCGGTTGATGTTGATGAGACTTTATTTTGAATTAAAGTTCTTATCAATGTAATGGCGGTGTAACCGTGAGAGATACGAAACGGCGGTGTAACCGCGAGAGAGACGAAACGGCAGTGTAACCGCGAGAGAGACGAAACGGCGGTGTAACCGCGAGAGGAAAAGATTCTATAACAAATTATAGATAAAATGTTGTATATGTACAGGTTTGATTCTAAACTGCTAGTTTGGAAAGTATGTTATTCTATGAGATTTGTACACTCACTAGAACATTTGGGTCTAATGCTCAGTTGTTGGACTAACCTGTTTTGCAGGACATCATACCTTGCAGGATAAAGGCAAGGGGAAAGTTTAGAATTGATGAAATTTAGTTGCTCATAAATGTATTCAAGAAAGTTTTTGTTAGCCCGTGTTTTGTAAACAATACTATATTTTGTTTATGAGTATGTGTATGTGGATTATCTGTACATAGAAATTGTGTGTTGTTTCAAGGAGGATAAGGTTTCTCTAACCGGTTCTCTTCTAGAGAATATATAGATCATCAAAATGGATTCTCATCTTACTGAGAACAACTGTTTTGTCTCAAAAACCTTCGTCAGACATCAACTGGCCATGGCACAAACGACTTTCTCATCACAAGTTCAAGACACTCCGTGAGTTGTCTCGAAATGATCTCGTCACCGGTCTTGCTCAACACACCTTTGCATAGGAATCTTTTTGCTCAACGTGTGAGAGAGGAAAATAGACAAGAGGTAGCTTCATGTCTAAGAAAATCTTTTCGGTGACCTCTCCACTTCAGGTATTGCACATCGATCTCTTTTGTCCAGTCAACATACAATCTATAACTGGAAAGAAATATACACTTGTCATTATTGATGAGTACTCCAGGTACACTCGGGGATTTTTTCTCAGATCCAAAAGCGAAGCACCAGAAGAAACTATTTCGTTCATCAGAAGGATAAAAGTACTTAACAACATTAAAGTATGATCTATCAAAAGTGACCATGGAACTAAATTCAAGAACAGTACTACCGATAGCTTCTTTGATAACAAGAGAATCTCTCACAACTTCTCTTCTGTGAGAACTCCACAACAAAATGGAGTAGCTAAAAGAATAAATCGAACAATCATCAAGGCTGCTCGATCAATGCTCAGTGAATCTCATCTTCCTACTCAATTGTGGGTTGAAGCTGTCAATATTGCTTGTTTCACAAAAAAAAGATCGCAGATTGTTAAGAGATTCAAGAAAACAGCTTACGAACTCTTCCATAGTAGAAATCCTTCTCTCATCTTTCTTCATATATTTAATTGCACATGTTACATTCTCAAAAACGATGACCAACTTGGAATGTTCGATCCCAAAGCTGGTGAAGGAATCTTTCTTCGATATTCTTCAATATCCAATGCCTTCAGAGTATTTTACAAACGTTGACAAAACATAGAAGAAACAATCCATGTCACTTTTGATGAATCTCAATCAGCTAATTCTAAACCCATTGTTAATGATGATGAAGAATTAGAAAGCTGGATGTTCTCTCATCTTGGAGAACCTGAAGCTTCCTTTAGCAATCAACCCAATGCTAATACTCCAGAAGCTAGTGATGATCCACTTATCATTCTAGTTGCAATAAATTACAAAGGCGAATCTTCTTCAGAGATCCTTGCAATGCCCATTAGTTGCATTTCTCCCTCTACTTCAAACACTAACCATTAAGTGAACGAATTTCCTTCAGCTTCTGAGGCTCCTTTAGCAATTCAACCAATTGCTGAAGAATCTGTAGCTGAAGCCTCATCTTCTCTACCTGAACATCAATGCTCATATGACAATTCTCTACCAGCCAATTCATCAAATTCTTGGTGATCCAAGTGCAGGTATTCAGACACGACATGGTCTAGGTAATATCTATATCTTTGTCAACTTTCTTTTCTTAGTTGAACCCAAGAAAATTAATAAGGCTATCTCAGACCCTAGTTAGGTCATTGGCATGCAAGAGGAACTCATTGAGTTTGATAGAAACAATGTCTGGTACCTTGTCCCACGTCCATCTGACAAAACTGTGATAGGCACCAAATGGGTTTATCACAATCAGTTAGATTAACAAGGTGTGGTAACCCGTAATAAGGCTCGCCTTGTTGCTCAGGGTTATAGACAAGAAGAAGGAATCGATTATGACGAATCATTTGGACTAGTGGCTAGACTCGAAGCTATTCGACTCTTTCTGGCCCTTGCTGCCTATAGAGACTTTAAAGTGTTTCAAATGGATCTAAAGAGTGCTTTCCTTATTGGAAAACTCCAAGAGAAAGTTTACGTTGAACAACCTCCAAGGTTTCTTGAACCTAAGTATCCAAATCATGTCTATCGATTGGATAAAGCTCTTCACGAGTTAAAACAGGCCCCTCGTGCATGGTATGATACCCTCTCCTCATTTCTCATCATTGAGAAATTTGTCTGTGGAAAGATTGACTGGATCTTATTTCTTAGAAAAGTTTAAATTGACATCATTTTAGTTCAAATTTATGTCGATGATATTATATTTGGTTCCACAAATACATCTTTGTGTTTTTGGTTCGCTAATCGCATGAAGAAAGAATATCAGATGAGTATGACGGGAGAACTAACTATTTTTTAGGTCTTCACATCAAGCAATCAGATAAAAGTATCTTTATTAGCCAAAGTAAGTATGTCAGAGATATGCTGAAAAACTTTGATCTATCCCACAGCTCATCTATGAAGACTCCAATGGCTCATCCTCTCTCAATGAACAAGGATCCAAACGAAAAGCTTGTAAACGTTACTGTTTATAGAGGAATGATTGGTGTTAGACCCCAAAAGTGTTATGCATGGAAGTAATGAAGAAAAACAAGTGATGAAGAACTAGAAGGCCGATGGAAGACTTCAAGTCAAATGACTAAGTCTGAAGAACAACTAGAGGGTCGATGAACTGACCAGAGTTGCGATGGAAAGTGCATCTTCATAACCCCTCTGGGTATTAACACTTGGAGTTTTCCTCACTAGTTCAACCAAAGGCAAGCAATGAAGATATGAAGATAAGGTTGAACACATGCCCCATGGAAGACAACTGGAGATGACCAATCAACTGCTGGATTCTACAAAGTTTATCTTGTTTTAATGTTTATCCATATTTAGATAAGCTTTATCTATTCGTAGAAGATTACTAGTATAAATAGGTGGTTAGACTTATTGTCATCTAAGACTCTTTTATGTTTTTCACATCATTGGAATAAAGTGAAATCTTTGGCACTCAAGTATATTATTAGAATGTTTATTAATTGTTCTTGAGTGTTCATCATTTTGTTCATCCAAACACTATAATTTGGTTATTCTTAACTTAATTATTAGTGTTATTGAGAGACTTGGGATCAGCAAAGAGTTAAAGTTGATGGAAAAACTGTCGTTTTAACACAGAATTTTGAGAACATGGTGTACGAGAGCAGTACATGCAAGAATTCTGATGAAAGAACGACACATCCAAATCAGAGACCGATGCAAAACCTATGGTTAAATCAGAGTCTCTGGTTGTCAATCCCACTTTATCAGCAAGTACTGTTGATGAAATGGAGAATCCTAGTAAGGAACCATCAGCTGATGAATCGATGAACCATCCAAGTAACATTGGAAGTTCATGTAAGTCAGAAACGATGGAACCTCCAGCAGATCACTCTGAAGCATCAACCTCTAAACCCACACCTCCCACGAACATCCATGCTAATTTTGATTTCAAGAAATCAGCGAGAGACTTTCTCGATTCTGAATCTGAAGAAGAGATAATCTGTGAATCACCAAAGATCATTGAGAATAAGAAGCCTCAAAACTTCAAACCCTCAATGAAATCTAATATTCCACCATCGATGAAATCTTCAGACAAAGGAAAGAGAAAGCTGAGAAATATCAAATTTGCCAACGATAACTCAAAAGGCCCTGTATATCTTCTAAGTTTATTTAGTTTACTCATGAACAAAAACAGAAGTAGCCTGCCTCTGAGAAATCTAACCACAACTTTTCCTCTCATTCAGCTGAAGAAAAGCAGTCCTTCCTCAGGAGTAAAGAAGTAAAGAGCAAAACCTCCTCAAATAAAAAATCTGAACTAGATAGGAAGTTTGTAAAAACAACCGATGCTAGGACATGATTTACATCCCTTGCATTTACTTCTTCATTTTAGCGAATAAAAATATCGTTAGACATTCATGTCCAAAGAATCAAAATTGTCAATGTTTAGCTCTTTTACAAAACCTGAGGAACCACATGTTGACACATCACTGCATATTCTCCCAACACGTTTATCGCTATAAAGTTAAATTCAATGAAAACGTGAAAAAGCCCAAGTCTAAGGGTAACGGAAATGCCAACAAACCCAAGCCTGTAAAGGCCAAGGGTTATGAAAAGAGAGAGGTATCTTCCACTAACAAACGTGGACCCATTAAGAAATGGGTACCTAAAACCCCTTAATTTGTCTTGAAGGACCAACATGTGCAACCATGGTACATGGATTCAGGTTGCTCCAGGCACATGATTGGTGACAAAAGTCAGCTGTCCTCCTTCATCGAGAAATCTGGAGGCTCTGTCACTTTTGGAGATAACAGCAAAGGTACCATCAAGGGATACAGAACTCTCATCAAAGGCAACATCTCCATCAGCAAAGTGGCTTACGTTGAAGGTCTGAAGCACAACTTACTAAGCATAAGCCAGTTCTGCGACAAGGGTCTTGAAGTCAAATTCCGCAAGGGTTTCTGTATCATAGAAACAAAGCCGGGTCAAACAATCATCAAGGCTAAGACAGAAGGGAACCTCTATCTTCTAGATTTTTAATCCTCTGAGGGACAAGACACCCTTTGCCTTGTATCCCATAAGAGCGATGAAAATTGGCTATGGCACCAAAAGTTCTCACATCTGAATTTTGATGTCTTAAGAAAGCTAGCCAAACAGAAGCTGGTCAAGGGGATTCCTAATCTCAACTTTGAAAAAGATCATCTATGCTCAGCCTGCGAGATGGGAAAGCTAAAACAGGCCTCTCACAAAACAAATCAGAAACCTCCTACACCAAGCCCTTGTACATGATCCACATTGATCTATAGGCCCATATCTACACAAAGCCTCTCAGGAAAGAAGTACATATTGGTACTAGTTGATGAATGCTCCAGATACACTTGGGTTGAGTTTGTGAAGAAGAAATTAGATGTTCCTCACCTACTCATTGGGGTGATAAAAAGAATCCAAGTCCTTCTACAACGAAAACTCATTAAAGTTAGAAGCAACAATGGAACTGAATTTAAAAATGCCAGAATCGGTGAATACCTCATCAATGAAGACATCACACAAAACTTTTCAACATGCAGAACCCCACAACAGAATGGAGTGGTAAAACGAAGGAACAGAACCCTCGTGGAAGCAGCAAGGACCATACTTGCTTCATCGAAGTTACCCAGCACCTTCTGGGCTGAAGCAATTTCTACTACATGCTTCACCCAGAATCGGTCTATCATCAACAAGAGGCACCAGAAGACACCCTATGAGCTTATCCATCAGAGAAGACCAAATGTCAAGTATTTTCATGTCTTTGAGTGCAAAWGCTTTATACTCAATGATAGGGAATATCTCGGCAASTTCGACAAGAAAGCTGATGAAGGGATCTTTCTGGGATACTCTCAAACCGCAAAGACCTACAGAGTCTACATCAAAAGGATAAAGATTGTTATAGAAAGCATCAATGTGTGCTTTGATGACTCCACACCCATGACTTCTGGACATAACAGTTCAGGACTTGGACTTCAACAGAGAGCATCCGATTCATCACTTGGTAAACCCAATGAATCAGAGTTAGCTCAATTATTTGAAGACATCTTCAAAGAAGAAGTAATCTCTGGACATGCACCTACTGCAAAATCCACTTCCAAAACCGATGAAGACATGAAGTCTCTAATGCTAAAGGTACAACTCTTACTGAAACTCATGTTACTTCACCTTCTACTTCTTCTGTGTCTTCAGATCAAGAACAAGAACTAGAGTCTAACTCTGGAGAYGATCTCTTTGAGGGGGAGCAAGCAGTTCCATCGGTCGATTAAGAACTGCATCCTGTTGCTCYAGAACCCCAGTCAAGCACCAAGTGGACGAAAGACCACCCACATCACCAAATCATTGGTGACCCAATATCTGGTGTCAAGACGAGATCAACAACAGCCAATGAATGCCTCTTCGCCAACTTTCTTAGCACGATAGAACCAAAGAAAATTTCTGAAGTCCTCCAAGACCCAAACTGGATAGACGCGATGCAAGAAGAACTACTCCAGTTTGAGAGAAACAAGGCGTGGTCCCTTATGCCTCTACCCAAAGAGAAGACGGCCATATGAACCAAATGGGTCTTCAGAAATAAGAAAGACGAAGATGGCATAGTCATAAGGAATAAGGCCAGGCTTGTTGCCAAGGGCTACTGCCAGGAAGAAGGGATTGACTACGATGAGACATTTGCTCCYGTCGCTAGACTTGAAGACATCAGGATATTCCTAGCCTATGCAGCTTATAATGGCTTTAAGGTGTATCAGATAGATGTCAAGTCTGCCTTCYTCAAYGGCAAACTTCAAGAAGAAGTATACGTGCAGCAACCCCCTGGGTTTGAAGATCCAAAACATCCAGWGTATGTCTACTTTCCGGACAAAGCCSTCTATAGGCTGAAGCAAGCACCCAGGGCCTGGTATGAAACTCTATCCACCTTTCTCATCACCAATGGATTCGAAAAAGGTACATTCGATACAACCCTCTTTCTCAAGAAGCATAAAGGTGACATACTACTTGTACAAATATATGTGGACGACATCATATTTGGCTCTTCGAATGCAAAACATTGCAAAAAATTCTCAAAGATGATGAAAAGCATATTTGAGATGAGTATGATGGGAGAACTTAGTTTCTTCCTTGGTCATCAAATAAAACAAACTTTAAAAGGGATTTTCATCAATCAGTCCAAGTATGTGACTGACCTTYTAAAGAAATACTCTCTCTCAAATTCATCATCGATGAGAACTCCTATGGCTACAGGAGCTAAGTTATTTGCTGATCCATCAGGCAAATCTGTGGATGTAACAACCTACAGAGGCATGATTAGATCACTCCTGTATCTAACTGCTAGTAGACTAGATATTATGTTTGCTACATGTCTTTGTGCCAGGTATCAATCCAATCCTAAAGAATCTCATCTCTCTACGGTCAAGAGGATCTTTAGATACCTCAAGGTAACCCCTTCATTGGGTCTCTGGTATCCTAAAAACTCTGGCTTTGATCTAATGGCCTATACAAATGCAGATCATGCAGGTTGCAAGCTTGATAGAAAGAGTACGTCTGGAAGCTGTCAGCTCTTAGGGGACAAGCTGGTAACTTGGACATCCAGAAAACAGAATTGTGTCTCAGCCTCTACAGTAGAAGCAGAATATGTTGCTGCTGCTAGTTGTTGTTCACAAGTTCTCTAGATGAAGACTCAGGTTAAGGACTATGGCTTTCAGTATGAAAAAATAGCAATCCTCTGTGACTCCAAGAGTACAATAGCCATCTCTACAAATCCTGTGCAGCATTCCAAGACCAAGCACATCGATGTAAAGTACCACTTTCTGAAAGACAATGTTGAAAAAGGTAACATAGAGATGTACTTTATTCCCATTAAGATTCAACTTGCTGACATTTTCAAAAAAGTTCTGGATGAGAAAAGATTTTTATTCCTAGTCAGCAAGATGGGTATGCTGAATCTCACCACTTAGAGGCAATCATAAATTTGAAACCAGATATCCTCAATATCTCATGGTTATGCCTATAAGTGATAAATATAATAATGGGCATAAACATTAAGTACTATAAACCAGAGCCTCTAGTTCTAAAGGCCAGAGCCTCTAGCCATTTAGAAACACTTGATAAAAATTTTGGCCAAAAACTTTTCCTCGCCTTTGGAACCAGAGACCTCTGGTCCAAATCAAATACTTGGTATTTTTCACCAAGTACTTTCTTCCAACCAGCGCTTCTGGTTGTATAGACCAGAGCCTCTGGATGCCAATTCTTTGAGACCAGAGCCTCTGGATGCCAATTCTTTGAGACCAGAGCCTCTTTGATCTCAAACTTGGACTTCCTTAGTCATTCTTGCATGTAAACTTGTCATATTCCATCACCCTATTMTCAACCATAACCTCTATTTCTAAAGACCAGAGCCTCTGGATTCGAAGCTTTTGGAACCAGAGCCCTCTGGTCTCAAAGGCACATCCACTCTACACATACATACATGCACTTAACCAAAATTTCATATTTGTTTCTGTCGCCTTTGCAACCAGAGCCCTCTAGTCTCAAAGGCTCCATCTTCTCATACCCTTTTGCATATACTTAACTATAACTTCATATATCCTTTCATCGCCTTTGCAACCAGAGCCTCTGATTCTAAAGACCAGAGCCCTCTAGTCTCAAAGACCCACTCATTTTCATGTCCATTCTCATACTTAACCACATTTCATATCAATTTTTCATCATCATTGACAACCAGAGCCTCTGGTCATATAGACCAGAGCCTTTAGTCATCAAAATCAACCTCCTTATTGAYTTTAGGGGCAGTTTTGAACTCGATCCATATCCCCAWGCATCATTTGAGGGGGAGCTTTTCATTCATCATAAAAAAAATTCATTGCATAAATATGCATTTTCCATCCCAGAGCCTCTGGTTCTACTATCCAAAAATCCTATATAAATGATGAATAAATCAAGTGTATTCAACAAGAGCCCYYYKGKYCYWMMWWAWKGGKTYKYCMWKSYTWAMYKRRRSCYYYWRKTTKKYMAWYCMARGSYYMWTWWTYMWWMAACCCAACATTTCATCSATGAACTTMTTCATCATGCTCAACCAGRGACCTCTGGTTCCTCATCCAAAAAGGTCATATTTAACCAGAGACCTCTGGTTCCCCATCCAAAGAATCATGACCAASTAGAGCGCCTCTGGTTCCATGACAAATTCTTTTTCATCCAAAAACCCATCTTAATTGAAAACTTTTTAAAGATTATACAAAATTACAGCTTTTGTGACTAAAAACTATACAACATGGGTTGTTAGAAGACCAAAACTTCGTAATTAGTATTTATCTTACAATTAGATGGAATTCTTAAATATAATTTTTTTTTATTGATATTCAAGAGATATTATTTGGAGTAATTATTTAAATATTCCAAATAATCCAAACATCATCTTACACAAAGCCTGCCATCTTTACAGCTTGTTCCCCATAAACCCCTTCATATTGCCCAWCCACCGTCTCCAAATTGAYACGTGTCCTCCAACATTAATGGCACGCTAYAGTTAAGACGGCACAGGATCCCCATCAAATCACCTTTCTGCCAAACGTCTCCCACCCTAATGATTAACCTTTTAATATAATATTCCTTCAAAACCTTTCCCATTCTACACCTATAAATAAACTTCTTCCCCAACCATTTCTTATTTACGGTTTCTAAACCTGCAAATTACTTAAGGCGAACTGAAAAACGMAAAACCTGCAACTTCAACAGCAATGGCTTCCTCCGCCTCCCATGAATCAAACAACAACGACAACCACGTGCAATCAACCAGCGCAGACAGCCGTGCACAAGTCTACCTCCCCATCAAGCCAAATAATCACACCATTGACCTTCGAACCAACCTGTTTGAAGATAGGTCTGCCATAATGATCAAGTTWTTCCAAAACTGCATCCTTCAACCCGCCTTGACATTAACTGACAATGGCATACCTCTCAAGTACGTCCAACAATATTGGCAGACTTGTGAATTCATCCCTGAAAGCCGTGGAATCATGGGGGACATAGACGCCCCATACGRTATGGTTTGCTCTGTCAAGATCTCACGAGCAAAGGTCTCAAAAGTCCTTTGCATTCATACTCGCCAGGAACTCGGCATAGCCACCCACAAGTTCCGACATCCTCCGCTTCATCAGAATGCTAGGTTAGAATCGTGACCTACGCAACACCTCTGACTTCAATAGGCAGTTCTTGCCACCAATGTGGAACATGTTTTTTTCGATATTAAATAGAGCCCTCACCTGCAAACTGGGGTCGATGGATCAAGGAAACATTAACATCATGATGATTATGGACGACCTCTTCTTCAACCTACCGCTGGACTACGCCTTCCTCATCTACAATGAGATCCATGTAGCGGTACTCAAGAAATGTAAGCTCAAGACCGCAGGAAAGCCCTTGACTTCTGTTATCTTCCCTAGGTTCCTCGTTCTCTTCATCAAGGATGCAATGAGGAGACACGATCTACCGGCTGATGAACCGTACACTCCACAGTTCCTGATGAACGGCCTTCAACCAACGATTAACAAGGAAGGCTACACCACAGAGAGAACAGTCTCAAAAGCCATGCTCAGGGTCATACCAGAGACGTCTATGATAAGGCAGAGGTATGAATGCTCTCTGCTGTCCCATGAACCGAGGGCAGCTACCCCAGAGCAGTTAGAGCCATACGCTAACAACAACGAGGGAGCACATGAGTCATCTTCATCGGATGATAAAGAAGATGATGATGACACTCCTCGTGCATCCCCTGGCCCTTCACATACAATTCCCATCCCATCTTCCCAAAGGGCACCCACCACCACCACCCTTGACGATCAAGGCCAAAGGGGTATTGAACATGGACGACCCAGTCCAATCCCTCACCCAGCCAGCCATCCAGAGGCCATTCTTCGGGCCTCTGGAGATGATGAAGCCGAGGAACCTCACCATCAATCGCCCCTCTCCCAACAGAGAGGCGATGAAGAAATAAGAGCCACTTCGCCTGCTGCCTCGCCACCACCATTCACACACCCAGAAGCATGTGTTGCTTCTGGCATTGATGATCCTCAAGATCATTAAGAGCAATCTCCTGTTCGTGCACAACATCCCCCTTCGATACTTGATCTAGTGAAGGGGATAAACATTTACTTCTCTTATCCGGCCTCTGAAGCCGAGGAAAAAGAAGAAGATGTCGCAACATCAAGAGATAGCTGCTCACTAGAGTGCTATCAAGGACTTGGTGGAAGTCCTTCAATGCCTACATTTTGACATGGCATTGAGGGCGCCACTAGAGCTAAGGCTCAACCTGCAGCATCCATTACTGCATGAGTTACCCATGTGGTTGAACTGGTCACAAAGGCTGAGTTGCAAGCCTTTGTAGACTCGATTCAGCGGTCCTTGAAAGATCTAAAACTCATCATACAAGGGATTGTTGACAAGCCCTCATCCATCGATCTTACCCCCATTCGACAGTCCATTGCAACCCTCGAAACCTAAACCAGAGACAACACAAGCCGTCTCCAAATGTTACAACAAACCGTCACCCAACTCCATAACACCTCATCCACCTTTGCCACCCAAAGAAACCAACTTATGATGAACTCTATTGCCACCCTCACGGCCCAGGAAATTGCGACCGATGAGACCTTAGCCTCCAACACCACCCAGATAAACACCATTTCCCAAACCCTTAACACCCTTCCAGCCACCATTACCTCCCAAATCCCTCAACCTACCCCACCCCCAACTTCATCAATCGATGAAACATTAGCCTCCCTCTCATCCCAAATGGCCACCATCCAAAACACCCTAACCTCCCTCCCAGCTACTATCGTAGCCAAACCTCCTCCTCCACCCCCCTCTGTAGTCCCATATTTTGATGAAGCCTTTACTTCCTTCACTACAGAGGTGAGGAACATCATTGCCAACCTTCCCATTCCTCCATCCACCATGGAGTTCGCCACCAGGGCCGATCTACGGACCTTGTCAAAGGCATTTATCTCATCCATCAATGAGATAAGTGCAAAATTCGTCCATCGTGCTGCACAACCTACMAAGGCTCTCTCCCAGAGCCTTGCCGATCAACAAGCATGCACCAACTCTCTCCTTCACTCGATGGAGGAGAGTCGAAGACAACAAGTCCTGAAGGCATATCTTGCATCCTTCAGGAAGGAGAAAAAGAASAAGAGGAGCAAAGCATCATGCACCAATAGCCGCCYGCAGAAAAGGCCACGACATGAGGATCCAGACCCCGATGATCAAGGTCTTAGACCTCATGAGGGGGAGAAGCAGGCCGCGGCTGCTCACCCGATGGAATTCGCTACACCATCACCACCACCTCAAACACAAGAACAATCACCATCCACAACCTAAGGAACCCAAGCGAGGGAACCAGAGGCTCAGCCCTCTRAWGATGTACATAATGTACATGTTCCCTTCGCCACCTTCTAAGAACCCATCGAGCTTAGCTCATCAACCGATGAAGAACCAACCACCCACAAACATAAACTAACCTACCCTTCACCCCATCACCAACTCCCAACCTTCCCTTAACCCYTTCACCAACACCTCGYACCACAGAACCCTTCACCACACAACCAGAACCAACTATCATCCAACCTTCCTCACCACAACAACCTCCAACCCAAACACAACCCAATGAACATGAACCACCCAAACAGAAACCCATGAACCAGAAACAACCCACCATGAACCCAATGAACAAGAACTACCACAAACCGAACAAGCCTAAACCATTCCATCACCAACCCACTCTCAACCCTTAGCCCAAACACAACCCATAACCCAACCAGCCTAGGTGCAAGTAGATGTTCCCTCTTTATCGAGGCACCCTCCTCAAGGGGTTGTCGATGAAATCATCGCCAACATGGAGTCTCTGAGGAGACGTCCAGAGTTGCCGTCGAGGGAGCCAATCATGATAGAAAACAACCACCAATATATATATATCATGATCATAATGAAGATTTGACTCTCAATCCTCTAGTACTTTCACCAGAATCCATGAACCTTCTACACCATAGGTTTGTTAGATAGACTACCCAACCACCACGGGCTGTCTTTTCAAACGATGGAATAAGGTTGGTCATGGACATCAAAATGAGGACCTTCACCAACAGAGCCATCAAGTATATCGAGTACATAGTGGAGCGAGCCCACGGTCAGGTCAGCGTCTTGAACAACAATGACTTGATTAATCTTAATCCCTATGACTTGATCGAGCTTTATGCATACATGACTCAGTGACAAGATCAGGGCATACGATTTGGGATGGCGAACAGAACGATCGTGCAGACGATGGAGACCTTGGTGAAACACATAGGGCCAAGAGTGACTTTGAGATTGCTCTTTGGCTTGGCATCGATAGACTTTCTGGCACTCCACCCGATGAAGTCTTCCCTGGCCTACAAGAGAAGAGGTTTTCCTCTTAACTCAACCAGAACTTGGTCTGGTCTTCAAAAATGAGTTTGGAGCTAAAAAGTTTTTCAGACTAACTGAAGCCTTCAAGTACTCAAATGAAACACTTGGATGGTTTAAGAAAGTCATCAGAGACAGGTTAGGAAGACCTCATGTGCTGATAGAAGAGGGACATAGATTGATTCATGAGATCTCTACAGTCGTCCTATACAGAGGACTGTTAATGCGYTTTTGGGATAGACCTTGAATGTAGTCTTATGTTTTGTATTGTGATTTCTTTCATTTAATCTTTGTAAGAGTTCATCATTTTGTTTCAATGAATATTTGGCAAAAGATGCTTTTCTTAAGAAGAGCCTTTGTTCTTCGTTTATACTTTAAATGTTCCTAGAATAGTTAATGTTTGTTCTTTCATTACATAGGGGGAGATTGTTAGACCCCATAAGTATTATCCATGGAAGTAATGAAGACAAACAAGTGATGAAGAACCAGAAGGCCGATGGAAGACTTCATGTCAAAATGACTAAGTCTGAAGAACAACTAGAGGGTCGATGAACTGACCAAAGATGTGATGGAAAGGGCATCTTCATAACAATTGGCTCTCTGATGTATCTCACAGCAAGTCATCCAGATATCATGTACTCTATTTGTCTATGTGCACGATATCGATCTTAACCTAAGAAATCCCATCTGATTGCTTTAAAATACATATTCAGATACCTCATGGGAACTCCTAACTTGGGTCTCTGGTATCCCAAGGGTTCAGATTTTGACCTAATAGGTAACTCGGACAATGATTTGGCAGGATGCAAAATTGATAAGAAAAGTACCACTAGAGGTTGTCAACTTCTAGGTGGAAATTTGGTAAGCTGGACAAGTAAAAAGAAAAATTATGTGTCAACATCAACTGCTGAAGTTGAAAATATGTTGCTGCTGGAAGCTGTTGTGCCCAAGTTCTTTGGATAAAAAACCAACTCAACGCCTATGATCTTCAGCTTTCAAAGATCCCTATCTATTGYGACAGCACCAGCGCTATTGTTATTGCGAACAATCCTGTTTTCACTCCAAGACCAAACATATTGAGATCAAATATCATTTTATCAGAGATTATGTTATGAATGGTAATATTGAACTTCACATTATTCCAACTGATAACCAACTCACTGACCTTTTTACAAAACCCCTTGATGAGACAAGACTTAACATCTTGATCAGTGAACTTGGAATGATGAACGATGAGAATTAATTCCTTCAACTATAAGCATTTACTCAGTATGTGAAATGACTCAGTGTTCTTATTCTATCACTGAACTCCTGAGTGAATATATCTTCCTTCACTAAGGTATGAACACTTATCTCTTTTCAAAACATAAAACTATCATTGAATCTTTCCATATTCAGTGATCAAAATGTTTTAAAAGATTGTTTCAGTGTTTCACCCATCACTGAACCATTTAAGCAAGTATATATCTCTAAGATATACTTATATTTCTTTAAAACAAAAACCATCATTGAACCTTTTCTCATTCAGTGATCAATGTTTTAAAAGTTAAAATTTCTTCTGTTATTCTTCTTATCACTGTACTTTTTTTACACATATCTTTAAATGAAAATGGAAAATGGAACGTCTTATGACGTCATTTAGTCTTAAATGATATGATTTTTTTAGACATGCGTAACGTTCTGACACACGTGACCCCTCGTAATTCCAACCAATCGAGGATGAGGGACGTGCTAACTTTTTCATCATTGCACAACTTTTAAGTCGAATTTTCCTCTTTCCTTCTTCCTTTTCTCTCTCCTCTTAGTTACAATTATCAGACCTCTCCTCTCATTCTTTCCTTACACTTACAAAAACTTTTGTCAAACCTTTGCCACAAAAACATTTGCAAGCAAGAACTCAAAGAACTGTCAAAACTTATGTTATCAACCTTTTTATTCTAAAAAATCACAGSTTGATAACTCTTTTCCTCTTATTTTGATATGTTCTTCTTCCAAGAAACTCATGTTCTGTTATTTAAGAACTTGTTCTCTTAAACAACTAACATATAGATTATTAACACATTATTATACTTCGTTATAATCTAAAGTTTCTATACACTTATTCTTCTTGAAAAACCYTAAATTTTCTTAGTGGATTTTTCAAAACAAGTTTTAACATTTCAAAACTTAGAGTTTGCATTTGTATCTTCGATTTCTAACAAACCTGTTATTCTCTATTTTCTCTTATATATTACAGAGATGTCTGCTAAGAACATGTTCTCCATTCGAAGTGTTTTTCAAGACAAAAAACCATGTGGCGCTTCAAGATATTTTGACCAATAAATCACATTATGAGGATACTGCTAGATTCCTCAAGAACTCTCCAATATTCTTTGCTATCTCCTATGATCCTGTCATGATGAAAAAAGTCCTTCAGCAGTTCTGGCTTACTGCTGAAGTGGTGCAAGAGACTGACAAGACTGGTAAACTGGTGGAGAAAATCTCCTCCAACATTAACAGGATGACCGTTAGTTTTGGTATAGCCACACTGAGGATCACACTCCAACTACCAAAAGGTCCCTATGTTAGTGAACCTTCCACTGAGGATATCATCTCCTACTTMGATGATATTGGCTATGCCTGGCCAACAAAAAAGGACTCCAGCAATCCTCTCAAGTCGCTCTAGAAGATTGAGAAGAATGGCATGACAGCGGTATGATAGTATTTGTTTTCCCATTTCATTCGGTGTATGGGAGACAAAACTGGTGGACAAGACCAATCTTTCAGAGTTGCATTGAACATTGGCATTTCTATCATTTGCTAGAGGCCAATCAACTTGGCTGGCGTTATCTTTGAAGACCTGGTGTTGAAGCTGAACAAGCGCCAAAAGGAAAAGGTGGTACCTTACACCAGATTTCTATCAATGGTGTTTGCTAAGATCTTAAATAACATGTACGCCATAGAAGGCAACCTAGCTATCTGTAGGCTTGGATCCAGAATCTTGAATCATAAGCTTAAATATGAAGATGTTGCCCTTTCTTACCTTCTATCCTGCAACACACATTTCTGCAACTGTGGCTGCATATCCTTCTTCTTTTTTATCTTCTCCAATTTTGCCAGTATGTCCTTCTTCCTTTGCTCCAATGGTCAAGACTAAGGAAAACCCCCCAATGTCTATCCCAACCACCACCACCCTCTCATCTAAAAGATTATCCTCTCAAAGCTCCCTTGGTTCCCCATCGAGGACCAAGAAAGCCAAAAAGGGGATACCCACACATCTAGCTGTTACCTCTCAAAAGGTTCCAGTCATTGAAACAAGCCTAACCCTTGATGCAACTTCAGTTATAACCCCTCCTAGCTCTTTCGTAATTTCTTCAGTCACTATCATACATGTGGCTTCCCTCCCAACCACCTCAATGACCCAAATCATTGAAGGTATGAATATCAACATAGCCACTGCTTAACACCCACTTCCACCACTCTCAGCCATCTTTTCCTCTCCTCCTTCTTTGGTCTTGACACATGTTGGTGATTCATCAGTTATTGTCCTTGCTGATGATGAAGTAATCACCACAGGACCTGACGTCGATACTCTCAAGATACTTTAGTCAATGGAAGCTTAACCTCTCGAAGGCAACCAGGAGAGAACTAGCATCAATTCTTCTGATGGTGCTGATGACCCCTCAGGTAATCTACCAACTTACCCCTTTATTTCTTCTAACCCTGAGCTACCTTATTCTCAAAACATAGTGCATTTTCTTCCGATAAAAGAGAATTATCCATCAGAAAGATTGGCAAAAATTTACACTGAAGAGATTGTGACCAGACACAGGGTTTCATTATCTATCATCTCAGATCGGGATAGTCAGTTTCCATCAAGATTTTTTAGAAAGTTTTTAGAAAYCCTTGSGTTCTCAGATTTGGTTGAGTACAACGTATCATCCACAAACTGATGGGCAGAGTGAAAGAACAATTCAAAGATATGTTAAAGGCTTGTGTTATAGACTTCGGAGGATAGTGGGAAGATCATCTTTTGTTAATTGAATTTTCCTATAACAACAACTATCACTCCAGCATCCAAGCGGCACCATATGAAGTTTTGTATGGTCGTAAGTGCAGAACGCCGTTGTGTTGGAATGAAGTGGGTGAAAGACGATTGACAGGGCTTGAAATTGTTCAAGTCACTTCTGAGAAAATTGAGCAGATCAGAGAGAAAATTAAAAAAGCTTAGGACCGTTAGAAGAGCTATGCTGATAGACGCCGTCAACCAGTTGAATTCTTTGTAGGAGATTATGTGATGCTGAAAGCCTCTCCTTGGAAAGCAGTAATCAGATTCGGAAAGATAGGTAAACTCAGTCCAAGATATATTGGGCCATTCAGAATCTGCAAGCAAGTCGGAATGGTTTCATATCAGTTGGAGCTACTGGAAGAACTTAGTTCGATCTGTAACACTTTCCATGTGTCTAATATTCGGAAGTATTTGGTGGATCCAAGTCTAGCAGTACCACAACCAAAAGTAAGACTAGACAGTAAGCTGAACTTTGTGGAAACACCAGAAGTAATAATTGATCAAAAAACCAAAATACTGCGCAAATAAGAAAATCAGTCTGGTAAAGGTTTGTGGCATTTTTAGGTGGAGACATGCTTACATGAGATTAATATGTGAGTGTGTATATTTTATATTTGGGAAATATTATTRTGTGTGTATGCATGGAKATATATGTGCATGCATATAAATTGTTTGTGTATGCATGTGGGTCTATGCATAYATGGGGAGTTAAATAAAAGAGTTTTTATATAAAACTCTTTCTCCGTCTTTCCTTTTTAAAAGGGTATTTAAAGAAGGAAATTTTGAAAAGCATTTTTGGTTTGCTATTTTTGGAAAGCTTGAAGGAGAGTGTGATCTGTGTGTATGGTTAGCTGAAGTTGGGATCAAACTTGTAGTTGATTTCTTATTGCTATTTTCTTCTTAAAATCAATCTTGAAAAAGTGAGTCTTGTTTAAAAATAGCTTTTGAACCCATCTTTGATTATTGGTTTTATATCTTTGAAATGATGATGTATGTTCTGAAAATGTTGTTTATGTTTTTATTGATCTTTATAGACCGTATGGGTCTTTTCATCGGACACARTATTGCTCAGATTAGAGTATGCCCGGATAYTGTGTTTTCTGATAAGAGTATGATCGGAGACAGTRCTGTCCGAAATATTAATTATTCTTTCATTGTGTCTATTTACATTAAGTGTTGACCTAATGTGAGTTGTACCCGGACACTTGTTGTCCGACGAAAGTGTATCGGTTGAGTGTTGATCGAATTAGTGTAACTTATGCTAGACCGATTAAGCTAGTGTCCGGACACTATGTTGTCCGAAGAGGTTGTTTCTGGATAAGTTGTTCTTTGCTTAAATTAGTCAAGTGTCRTCTAGATAAGAGTATCTAGCTGATAATGTCCGGATATGTATTGTCCGGCTAGACTTTTCTAGACAAGTATTGTCCGAGTGAGAGTTGACTAATGAAGTTGTTGATGAACTTTGAGTTTTTGGTAATGGGATGCTCACAATTAACATTTATTTGCTTTTAAAACTAACATATTGTGAAAAGGGTATTTTATATCTTTTAATATATTGGAAAAGATATTAAATGTTTCTTCCAGACGTGGTGACATAAGTTTGTTCAGGTTTGAAACTCTATTTTGAAATGTTTCTTCTAGACATGTTGACGTAAGTCTGTTCTGGAATGAAACTTTCTTTTAAATAGTTCCCCCAGACTTGATGACATTTGTCTATTCTAGCTTGGAACTGGGTATTCGGTACTTCCAGACGTGGTGAAGTAAATCTGTCCTGGTAAGGAACCCTGTTTTAAAGAAGAAATAAGGGTGGCATATCAAGGAGAGGTGTACCTATGGATATAAGGGTGGCAATTGTAGGTGTGGGTAATATAATAACTCTTCTTATTATCACTATCAGAKACAATAATTCTAAATCAACATTTCTTTTTGACTTGATGATTTAGAGGTATTTTTCTTTTTAGAAATAATAACATTGATGTTATTGAGAACGGGAAAATGATTTATAACCAGAGGCATTAATTGCCTATTATTTRTTTCAAGTTTGAACATATGTGAGAATGATGCAGAGGGGATCTAGTTGGTCTTTTAGAAGGACCAGAGAATCTCTGGTCATGTTGTGAGTCCACRAAATGATCAATCTTCATAAATCTTCATGAATTCAATGGTAGAATCATTAAACATCAAGAACATTTGAGAGGAGATGAGAGAAAAAGTCAACACAGTCAATGCTCTATATTACTCTCAATATGAACGTATTGTTTACAAATGAGCTCTCCTTACTAAAATCACTAAAGACAAATGCTTTATATAGGGTCAAACTAAAACCTTTCTAGTCAAAGTCAACAATACAAGGAAAGTCCAACACGATGTCTATACAATTATAGACAAATATTATCTTTCAAGACAAACACAATTTAACACTAAAATTCAGAACCAATATTCTCCCCCTTTGTATTCAGGCTTGAATGAATTTGCGCACTTTGAATCTCGTTTGAACTTTGTCACTTTAAGCACTTTATGACTTTTTCAAAATCTTCAAAAACAATCATCACTTTGAGATCTTTAGACGTTCTTTTGTTGAGAAAATCTTCTAACATTCTTCCCCTCGAATGGTGAACAGAAACGATCTTCTCTTTTGACAATGTAGAACAATATCAACAACGATCTTCAGAAATGATCTTCAAAAGACGATCTTCAAGAATCTTCTTCAGATAACAGATTCTAACATTATCCCCAAAAATGAATTTCTTCAGATAAGTTCACAAACATTCTTCTCAAAATTAAGCATTCTCTTCGATTAGAAATTTCTATCAGTAAACTTTTGTAAAGATGAGATCTTCACATTCAAAAACTTTCAAACAATGTAGCACAAGAATAATCTTCAGTAATAATCTTCCGTCACACTCCTATGAGTCTTTTGCCGACCTTTGATGTTACTCCTCCTTGATCTCTATAACATATTCCCCTTATATCATCCTGAATTGAACATTTCATTCATTATTTCATACTCCCCCTTATGATGAAATGAGAATCATTAGCATCATACACTAGAATGAATGAAATCTTCAGCGAGAGCCGTCAATTCATGAAATTGTAAGCAGATCTTTTCAAATCTGTAATAATGAATGAAATGTCCAATTCCAAACATTATAAGGGGAATTTGATATAAAGATCAGGGGGAAGTAACTTCAATAATGGCAAAAGACTTAAAAGGAGTGCGACTGGAGATGATTACAAAGATTATTCCGATGCTACAATGTCTGAGAGTTGTTGAATGTGAAGATCATCATTACARCAGTTTACTGATAGAGATTTCTTGTCATAAAAGAATGTTTGTGATCTTGTTTGAAGAAATTCATTATTGGGGAGATTGTTTCTGAAGATTGTTATTATTTTTGATCTACATTATCAAAACAGAAGATCATCGCGGTTCTACATTCGAGGGGGAGAATGTTAGAAGATCTTTCTCAACAAACGATTGTCTGAAGTTTCAGTTGAAGATTGTTTTTGAAGAAGACATATGTGCTTAAAGCTTCAAAGTTGAAACGAGACTCAAAGTGCGCAAATTCTTTCAAGCCTGAACACAAAGGGAGAGAATGTTAGGACTGAAATTAAGTGTAAAATTGTATTCGTCTTGAAAGATAAAATTGTCGATAATTGTATAAAAGTTATCGTGTTTGACTTTTCTTTAAGATAGTTTGACTTTGACTATTTTGTCTAGTTTGACCCTATATAAAGGGTGTTTGGCTTTGTAATTTTTAGAGGGGAACTCATTGTAAAATTCAGTAYGTAAAATAGAGGTTTRASCATCCTTTGAATGTTTGACTTTTCATCTTATCTCTCTCATATTGTTCTTGAAGAAAAAACTAAGATCTGCCATTGTTGATTGAAACTTTCAAGAAGATTGATTGTTAGGGACAAACAATTGGTATCAGAGTAGGATTATGCACGAAATCAGAAGAAGAAATCATTGTTTTTGAACATTTTTTAAAGAAATTTCTAGATTTTTTTTGTGTTCTTCGTGTACTTAATTTTTTTTAAGTTTGATCCGATTTTTTTTTTAATTTTTGTGTTTTCGTGTTAAAATTGTGATCAATCTGTGAGGAATTACGCTGTGAATCTTTGTTTCACAACCTTTCGTGATTCTATCTGTGGAGTCCAGATTTCATACAAATCTTGATATGATCTTCATAGATTGATAAGAACACAAAGAATGATGTAAGAAATGATTAGGAGAGAGAGAGAGAGAGAATTACATCAGCCAAATCTTGATTTTTGTGTTAATGACAAAAGCACTAATTAMAWTTACAAGAGAATTCCTATTTATACTAGGAAAGTAAAGGCTAAATATTACAAATAAAACTATTCTAAGGAGAAACTTGAATACAACTTTTAAACTCTAATCTTGAACCCAACATTCTCCCCCTTTGGATTCAAGTTTGGACTCTTGTGAATTTCGTTTTGTGCAGTCCAAGAATCTTCTCCAACCGTCTCAGAGCATTTCTATATTGTAACTTCTCCTCGAGCAAATTAATAGCATTAACGAGCAAATATCTTTCTTTGGGATTCATAC
>NC_037529.1:40225740-40242259 GCF_001531365.2 Cynara cardunculus var. scolymus
TTGGCCCTTTTGACCAGCAGTCTGCAGCAAAGTGGCCTGGTTTGCCACATTTAAAGCAGCCATCTTTTGGCTCTTCCTTCCACTGCTCTTCCACCCTCTGCGAAGGCTTCTGTTCCTTCTCTCATGTCTCAGATCTCTCTCCCTCTGCAAAGTTTCTTCTGTTGAAACTTTTAAACTCTTTCCTCTCTCCACCCTTCCTGAATTCTCTGGTGATTAAGGCCAGAGTTTTCATCATCTCTTTCATGGAGACTTCTTCATCAGAACTTTCATCACTCTCTGCTATCAATACCTTCTTCTTCTTCTTCTTCTTCTCCTTCTCTTCCGTCTGTGCCTCTTTCCCTTTTCCTGAGCATCCATCCTCTGCGACTAGAGCCAGAGGGCCACCATAGTTCCTTTTCATTTGCAGAACTTGAGGCTCTTGGCTTTTAAGAGATCCAAACAAGTCTGCTAGAGTCCACATTTCTAAGTCTAGGGTGGCCTTCATGGACATGGTGAGGTGCATCCACTMAACTCCAAGGCTCTTCAAGAATAATGAGTTGTTGTCCTCTGCTGTTCTCATGACTCCATACCTCTTGTAGTTACTAATTAAGGTGTTCAGTCTAGAGTATGTGTCAGACAGGGATTCGCCTTCTTTCGCCTTGAAGCTGTGGTACTCGTCAATGCAAATTGATCGATTGTTTTTGAGTGTTTTCTTACCTCCTTCAATCTGCTTCTCTAACTCTGCCCAAATATCGATGGATAATTGACAGTGATCGATGCATTTAAAGATTTCGTGAGGAATTGCCATTATTAACAATCGTTTGCACTTGCTGCCCAATTCAACCATAATTTTGTCCTCATCACTCCAGTTTGCAACAGGACGTGGTTCATAATGCTCGGGAATTTCTGGAGTTGTTCCAGTGGCTGGAACTCTAGGAATTAAGTTCATGGGGACATAAGGAGGGTTATAAAGAAATTCACATATCCTTGGGTGAATTCCTTCCAGAAAATTAACCATTCGCACCTTACATTGGGGGTAATCCTCACGTATAAGCGTGGGAGGTTTAGATTGAGAACCAGTGCTCATGAAAGATGTATTGGCCAGATTCGCCATTGAAAGAAGAAGAAAAATAGGAATAAGATGAAACTGATAGAATAGAGTAAAACAGGGTAACTGAAGAAGAACACTGGTGTTCTTGAGAAAATGCAGATTAATACCAAGAACAGAATAAATCAAATTTGAATTGGATTCCTGCTCTGATACCAATTGTTAGGACCTTTAGATTTAGCTTATGATATCAATCAAATACTCTGGATGATCTTTTAGACAATAATAGTGCAGCGGAAACAATATATGAACAAACAGAGTAAGTAATTAATCAAGAACACACAGATGATGAATATGAAGAACACGAGAGAATAGCTTCATATGATTTTTAATTGATTGAAAATATTGACAATTATAATACGGGAAGCACATGAATTACAAAGAACTAGCTGCTATTTATACTAGTTCCTAACGACTTTTCTGACATGACCTAGACAAGTGAAATGATCCAAGCCGTCCAAATAAAGTCGATTACAAACATAGTCACGTGAGAAGCACGTGCAGCTAACTAACCTAAGTAAAACAGTAAGAAGTGGTTCTTCACAGAAGATAAACCCGCCGACCCTCTGTGAGCCATCCCAGAGGCTTTGCTGCATAAGACTTGTAAGCTCTTGATAACAGAGGACCATTTTCCAGAACCTCTATGAGAGACAACAGAGGTTCTGTCAATCTTGACTTGTACGAATGATCATCTTCTGTTGTTGGTCCTCTGTGGTCTTCTGTGGAATGAACCCTTTTGTCAACACTTGCAGTAATACTTTTTCATACTTTTACATTAAATGAAATATGAGAGCTAACACAAACTGTTACCCAACACCACAACTTCTCATCCACCCTTGCCACCAAACGAAACCAACTCATGATGAGTTGCATCGCCACCCTCACGGCCCAGGCAACTGCGACCGATGAGGCAATTGCTTCCATCACCACCCACTTAATCACAATCACCAATACCCTCACCACTCCACCAGCCACCATCCTTTCCCAAATCCCTCAACCAACCCCACATCAAACCACTTCATCAATCGATGAAACACTAGCCTCCCTCACCAACCAAATGGCCACCATACAAACTACCCTAAACCAACTCCCAGCCACCATCCTAGCCCAAATACCCCAACTACCAGCTCCACCACCCAGCCCTGCAGCACCATCTTTCGATGAAGCCCTATCCTCTCTTGCTGTAGAGCTTAAAGCCAGGATCACCGACCTTCCCATCCCACCGACCGCATCCACCTCTACCTCCATACCTTCCCCAGCCTCATCATCCACCACCTCCGAGTATGCCACAAGAGCCGACCTCAGGGCTCAATCCAAGGCACTTATCTCATATTTTAACGAGATAAGTGCTAAATTCATTCATCAAGTGGCTCAACCTACCAAGGCTCTCTCCCAGAGCCTTGCTGACCAACAAGCACGCACCACCTCCCTCCTACAAACTATGGAGGTCGATCAAAGAAGAAAGGCTATGAGAGCCTACCTAGCCTCCTTCCGTATCAAGAAGAAGAGAAGCAGAGCTTCATGCTCGGCCAGTCGCCCACAGAAGAGGCCAAGGCATGAGGATTCAGACCAAGATAATCATGGTCTTAGTCCTCATGAGGGGGAGAACCCGGTTGCTACAACTCAGGAAGCACCATCCGCTGCACCTTCATCATCCAATCACCAAACACGAAACCCACCATCATCACCAAACCAAGGAACCTGAGCAAGGGAACCAGAGGCTCAGCCCTTTGATGATGTACATAATGTACACGTTCCAATTGCCACCATACCTAAACCCATCGTGTTGAGTTCCTCATCCGATGAAAATCCATCAACCCCACCAACAGAAACCAACCCACCTTTCACTACATCACCAACACCAAGCATACCATTAACCCCATCACCAACCCCTCGCACCACGGAACCTTTCATCACCCTACCCAAAGAACCTGAACAAATAAACATCCAACCTTCTTCACCTCAACAACCTCAAGCCCAAACACAACCCGATGAACCTGAACCACCCCAACATGAGCCAACCCAAGAAACCATCCCATCGCCAACAGATACAAAACCCACAACCTAAACACACCCCTCAACCGATACACAACCCATAACCCAAACTCAACCCTCAACCGAACCAACAAAGGTGCATGCGGACATTCCCTCTTCATTAAGGCACCCTCCGCAGAGCTTAGTCGACGAAATCATCGCAAATATGGAGTCACTAAGGAGACATCCGGAGATGCCACCAAGGGAACCAGTAATGATGGAGAATATCCATTAGTACTTATACCATGATCGCGATGAAGGTTTGACTCTCAATCCTCCAATTCTATCGCCAGAATCCATGGACCTCTACACCATAGGTTTGTTAGACAGACTACCCAACCACCACAGACTGTCTTTTCAAATGATGGAATAAGGTTGGTAATGGACATAAAGATGAGAACCTTCGCTAATAGAGCTATAAAATATATCGAGTACACAGTGGAGAGAGCCCATGGTTAGGTCAGCATCTTTAATGACATTGACTTGATCAATCTCAATTCCTATGACTTGATCGAGCTTTATGCATTCAGAACTCAGCGACAGAAAGAAGGCATAAGATTTGGGATGGAAAACAGAGCAATTGTAAGGACGATAGAGACCTTGGTGAAACATCGAGCCAAGAGTGATTTTCATATTGCTCTTCATTTGGGCATCGACAGACTCTCCTGCACTCCACCTGATGAAGACTACCCTGGCCTGCAGGAGAAGAGATCTGCTTCTGTCTTGACTCAACCCGAGCTTGGACTTGTCTTTAAGAATGAGTTCGGGGTAAAGAAATTTTTCAGACTAACTGAAGCATTCAAGTATTCAACCTCAACACTTGAATGGTTTCAGGGAGTTATCAGAGATAGACTGGGTAGAACTCATGTGCCGAGGGAAGATGGGAAACAACTTATTCATGAGAAATATATCAAGGTAGATCATGAATAGAGTTTTAATTTTTTTGCCTTAAATTGTAATCTCTTTGCTTCCAGTATTGTAAGAATTCATCATCCAATGAAAATTTGGAAATTGATGCTTTTCTTTAGATTGGTCTATGTTCTTCAATATTGTTCACAGATTAGTTTATGTTTGTTCTTTCATTACTTAGTGAGAGATTGTTAGACCCCATAATTCATAAATGTAAAAATAATGAAGAACAATAAGTGATGAAGAACTAGAAGACCGATGAAAACGTTAAGGCAGAATTGACTAAATCTGCAGAACAACCAGAAGGTTGATGAATCGACCATAGATGCGATGGAAATAGCATCTTCATCATCCCTCTGGTCAACAACACTTAGAGTTTTCTTCAGTAGTTCAACCAGAGGCATGCAATGAAGATGAAGATAAGGTTGAATTAACATCCCATGGAAGACAGCTGGAGATAACAAATCGACAACTGGATTTTAAGTTTATCTTGATTTATAGTTTATCCATACTTTAGATAAACATTGTCTTTCCTAGATAGTTTTACTAGATAGTTATCTTTTTATCGCTAGTATAAATAGGTGGCTAGGCCTATTGTAAAATAAGACTTGGAGTGAGTTTTTACACATTCTATTTTATAAAGTGAATCTTTAATGCTCAAGTATATGCTTTGAATATACACATTATTTGTTCTTGAGTATTCTTCATCTTATTCATCCACACTACTTATTTAGGTTATTCATAATCTACTCTGGAGGTTGTTCAACATAAACTTCCCCTTGAAGTTTCACATTAAGGAAAGCGCTCTTTACATCCATCTGAAAGACTTTGAAGTCTCTATGGGCAGCAAAGGCTAGAAAGAGTCGAATTGCTTYGAGTCTAGCCACTGGTGCGAAGGTTTCGTCATAGTCGATCCCTTCTTCTTGTCTATAACCCTGAGCAACAAGCSGAGCCTTGTTGCGGGTTACCACACCATCTTCATCCAACTTGTTGCGATAGACCYATTTGGTGCCTATCACTGATTTGTCAGATGGACGTGGGACAAGGTACTAGACTTTGTTCCTATCAAACTCAATGAGCTCTTCTTGCATAGCAAGGACCCAACTAGGGTCAAGGATAACATCATTGATTTTCTTGGGTTCAACTAAGAAAAGAAAGTTGATAAAGAGACATATATTACCTAGACCATGACGTGTCTTGATACCTGCATCTGGATCACCAAGATTTGATGAATTGGATGCCTTTTAGTCCATCACTGAGCCGTTAAAGGAGCTTCATCTGAATAAGTAAGTTTAGGAACAGAAGATGAGGCTTCAGCAGCAGTATCTTCAGCAATAAGGACTATTGCCAAAGGAGCCTCAGATTCAGTGACTGAAACGAGTTCAGAAACTGAAGACATTTCATTCACTGATGGATCAGTGTTTGAAGTAGAAGAGGGAAATAGCTAATAGGCACTGTAGCGATCTCTGAAGAAGATGCGATGGAGTGACTAGCTGTAACTGGAATGATGAGTGGATCATCTTTAGCTTCGGAAGATTCAGTGTTGAGAGGAGCACTATAAGAAGCTTCAGGTTGTCCATAGTGAGAGAACATCCAGTTTTCTAATTCATCCTCATCATTTAAGATAGGTTTTGAATTAGTTGACTAAGATTCATCAAAGGTGACATGAATAGATCCCTCTATTGTCTGTCTTCGTTTGTTGAATACTCTGAAGGCTTTGGATACAGAAGAATATCCAAGAAAGATTCCTTCATCAGCTTTGGGGTCGAACTTTCCAAGTTGGTTGCGGTTGTTGAGAATGTAACAAGTACAACCAAATATGTGAAGAAAGCTTATAGAAGGCTTTTGTCAATGGAAGAGTTAATAGACTGTCTTCTTGAATCTTTTCATGATCAGCGATCGGTTCTGAGTGAAACAAGCTGTGTTGACAGCTTCAGTCCCGAATTGAACAGGGAGATGGGATTCACTGAGCATTGATCGGGCAGCCTCAATGATTGTTCGATTTCATCTTTCAGCGACCCCATTCTGTTGAGGAGTTCTCACTGAAGAAAAGTTGTGAGAGATTCCCTTGTCCTTGTTTTTGAATTCAGTGCCACGATCACTTCTGATAAATCATACTTTAACTTTGTTTAGTACTTCTATCTTTTTGATGAACGAAATAATTTCTTCAGGTGCTTCATCCTTGGATCTGAGAAAGAATATCCAAGTGTACCTGGCATACTCATCAACAATGATGAGTGTGAACTTCTTTCCAGCTAGGGATTGCACGTTGACTGGACCAAAGAGATCCATATGCAATAGCTGAAGAGGTGCAGTCACTGAAGAGATTTTATTCGACTTGAAGCTAGCTCTTGTATGTTTTCCTTTTTCAAAAGAGTGTTGAGGAAGACCAGTGACGAGATCATTTCTTAACAGCTCACTGAGGGTCTTGAAGTTGAGATGAGATAGCCGTTTATGCCATAACCAGTTAATATCTGACGATGCTTTAGAGAAGAAGCAGCTATTCTCGGTGAAAGAAGAATTCATATTGATGATGTATACATTCTCTAGACAAGAACTGGTTAGAGCAACCTTATCATGTTTCTCGAGAACATGACACAAATTCTTTGAGAATTGAACTATATAATCTTTATCACACAGTTGACTGATGCTAAGAAGATTGTCATTCAGTCCTTCAACATATGCAACGCGTTTCAAAGTTGTTGCACCATTGGTTAATATACCAAAACCTTTGGTATATCCTTTTCCATTTCCACCGAAGGTTACGGAAGGTCCTCTTCATCCTTGAAATGAGTTAGAAGGGATTTATCTTCAGTCATATGTCTTGAACATCTGCTATCAAGATACCATATGCCTTTTACATCCTGTACAAGGAAACAAAATAAGAATGCTATGGGTACCCAACTATTGGGGTCTAGCTTTGTTAGAGTTTCATCCTCTAATGCTAAAGAACCAGCATCAGTAGATGGCATCACTGAACCTGAACAGGTTTGAGTGGAAAAAGGAACAACCTCTGACACTACTAAGATAGTTTCAGTGGAAGTCTTCACTGAGCCTGACAAAGAGGCTTCAGTGTAGGAACTACAACGTCTGATGCTGAAGATTTTTCAGCATGAGTTGTCTTCGTTGACCGTGAAGAAGAGGCTTCAATGGTTTTCTTCACCTTGGTTGCTTATGCATCCTTTGTGGATAATTTCGCCTTGGTTGAGTTCTCAACCTTGGCAACTTTCTTGCCCTTAGCTGGCGAACCAGCTTTGGTGGCAAAAGGACACTTGCTGGCAATATGTGTTTTCTCACCATAGTGTTTACACTTCCTAGAGCTGAGAGTAGCTTTAGGGCCAGGAAGTATCAGACTAGAAGCGGGACCAACTCCAAGGATTCCCTTCTCATTGGTTCTAGGAGGAACTTTTGAGGAATTGGATTCCTTAGGAGAAAAGTTCACATTGAGCTGTGACTTGCATTTCTGATGGGATTCATATTTCCTAGTCCCTAAAGAGGAAGAAGCTTTACAAGCTGAAAGAATAGCCCTAGATCTATTAGACTTGTTAGACTTTTTGGGAAGGTATGCCGTGACAATGGATTTACCATTGTCTTTGCAACCAGAACTCGAAGGAGTTCCTTCAAGATGACTCTCAGTAAAAGAAGAAGACTGAGAGGAAGAAGTGTTGGGAATAGAAGAGATGAAGGTACCAAATATGAGCATGGACCTGTCTTTAACACATTCTTCCTGATCATAGGAGAATCCTACACTAGTCGTTATCTTGGCGGGGATCTGAGCATTAATAATCTCAGAGGCCTAGATGGAAGCTTTGCACCACCCTTCAATGGTAGGTTTCTTGGCCTTGAGTTCAGTGATTGCCCGCTCACGCTCAAGGATAGCCTTCTCATGTTCAACAGTGATGGCTTGGTTTACAATAACCTGATCTTTAAGATTTTCTACGACAGAGGTCAGTTCTTTGATCTTAGAATGGCAAATCTTTAATTGCTCTTGAAGATGAACGTTAAGCATTTCTTCTTTCAATTTGCCATTGAGGGCATTATAAAGGTCAACCGTTAGCGTATCCAGTGCAGAAATACTAGAAGAAGAAGAAGGTTCATTCAGGAAACATACCTGAGTAGAAGAAGAAGATGGCTTAGAGGAAGTAGATGCTTCTGAAGATCCTTGTCTGCATCTATGGCTATCAAGCAGATATAGGCTGTATCCTCTTCACCTTAGGATGATTCATCGGATGACTCAGCCCAGTCATGCTCTTCAACTATAACAACTTTAGCCTTTCACTGGTTGTTCTTCATCTTCTTTTACTTCTCCTTTAGTTTTGAGTATTTCTCATATTTGGTCCTGAAGGAGGAGGGAGCTTTAGAAGATGGCGTCGAGTCTTCTTTGATCTACATTCACCTGCAAAGTGTCTGGGCCGATGACAATTGTAGCAGACAGCTGAAGCCTTGTCTATTCTTTCAGACTTTGGCTTTTCTCTAAGGGACAACTGAGGAGATCTGCGAAAGTTGCTCTTACTGGTGAACCTCCTAAAAGACTTAGTCAGGAGTGTTAGGGACTCATCAAAATCTGTTAAATCAAATTCTGGAATATCCTCAGAGATAGAAGAATATATCTCTGTGATAACAACGGGAGGAAGAGAAGAGACAAAAGGGGTAGAAGAAGTTTCAACTGAAGAAACTTTTGAGATCAAAGCCAAAGGAGAGCTTTTCATTTCCCTGGAATCTTTTACAAGATTTCTCTTCAATTGACGAGATTGCTCATGGTTAAGCAGAATCCCGTATAAAGTAGAAATAGAAAGTGTGGACATGTCATTAGACATCTTGAGACACATGGAAAAGGTGTCCCAAGACTCAGGAAGGCATTCTAGAAACTTGGTTAAAGTTTCAGAATTAGAATATTCCCTGCCGACAGCCCTAAGATCAATAAGAAGGCAGTTAAATCTTTGATGTACTTCAGACAACGTCTCAGACTTTCCACGGAGAAAGCTTTCATACTGTCTTACTAGATTGATCTTTCTGGTCTCCTGAACCTGAGTGGTTCTTTCATATTAAACACAAAGTGTGTTCCACATGGATTTAGAAGTTTTGAGTTTCATCACTGAGTGATAAATCTCATCAAGAAGAGACATAGCTATTATAGACCGAGCATGCGTGTCTATAGCTATTTTCTTCTTGTCTTCATCACTCCATTGATGTGGGAGCTTCGGAATCTGCCGTTCAGGAATCGCGGCAGTCATAGCTACTGCTGGAACAGCCAGAGCAATAGAAAATGGAATATATGGTCCATATTCTATATAATGTGGAATTTCAGGATCCACATCTTCAAGAAAAAGGGACATCTGATTCTTCCACAGACTAAAATTGTCACGGACAAACCGGGGAGGTTTGGTAAGAGAGCCATTATCTTTTTTGTGTGTGTGTGTTTGTAATTTGTAAATCCATTTGTAAGAGGTAAAGTTATCTAATAAAAGAGATAAACTAATATTGAAAACATCTAAACAGAAAGAGAAAGAAGAAAGCACTTCTCTAATACCACTTGTTGGTCCCTTGAGGGTCTACAAGAATAGTAAAACAGTTTGTAGAAGGGGGGGGGGGATGAATACAAACACAATATTTTTAAATTTAAAATATATATTGATAAAGAATATCAATACAGATTTTACAAGATTGTTTGTGGAAAGATAAGGTGATAAAAACCTATCTAAACAATCTTTGGTTACACACGAATTGTTCGCAATACAAGAAAATAAATGTTGTAAAGAAGATCCTTTACTTAAGCTAGAAAATGCATGAACTAAGTATTAGGGTTAGAGAGTGAGTTGCGCGCACTCTGCATGGAGAAGAAACTCTTCTATTTATACCCTGTGCATTAAATGTTCATTTAATGCAATATGGTTGGGTTAGAGTGCGTGTCAAGCCTTAAGAGGAAGGCTTGTCCTTTGCTACAGTGAATAGTACAAAAAGCACTATTCATGAGCAGCCATCCTTACCTAAAGTGGGTGGACAATAGAGTCAACTAGTCGGCTTCGTACCGTACCAACTTTCATAAGGGTATGGGTTTGTCCTTTATGTGCATAAGGACAAGACAACCACAATCGTGCTAAGCAAGCTTCCTTTGATCGCTGAATGCTGGAATGACCTGAAGGTCTCCTCATCATTCGTTGAGGCTTGAGCAGTCTTCACACATATGTGGACAGACTTGTAATCACTGAGTACCGCTTCAGATCACGTACTCGCCAGTCTTTAATCTTTAGTTTCAGTCTTCTACATTTGCTGAAGGTTCTTTGATGTGAGTGTTGTCTTCTTGAAGTATCGCTGTCTCTGATTGATTTACAATACAGGTTCTTCAGCAATCACTAAACAGGCTAGTGATGATCGCTGGAACTGAAAAGATAGAAACATAAATACAACGTATAAGTTGAAAGGGATTATCATCAAATCACTGAGAGAGGATCAACACTTATTAAGATCAAAAACTGATTTATTAGATTCGATTTATATCATTTACAGATTTAAGTCTCATTTAGTCCAAAAACGATATTTTACAGTCCAAGATTTGGTTCATCTTTTTGTTCGATTAGAATTAAACGTCCAAATATGTAACAGTCCAAGGATAAGAATCAAACGAGTCCAAAGATTATGATTAGAAACCTTAGAGATGAATGATGATAAGGAACAGGAAACAATCTTTGAAGAACACAAGCGATTTAAAGTAGACGGAAAAGACGATGAACAGTAACGAGCGATAAAGATGAAAGTAAAAAATAAAGTGTAAAAGTCGATCGTGTTAGACCCCAATAATTAACAAGTGAAAGTAATGAAGAACGATAAGTGATGAAGAACCAGAAGACCGATGAAAACAATAAGGCAAAATTGACTAAGTCTGAAGAACAACCAGAGGATCGATGAACAAACAGAGATGCAATGGAAAGAGCATTTTCATCAGCCCTCTGGTCAACGACACTTAGAATTTTCTTTAACAATTCAACCGGAGGCATACGAAGAAGATATAAAGATAAGGTTGAATTATCATCCCATGAAAGACAGCTGGAGATGACAAATCAACAACTGGATTTCAAGTTTATCTTAATTTATAGCTTATCCATAGCTTAGATAAACTTTATCCATTAGTAGAAGATTAGCTAAATAGTCTCATTAGATAGTTATCTTCTAATTAGTCTTTTATTATAAATAGGTGATTAGGCCTATTATAATCAATGTCGCTTTTACGTTTTCATATTGAATAAAGTGAATTTTATTAGCACTCAAGATTGTTCTTTGAATGTTCATACATTGTTCTTGAGTGTTCATCATTTTGGTCCATTAAAACACTATAATTTGGTTATTCTTAACTCGATTATTAGTGTTATTGAGATATATGGGATCAACAATTGGTATCAGAGCCAATTGATTGTTCTTCCAATCAAACGATCATCTAAAATCTCTCAATTCACGTCTTTCACCAAAAACGTAAATTTTCTCTCTTCTAAAAATCTCCAATGGCCAACTGGAACTCAGCCTACAGTGTTGGTTCCCTCACCAAACCTACAACTCTTCAAAGAGAAGRGTACCCAYAATGGAGGATACRRATKGYGAAYTTTCTGGAAGGGATGGACAKAAAYCTTCTGCGATCTGTCATGGAGGGTCCCTATGTTCCACAGACTCTTGTTCCAAGAGTTCCAGGAACAAATACAACATCAGAAATTCCCTCCTACTACATGCCCAAGGATGAAAAAAATTGGGATGAAGACGACATAGAGCGGGTTGAGACCGACAGAAAGGCCAAAAGACTAATAATTATGGCCATACCCAATGAAATCTTTCAATCCCTTGAGGCATGTTCCACAGCCAAGGAACTATGGGATGAGCTGGCAAGCCAATTGGAAGGAGGGGCAAAAATTGAAGAAGAATCGTAGAGCTCAATGTCTCAACAAATACACTAACTTCAAGGCTCTTCCTGATGAACCTATTCAGAAGACGTATGATCGTTTCAACACATTGATCAATCAATGTCGCTGAAACGATATCTCTAGAACAAAGGAAGAAAACAATGTTTTATTCCTTAAAAGTCTCGACGATGAATGGACACAACTGTCAATGTCCCTACAAGCAAATCAGGACTTAGATGGTTGGTCACTCCATGACGTATACGGAATGCTTGCTGCACAAGAGAATGACATCTTGAAGAAAAAGTTGTCCATCGGTGGACCCTTGGCTGTAGCAGCTGAAGAAAAGGAAGTTTCAAGGACCTCTGCCAAAGACCACAAGAATAAAGGAAAGAAAGCACTAGTGGTGGAATCAGAGTCTGAAGATGAAACATCTGAATCAAATCATGATATCAAAGCCTTTGCCAAATCTCTGGCCTTGTTAACAAAGCAGTTCTAGAAAAAGTTCATCAAGAAATCCTATGAACGAAAAGAGTTCAAGAGTGAGAGGTACCAGCCATCCTATGAAAAGAAACCATCTAAATTCCATCAAAGGGAAGACAGAAGAGATGGAAGAGAAGAGAGAGAAGAAAGAAGATAATATAGAAGAGAATATAGAAGAGAGGAGAAGAGAGAGGACAGAGATGGAAGGAAAAATGACCTCCACTGTTTCAGGTGCGGAAAAATCGGTCATTTTTCTAAAGAATGTAGAGGACGACTGGTAAAGGATGCTGACTACTACAAAAATAAATACAAGTACAATCCTAGAGAGCGAAGCCTGATGGCTGAGAAAGAAAACTGGGTRTCTGATTCTTCATCCGATGAAGAAGACAAAGCCCTCATATATCTAATGGCCACGTCCAATGCATAATCTGCCTCCAACTCTGATGATCAGGTATCTAAGTCTACTTCCAATGAAACCAACTCTGCTCCATCTGAGTTAGAGTTAAGGGTGATAAAACTTTCAGAGGATTTCTTTTAATTAAAAGAGAAATTAAGCTTTGAAAAATATGAAAGACTTAAAGCTGAAAAAGAAGTTAGTTTCTACAAAAGAGAAACTAATCTTCTAACCGAAAAAAAAGATAATCTGATGAAAGAAAAGACTTGCATCACCGCTCTTAAAAAATCAGAGGAATAAAAACTTCTGTAAATAAACAAGCGAGTAACCAAACACTTAGAAAAAGAACAAAGGCCTTAAAAGAATCTGAGGCGGAAAGACTAAACTCAGTTGCTCTTAAAGATTTCTTTCAAAAGGAAAGGGAGATTCTTCACTAGAAGCTTCAAACCAATGAACTTCTAATGAAGAAATACAAAGATGCCCAAGATGTCTATGAAAAGTTAAATGGTCAAACGGACACTCAAGGGATTGGATTCAATGAATTTGATTCCTTCATCGAACCAAAGAAATCCACCATTGAATCCACATTTAAACTTGGATGCATTCAAAAACCCGACTTTTTCCCATAACCAAAAAATTTTAAAAGAGTTAAAGTCGATGGAAAAACTGTCTTTTCAAGACAGGATTTTGAAAATGTGGTGTACGAGAGCAGTACATGTAAGAATACTGATGAAAGGAAAAACACCTCTAAATCAGAGACCGATGGAAACCCTATGGTCCAACCAGAGTCTTTGGGTGTCAATTCCACTTCATCAGCAAGTACTGTTGATGAAAAGAAGAATCCTAATGAGGAACCATCAGCTGATGAGTCGATGAACCATACGGGTAAAACCGAAAGTACAGCTAAGTCAGAACCGATGAAACCTCAAACAGATCACTTTGAAGCATCAACCTCTAAACCCACACCTCCCACAAGCATCCATGCTAATTTTCATTTCCATAAATCAGCGAGAAACTTTCTCGATTCCGAATCTGAAGAAGAAACAGTGTGTGAATCACCATTAATCATTGAGGATAAAACGCCAAAAAACTTCAAATCCTCATTGAAAACTGATGTTCCACCATCGATGAAATCCTCGGACAAAGGAAAGGGAAAGCTGAGAAATAGCAACTTTGCCAAAGATAACTCACAAGGCCCTAGTACACCCTTTAAGTTCATTAAGTTTACTCGTGAGCAAAAACAGAAGTGGCCTGCCTCTGAGAAAACTAACCACCAMTTTTCCTCTCATTCAACTGAAGAAAAGCAGACATTCCTCAGGAGAAAAGAAGTAAAGACAAAGACCCCTTCACATAAAAAATCTGAACTAGATAGGAAGTTTGTAAAAACAACCAATGCTAGGACAGGATTTACAACTCCCGCATTTACTTCTTTATTTTTAGCGAATAAAAAGAAAGCTAGACATTTATGCCTAAAATACAATAATTGTCAATGTTTAGCTCTTTTTCAAAACCTGAGGAATCACATGTTGACACATCACTGCATATATTCTCCCAACACGTTTATCGCTACAAAGTTAAAACAAATGAGAACGTGAAAAAGCCCAAATCCAAGGGCAAGGGAAATACTAATAAACCCAAGCCGTCAAAGGGTGATGAAAAGAAAGTGGTATCTCCTACTAACAAATGTGGACCCATTAAGAGATGGGTATCTAAACCCCCTTAATTTGTCTTGCAGGACCAGCATGTGCAACCATGGTACATGGATTCTGGTTGCTCCATGCACATGACTGGTGACAAGAGTCAACTATCCTTCTTCATCGAAAAATATGGAGGCTTTGTGACTTTTGGAGACAACAGCAAGGGTACAATCAAGGGATATGACACTCTCATCAATGGCAACATCTCTATTAGCAAAGTGGCTTATGTTGAAGGTTTGAAGCACAACTTACTAAGCATAAGCCAGTTCTGCGACAAGGGTCTTGAATTCAGGTTCCGCAAAGGTTGATGAATACTCCAAATACACCTGGGTTGAATTTGTAAAGAAGAAATCAGATGTTCCAGACCTACTCATTGGAGTGATGAAAAGGCTCCAAGTCCTTCTACAACGAAACCTAATAAAGGTTAGAAGCGACAATGGAACTGAATTCAAAAATGCCAGAATCGATGAATACCTCATCAGTGAAAGCAATTCACAAAACTTTTCAGCAGCTAGAACTCCACAACATAATGGAGTAGTGGAGCGAAGGAATAGAACCCTCGTGGAAGCAATAAGGACCATGCTTGCTTCATCGAAGTTACCCATCACATTCTGGGCTGAAGCTATTTTCGCTGCATGCTTCACCCAGAATCGATCAATCATCAACAAGAGGCACCAAAAGACACCTTATGAGCTCATCAACCAAAGAAGACCAAATGTCAAATATTTTCATGTCTTTGGGTGCAAATGCTTTGTACTCAACGATAGAGAATATCTTGGCAAGTTCAACAAGAAAGCTGATGAAGGGATCTTTCTAGGCTACTGCCAAGGCCTACAAAGTCTACATCAAAAGGACAAGAATCGTCATAGAAAGCATAAATGTGTCCTTTGATGATTCCACACCAATGACTTCTGGACACAACAGTTCAGAACTCGGACTTCAAAGAAGAGCATCTGATTCATCACTTGACAAACCCAATGAATCAGAGTTAGCTCCATCTCCAGAACCGATGAAGAACATGAAGTCTCCAACGCTAAAGGTACATCTTTTACCGAAACTCATGTTACTTCTTCTGTGTCTTCAGATCAAGATCAAGAACCAGAGTCTAACTCTGGAGATGATCTCTTCGAGGGGGAGCAAGCAGTCCCATCAGCCGATGAAGAACTGCATCCTGTTGCTCTAGAACCCCAATCAACCACCAAATGGACAAAAGATAACCCACACCACCAAATCATTGGTGATCCAACATCTGCTGTCAAAACAAAATATGCCACTGCTAATGAATGCCTCTTCGCCAACTTTCTTAGCATGATAGAACCAAAGAAAATTTCTGAAGCCTTTCAAGACCCAAACTGGATAGACGCGATGCAAGAATAACTACACCAGTTTGAAAGAAACAAGGTATGGTCCCTCATGCCTCTACCCAAAGGAAAGACGTCCATAGGAACCAAATGGGTCTTCAGAAACAAGAAGGACGAAGATGGCATAGTCATAAGGAAAAAGGCCAGGCTTGTTGCCAAGGGCTACTGCCAGGAAGAAGGGATTAACTACGATGAGACATTTGCTCCCGTCACAAGACTTGAGGCCATACGAATATTCCTAACCTATGCAGCTCAAAAAGGCTTCAAAGTTTATCAGATGGATGTCAAGTCTGCCTTCCTAAACGGAAAACTTCAAGAAGAAGTATACGTACAGCAGCCTCCTGGGTTTGAATATCCAAAACATCCACATTATGTCTACTTTCTGGACAAAGCTGTCTATGGGCTGAAGTAAGCACCCAGGGCCTGCTATGAAACACTATTCACCTTACTCATCAACAATGGATTCGAAAATGGTACAATCGATACAACCCTCTTTCTCAAAAAGCACAAAGGTGATATCTTACTTGTTCAAATATCTGTGGACAACATTATATTTGGTTATACCAGTGTAAAACATTGCAAAAAATTCTCAGAGTTGATGAAAAGCAAATTTGAGATGAGCATGATGGGAGAACTAAGTTTCTTCCTTGGTCTTCAAATAAAACAAGCTT